>NC_134876.1:47323314-47445814 GCF_041734735.1 Babylonia areolata | reverse complement strand
ACACACACACACACACACACACACACACACACAGTAACTGCCAATTTCTTATCTCCGCTTCCTTTGCACTTTGATTTTTATTAGCTGGTCCTGATCTCTCGATCTCTCTCTCTCTCACACACACACACACACACACACACACACACACACACAGTAACTGCCAATTTCTTATCTCCGCTTCCTTTGCACTTTGATTTTTATTAGCTGGTCCTGATCTCTCTCTCTCTCTCTCTCTCTCTCTCTCTCTCTCTCTGGCATAAACAGTTATTTCAGGATTTATATGTACTCTAGTGTATGTTTGTATTGATATGATGTGTCGACGTTACATGCGTAAATATTTATTATATGATTTATATGTAATTTGTTTTCTGTGTGCTGTCCAAACCTTGGAGACGAACGACTGAAAAGAAAAGGCTCATTGACCCAATGTCACATGTACTTTAAGCCTATGCTATGACAAAGTGCCAAAGTGTCGCAAATGTCTTATTAGTTTATGTTGTTTCAATTTTCTATTTCATCAAGTTGTATCTGTTTTGCACAGTTTTGTTCTGATTAGTACCTACTATGTCACTAGAGCTTTTCAGCTAATGACATTAAACATTTCAGTGTTCAGTGTTCTCTCTCTCTCTCTCTCTCTCTCTCTCTCTCTCACACACACACACACACACACACACACACACACAGACACTCCCCCCACACACACACACGCACTACACTACACACACACACACGCATACACACACACACGCGCGCGCGCGCGCGCGCCATATCTTCTGCCTTCCTGGTTCACGGCCCTCGGCAGAGGTCAGATCTGAAGTGCCATGAAGTCCCTACTAGTAACTCTTATGACTATCATGACCCTGATGGGTTCTACCCACGAACCCGTGAATCTGGTTGCAGGACAACAAATCATTTCACAGCCCCCGGGATTCTCTGTAGTAGTAGTAGTAGTAGTAGTAGTAGTACAACCACCACTATCACCACCAGCAACAGTAGTAGTAGTAGTAGTAGTACCACCACCACCACTACCACCACTACCAGTAGTAGTAGTAGTAGTAGTACCACCACCAGCAACAGTAGTAGTAGTAGTACCACCACCACCACCACCACCACCACCAGCAACACCAACACCACCAGCAACAGTAGTAGTAGTAGTAGTAGTAGTAGTACCACCACCACCACCACCACCACCAGCAACAGTAGTAGTAGTAGTAGTAGTAGTAGTAGTAGTAGTAGTAGTAGTAGTAGTACAATCACCACCAGCAACAGTAGTAGTAGTACCACCACCACTACCACCACCACCTCCACCACCACCAGCAACAGCAGCAGCAGCAGCAGTAGTAGTAGTAGTAGTAGTAGTAGTAGTACAACCACAACTATCACCACCAGCAACAGTAGTAGTAGTAGTAGTAGTACCACCACCACCTCCACCACCAGCAATAGTAGTAGTAGTAGTACCACCACCACCTCCACCACCAGCAACAGTAGTAGTAGTACCACCACCACCACCAACTCCACCACCAGCAACAGTAGTAGTAGTAGTAGTACCACCACCACCTCCACCACCAGCAACTGTAGTAGTAGTACCACCACCACCTCTACCACCAGCAACAGTAGTAGTAGTAGTAGTTGTAGTACCACCACCACCACCACCAGCAACAGTAGTAACAGTAGAAGTAGTAGTAGTAGTGACAGGAGAAAAGAAAAATAACAGCAGTAGTGGCGAGATGTTTGCGAGTGTCCTCCGGTCACGGGGGCCGAGGATTACCAAGCACTGACCAAGCACCTGGGATTTCTGAGAATGGTACTGGAATTGTTCGGAAAACTTTCAAGCAGTTGTCGTAGCACTAGCAGTATACCTATCCGTAGCAGTAGTAGTAGTAGTAGTAGTAACTGCTTCAACAGCAACAATAACAACAATAGCAGCAGCAGCAGCTAGTTTAGATCTCGTCGCCGTAGTAGAAGCAACACTGCTGAGCAGTTGTTCTGAGTAGTAGTAGTAGTAGTAGTAGCAGTAGTACCAGCAGCAGCAGCAGTAGTAGTAGTACCAGCAGCAGCAGCAGTAGTAGTAGTACCAGCAGCAGTAGTAGTTGTAGTAGTAATACCACCACCGGCAGTAGTAGTAGCAGCAACAGTAGTAGCAGTAGTAGTACCACCACCACCAGTGACAGTAGTAGTACCACCACCACCACCAGTAGTAGTACCACCACCACCACCAGCAACAGTAGTAGAAGAAGAAGTAGTAGTAGTATCACCAACACCACCAACACCAGCAACAGTAGTAGAAGTAGTAATAGTAGTGGCAAGGAGATAACAAAAATAACAGCAGTAGTAGTGGCGAGGTGTTTGCGAGTGTCCGCCGGTTCAGCCGTACATTCATGTGTGCGTGCGTGAGTGCGTGTTGCAGGGATGTGCTCTCTGGACGGCATCGTCGGTGACTGGGTGTGTGGTTTGTAAAGGGAGGTATCATACGTGACTGTATTCTGGAAGAAGACATGCGTAGGCACTGATGCCTTTCATTTGCAACCATGATACACAGCCACAAGTAAAAAATTAAAAAAATTAAAAGAAAAAAAAAATTTTAAGTTGTGATGTTGCTCATTTCATTGACACATAACAGATCAAAACATCAGTGCTGACGAGTTATATTCGGTGCATCAAAAAAAAAAAAAAATCATTATCAATTGTGTGTCCTTTGCTACCGGTGCTCCATCATCGACGAAAATAATAATAATACTATTATTGGCCTATCATTTCACTTTCCTTAATCAGCAACATTTCAGAGTAAAGATTATAATTCATTCTGGACCTTTTGAAATTCGGTACACTTTTTGGCACAAGTCCGTCTGTGTTATTTGTGATGGCGGAGTGATACAATTTGTGGTGTGCCTCATCACTTACCCACCCACCCCTCTCTCTCTCTCCCTGTCCCCACAAACCCCGCGGCCAAAAAGAACAAATATCCTATCGGTTACCTAACACCATTGTTGTTATAAAATACTCTCAACTATATAACCCAATGTTCGTCTCTGTCTGTCTGTCTGTCTCTGTCTTTGTCTCTGTCTCTCTCTGTTTAAGTTAAGTTTATTGTTGTTAAGTACTGATGCCACTATTGTCGGTAATTTATCTCTCAGTGTACCAAAACAAGGCTTTTGAAGTTTAGACCGGGAATAGCAACATCCTATAAACTGTTCTGTTACTTGTACTTAATATTTAGTTTTGTTCTTGGTTTGATTATCATATGTTTTACACTTTATGTTGTGCATATCACTAGTGAATTGTTCGCACACCCGTTCATTAGGGGCCATGGCCTGTGCTGAATATTAATCATCCGTATTCGTATCCTCTCTCTCTCTCTCTCTCTCTCTCTCTCTCTCAGTCCTTACCCCCCCCCCCCTCCCCCCGGTCCCTCCCCCCACCCTCTCTCTCTCAGTGAGAGCCGGAGATATTCCCAACGCGTTGACTATCAAGGCCAGCCAATCAATTGATTAATTACCTCAGACTTATCTAGGGAACTACGTCACAAAGCATATCTTCGGCTCGACAAACTTGACCAAATAATGAAGCCTACAGGGTCATTATTTTATCCCCTGTCTGTTGAAGCTTCAGTTGGTGGAATGAGATCAGAATTTACTCAGTTCTTTATTTGCATTTTTAAGTGATGTGGTTGATTTTTGCTGAACAAAAGTAACACAGTCCCAATACTGTAGAAAGAAATCCGAACTATGAAAAATTATGGCTGACGCCCTGACCTGTAAAAGGTCAGTTCTCTATGATCACAGTGAGGTATCAGCCTTTTCAGACGAGCACGCTTTTCAGTTGGGGTTATCAAAGCCGCAGAGACCCACAGACCATCATGTATGTGACTGACAAACCGCCATGAAAAACTGCACGTCAGTCGCTGTCAGTGACAATGGCATCCGTTGAATCGCGGCAGCTTTCAGTCCGCGCCCATCGCAGACTGATGAGTCAGAACTTTGAGGACCACAACCCACTCACTCAGGATAGAACCCAGAACAACCAATGAACGCGGTGGGACCTTCGTTTGTCCAGTGCGTCTGTCTGTCTGTCTGTCTGTCTCTGTCTCTGTCTCTCTCTCTCTCTCTCTCTCTCTTGTATAGGTTTCTGTCTGGCCTGAACCTGGCAAAACTTGTTGCGTTCGCATTCAGTTCGCATTTACTTTCGCATTCTCTCCTTCTCTGGCTGTCTGTCTGTCTGTGTATATGTCTGTGTCTGTGTCTCTGTCAGTCTGTCTGTCTGCCTGTCTTCTTCAGTCTTCTTCAATTTAAAGGCAATTCAGATAGTACGATCATACACGGAAGTTCTAAAACAAGAGAAAAATGAATGAGCAGTAATACAGTGGTATTAGTAGTGTGTCTTGGTTTGCTGTGCGTGCAGTTAAACGTTAAATATAAACAGTTCCAGTTCAGTTCAGTTTACATCATATCTCCTATTGGGAGAAAAAAAAAAAAAAAAAATATATATATATATATATATATATGGAGCAGATGTCTGACCATCGTATAAACGCAACACGCTCGTCAGAACTTGACGGTCTGTCCTATGAAATAATCACACACAACAATGGAGGACTGCATCGGGCTTTCTTTACCTTTGTATGTACACTGGCACGCACGCACACGTGAGTACCCACTCACAGCCTCGGACTAACTCGATACAAACGCACAGACACACTGAGAAAGACAGAGATATTAGCATTTTTTTAAAATAAATTTCCCCCAAAACACACTGAAACACACAGACAGGCAGACTCTCTCTCCGGCTCTCTCTCTCTCTCACAGAGAGAGAGAGACTTGAGAGAGAGCCGGAGAGAGTAACGGAACTGAGACTATGATGGGTGCACTATGGGAGACAGACAGATAGTAAGTGAGGGGAGACAGAAACTTAGATGGAAAAATGGAATGAATGAAAGACTTTTCTTATGGGGGTGGGAGCCTCAGGGGAGAGACAATGTATAGAGGCTACCTACATAACGTAATACACTTGCATACATACGTACACACATATGCATATGCAGTCATAAAAAAAATTGCATAGCAATTGAGCCTAAGAAAGTAAATAACAGGTAAACCATGAATATAAAGAAAGGACGAGAAGTTTCACATAATGATTATGATAATGATAATAATAATAATAATAATAATAATAAATAATAATAACGACAACAACAACAACAACAATAATAATAATAGTAATAATAATAATAATGGATACTTGTTGAGCGCTTTCCTACCTGAAAGAAAGCTCAAAGCGCTTTCCAATAAACATAACACACACACACACACACACACACACACACACACACACACACACACACACACACAATAACTTACAAAAGGAAGAAGGAAAGAGGAAAAAAAATGATTTGATGCACAAAAGCATTCAAACACTACGACATGCAATCGTAAAATGTACACAAGCAATATAACAATATCAACACTGAGATGAGCAAGACATCACACATCTTGGCGAATGGTGAGACACTGAGGCAATGCTGTTGTTTTTAATGTGGTTGGGCAATGGTGTTGGTTGATCATCTATGGAAGTAAGTTCCACAAGGAGGCGACTGAATAAGCCAAACTGGATTAAAACAGACCAATCCTTAAGACTGGGATGCGGACTTAATGGGGGTCATTTCTGAAGTAACCATGCTTGATAATGTTTTAGATGCTTTGGTACTTTTGGACTGGGGCAGTGCACGAGATTGTTCCGGGTTGGTCTTGTCCAATCAGAGTTCACAAGAATTAGGCTGGCCCCAGAGCTTGGTGCGCGAGGCAGACGATAAAATTGCCTGTCAAGGATCGGATCGTAACATTGTGCAATCGTGACTGTCGTCGTGTTTTACGGCGTTAATAATGACAACACAGCAAAACTACATGTACTTCTGATTGTGACAGGACTGTCTCTACTATGGAAATCGTCTTAGCTGTTTTAATTGGACTTCTTCGGTTTCCCATCGTATCAAGCCAAAGTTGTCGTGGTTTGAAAGTATACAACGGGGACACCGAGGTAAGGACTCGCAAGGAACTCTATTGAAGTGAACTGTTCTGTCTGTGGGAAATTCATTTGGGTGACTGGATATCAATCCGAAAGAAATCACATCTAATTTGTCTAAATCAACAAATTTGTCAGTAATATTGTCATCATATTATATATTGTCACTCAGGAGACCAATGTCACTCACTGAATCAGTGTCCGTGTTTCGATGTGTCCAGTAGTAGGTTTGGGACAAAAACAAGCTTTGAAACTTATAAGCAGTCATGTCTTTGATCATATTTTGTTATAGATTTTGGTCACGGTTCGACGCTTTATTTACATTTCATTTATTCAATGCACTAGTTACGGTCGTACAAAAGACACGGAACAATTAGTGTGTATCATCTCTCACTCTGTGTGTGTGTGTGTGATGAGATAGAGACAGAGACAGATGCATAATTTTCTTCTAATCCAATTTATAGTAACATAAGTTCAGAAAATGATACAAGCATTGGTGGTAATTGGAAGTAAAAATTTCTGTATGAAAAAATCACCAGCCCATCAACCCTTGGAATTTTGATAAGAAAAATAGATAACAAAAAGTGAAAATCAATATTATGGTAACCAAAAGGCAGTTGTCATTAAATATAAAATACAAAAACACACATGTATGCAATATTTGGTTTTAAACTTGGCCAGCAGTTGGGGAATAAAGAATATATATGATTTACTTGCTCATAAGTAAAACTGTATTGCACTTTAGTTTTTTTTTTTAAATAATTGATAGCCTACATAAAAATTATATATATATATATATATATATATATATATATATATATATATATATATATTGATACAGTCAATTCTTATTTATATTCTTATTTATATTTCACAAAGACTACAAATTTTTACACAATGACCAGAGGATGAGTGCCACTGCATGTTTTGAACCATGTATTAAAAATTCTGAATTTACAAGTTCACAAGGAAGTCTGAAAAACCCATTAGATGGTGAATACAGATGGCAAGAAGATACCAGCCTCAGAGCAGGCAGGATGCCACAGTCTTCATGTTGTCAATTTTATTTCTGAAGACAAATTCACAGCTCTTTCTGGTGGATATAGGATTTAATTGTTATACTTATAGAATTTTTCTGATGGGATATGATTTTGTTGTGTTTTATCTAGACAGGTTGACAAGTAAATTCGACTTAAGTTGAGTGCCAAGAAGTCCTTTTTTAAGATTTTTTTTAAGACACAATAAGGACTAAAGGAGGGAGTTCGGCTAGCAAAACTAATTTGTTAGGGATGCAGTACATACCAAAAAGTCTTTAATAAAGAACTTATATGAATTTCAGAGACAAAATATGTAAAAGTTAATGTAGTTTTACTGTTGTGGGTTACAACTTGCATACTTTTGTGAATTGATCATCATGAATAAGTAACTGTATGGTAGTACTGGTAGAATGTTGAAGTTTGGTTTTGTTTGTTTATACTTTAATTGTTTTATGTATTATTGTTTTTTTAATATGTATTCTATTTTTATTATGGTTTTGATGACAAAGCTCTTTATGCCAGTTAATGATTATGTTCTTTCATTTCAGGTTACCGATGTAACTTGTACTTTGCATCCAACTAGCTGTAAGTACTGCTAGTATTACTACTACACTGTTACACTTGCAGTGTTAATATTAATTAAGTACTACCAATGTATAATGCCAAAGATCAAGTTAGAAAGGAATTGCCAGTCTGAATTCAAGTTTGTTTATGTTGTTGCACAGTGTTAAAAAAAAAAAAAAAAAAAAAATCATTGTTCATCGGTAAAGTCATCAACTCATTAAAAACATGATTTAATTATAAAGAAATTGATGCTATTTTATATAATGGCTTTGAACATTATTCGGTGCAAACTTGGTGGAATTTGGCAAGCTATTCAAGTGCTGTCGTTATGGTCTGTTAAAATGTGTTAAACAAAACGTAGATCTATAATAATAATGTCACTGACTCACTGTTTACTATTTCAAATAGAATATTTTTCAGTGCCATACTTTCCCATCACCAGATCAGTATAATGACTTATCAAGGTAAAACTGACATAATTTGATCTTTTTCTCTCTTTTTTTCAGCCTGTAACAGAGGTTATTCTCAGTTTCCGAATAATCTGACTGATGGCGATTCTGTTGCGGGCCCTCGGAACTTTGAAGTCAGTGAATTTCGCCGCAACGTCACAGGACATAACATTCTTACTTCGGGTGCAAACTTTACATGGAGACCACCACTTGACAGTAAGTAGTAATGGTTTGTTGTTGTTTTTTAACCCTTTCACTTCTGGAACTATATGTGATTTTTGGAACATATAAACACCAACCTCTTAAAAAAAAAAATGACAAAAATTGTGCTCAAAAGTATGTAAAAGTAGATGTTTTCTTGAAGGAAAATGAATGGCATTCGGGTCAAGTCAGGGTTTGATCCCATATTTCAGCCTGGTGTTGTGTCTTTAGGAAAGGCTCTTTACTCTGATTTTCCTCACTCCAAGTCTAACCAGGTGTGGATGGGGGTACCTGACTTGGTTTGGGAAGGTTAAAACAGCGGAAGGAGAGGATTAGACCCTGCCTTCCTATGCCGAGCCCTAGACACAATGGATATGAACCACAGCCCTAGTGGCAAAAAAGGCTATGGGACCTGTAACCTTAACTTTAATGATCACACAGTCATTAATTGCACAGACAAATGAAAACAGTAACACAGAAACATGAACATGATAAAGAAAATAATTGACATATAAACAGAAGTATGAAAACAGACAAAAATGCACTATAGTATAATTGGCAAACAGTGCCCCCCCTATGTTTGATTTTTTTCTTGCTTTTATCTTTTTTAATTTTAATAATAGTTCTGATCTACTTTGTGTCTAGTTAGATGAAGTTATATCTATATGTGATATTTCATTTTTTCAGCGAATAGTCGCAGATACACCAAAGGATTCTACCTGAAGCTGGAGCGTGTAGGCAGTGGAGCAGTTATCTGCAGACTTATTGACCTGCAGCAGTTTGATCTGACGCAAAGCTCAGTAAGTAGTACACTGAGCCAACACCAATGAATTATATGGTGTTATGGCATACATACTTAAGGAAGGAAAAAAAATCAGTGATTCATGGTGCATCTCTTTCTGTCTGGATTTAAATTTTCATCTAGGAATGTGTGTGACAGGTCTATGTATAAGACTGATTGTTATAAAGAAGTTGTAAAGAAGCCAGACTTGTGTCCTCATATTGTTCTTCTTGATGATGAAGCTAGCAGGCAAGAGACTGCTGCTTAGGTACATCCAGTTACTGTTGTGGATCGTAGACAGAAATTTTTTGATCTGCCAGGATTCTATAAAGGTGTCCTTGATGATGTCAAGAAGCTGCTGGGAAGTGAGTTCATGGAGATCAGGCAGGATGCCAGACTTTCAAATGAACTTGTGCATTTGGAAATAGTGGATTTAGAGATTTCAGAGCAGACAAGGACGACAGTGATGAGTGGTGTTTTCAGAATCTACATTGTTCTTTGAACAGGGGGCCAGTTTTCAACATGGAAGTGATATTACTGGGAAATTGTTAGTTGTAGCTGTGATGAGCTTGATTGCAAGTGATACTTTTACATAGAGCTGACTGCATTGTGAGAGCAGACTTTGACAGGAGAAAGGTCTGTTTCGTTGTGTGTGTGTGTATGTGTGTGTTTTTTCATGTTTGACAAAGTCAGTAAATATTACCCCATTTTGTTTTGTCTGACAAGACCTGACATCCTACCATCATTGTTCCTTCTGCACTAGCAAGTCTCTGCATGAAAATGAAGACTGCTGTCACTTCATGTTGAAACATCTTGGAAATTATGTCATTTAGAAATTAGATTTATCTATATATACTAATTGTAAAAGTAACTGGATCTCAGAATAACACTTTACTACTTGTTGACTTGAATTGTAACTAAATCTTGGTGCTTTTTTCTTTTTCTTTTCTTTTTTTAAATTGTTGTTATTGTTTTGTGTGAATGATTTGAGTAAAACACTCATTTCAGTTTTAAAAACATTTTTGGTGTGTGCAGGACTTCCACTTTTCCTTCGAGATATTCCCTTTCCAGGGAGCTTCTTTTGAAACCTATCTGACTTACCTCACCAGTTTACCTCCACCAACAGATCAGGAATTTGAAGATGGACTCAAGGAACAAACTGTGTTCACCATCCAGCCTGCTCAGGGTAAGTGTGACCTAAAAATCTCCACTTCCAATTCCTGATTTTAGATTCTGCTGAGTTCACCAGAAGGAAGCGCTTTTGTTTCAGATCCTTCTCAGATCAGGGAATGCACTTGCTTAACATCTCTAGATAGTGCCACACATTGCTGTTGTTACAACGACAGCTTAAAACTCACTGGTTTCAGGCATCTTAATATATTGTTACATTTTAAAAATGTTTTGGGGGCTGCATATTGTAAATTGTTTATCACAGTGTGAAGCATTGTCTGTTCTATAAGCAATTTTTTCTGTAGTTTTTTGTTTTGTTTACTGTTTCATAGCTTTTGTGTGCTTCGAACATGCCATTAATGGATTAAGCACCCAACAATAGGTACCATTATCACCATCATCATAGGTGCACTGCATGCACACACACACACACACACACACACACACACACACACACACACACACACACACACCAAAAAACCCAAAAAAAAAAACAACAAAAAAACATACATGGACATATACATACAATTTGAGTTATGATTTGCATATAAATGATGTCACTACATCCTATTCAGTAATTAAGTGCATTAAAATATGCATTGAAAACATTTTTGTGGAAACGGGCTATGATTGTGTTGGATAAACACAACAGTTTTCAAATGCCAACAGCTATTGCAGAGTTATCTGGCTTCCTCTTCTAAATAATTGCAAACTTTCATGGCATTAAGGTCTATGCAGTTATATAATTGATTTCAAAAAGAAGAGAACAGATATATCAGCTCCCAGGTATACTCCCACTGTAGCAGTAACAAACTTATAAGTAAAGTTTGGTGATGATTAGGATTGTTAAGAATGTTTCTGTATAGTCTTTGTCAAATCAGTTGGGAGATGAATTCCAGTTTATCATTGAATGTCCCAAATACTATGCTCCGTGTATATCATGAAAGTTTACAAGTTTATGATCGGTCTGTTATTAAGGTTTGCAGAGTTTGTTCCAGTAACAGCCACACCTAATTTTCTGCAGTGATTGTATATACAACATAGAGAGTACTTTATTGTCTTTAGAATTAGAATTTCTTAGTGTAGGTTACATAAATAGTCATTCAGTGTGATCATACAGAAGACATAAACTGTTTAAATGCTGAGTAGATATAGACCTCACATTCAGTCATCACAATCATACACATCCAATTACCACAGTAAGAGAATAAGCACAAAAAAAAGAATACTATGATTAAACATAGACATGTGTTCCAGGATTGGCTTTCTTGAATCACACATACTATAGTACTGAATGACTTGTGACACAAACATGTTCTGTGATATATACTATGTTGACAGAGAAAACCTTGTCATTTTTTTTCTTTTGGCTAAATAAATGCCATGAATTGATGAAACAGTGTGACACTTGCAAAGGAAAGTGAACAAAACATGCATGACAGTAATTGACATCCATCACATGAGTGGGTACACACACACACACACACACACACACACACACACACACACACACACACACACACACATCATAATTCATATGCTTTGTGCTTCAAGCATGCATTCTTGTAATTTGCCTTTTCTGGCTTTATTTGTTTTTGACAGACTACAGCAAGACACCAGTAGTGTATCCCAGTCTGTGGACAACATGGATCAACATAAAACTCCATGGCTCCAAAGGAATAGTGGAAGCAAGTTTTGGCTTTCCTTCAGATGACTCCCTGGCTAAAGAGCTCACTGCCTTCTTTATCCAGCTCTCTGAAGATGGCCAGGGCGGGCTCTTCAGAAAGGTGCCGATTAACAAGACTGTGAGTAGCCCCATCCTTCTGATTTTGGTCCGCCAGAATTGATGTCAGTCGAGAAGTTTATATTTAACTGGATGATGTAAGGTGCTTTGAGTAGCATTAGCACAGGACATCGCACCATAAAAAAGTTATGTACTCTTCTTCTTTTCTTCTTCTTCTTCTTCTTCTTATTATTATTATTGTTGTTGTCAAGAACATGGTACTTTTTTCCCCTGTTCATAATCACAGGGGATCTTGTTTTACTGTCACCAAAAGACTGTGTATGTTGTTGGGTGTTTGTTAGTTTGTTATGTGATGGGTGTGGCAAGGGTATGTTTATACTAGTTATAGCAGTGTCAACACCATTCATGTTCAGTTGAGAAGAGTCCTTCAGCAATACTGTCAACACACACACTGTCCACCAGCATAGCTTCACCCCATCCTCACTCCCCATCTTCGATTGATGGGTCTGTATAGATTATACTAAATAATCTCCTGGGCAAGTCATTTTCCAAATTATCCAGTCAAAATGTTGCCAAGGGAAATTTTGTGGCACAATGTGAAAATTCATTGGCTGGTTGTTCATGAAAATTTGTGTGTATCACATGATGAAAGTCATGTCTTGGAACTTATTGAAAAAGCCCTCATATTATCACTATATCAGAGTTGTAGTTTTAGTTTACAGTGCTACCTGTGCATTAAGTGGTGTGGATTCTTTTCTCTATTTACAAAGTTGTGAACTATTGTATGTTTGCAATTTGTTGAATGTGTGTGTGTGTGTGTGTGGAGGAGTGTGAATGTGTATGTGTTTCTGTCTATTTGTGTGTGTGTACTGAAATCATCATGTGCCTGTTGGTGGGTATTTACTCTGTGTGTGCATGTGTGTGCTCTGTGTTCGTGTGTGGGGCATATTTGGTGTCTTTGTGTGTGTGTGTGAGTGTGAGTGTGTATGTGAGTGACAGAGAGAGACTGTTTATATCTGCAATTTGTAGTATGTCTTGATAAAGATAATACTTAATAATATGTGTTGTTTTTTCATGTGCAGAGGTATGTTATTATGCACCATTGTGTGTGTTGTTTCATGTGAGGTGCTTAGAGCATCTTACGGGGAGTGGGGTAGGGGGTGGTACTATGAAGTATATATATGTTATTTGATTATTATCATTATTATTATTATGTGTACAGTGTACCTGATCTCTGTATTTCCTATATTGGGGGTATTTATTTTGTCTTTTTTTGTTTTTAGCACATCTCTGAAACTGAGGGAGTTTACAACTTCACCAATGTGCCATCTGGATTTTACAAAGTTCAGGTTAGTGTTTGAAATAGTATCTGATCAGATGGTTTTATCTTCCATAGTGCACCTTTATTGCTTAACTTCGGATGTATAGAGAACAAGACAGCCTGAATTAGTTTCCAAGTATAAAGTATCAGGACTTGTAATGAAATAGTACAGAAGCACTGTTGTGAGCACCACATCACAGTACTTTGTAACATTTAGATGTGACTGAACATGGTTACTGAAAGGACTCGCCTACATGCATGGTTTATGTTTGGATTCAGTCATTGATCATTGACATAATTAGTAATTACAGTTTTGAAATGACCCATCCATGCGGCAGCAAGCCGGACATTTGACTGATTGAATTTTGGGGGAAAGTCAGTCATGCCAGATGCCTTTTGTGGGCTTCTCTTAATCTCTGCAAAATAATCAAACTGCAGTATTTGTTATTGTTGTTCATATACAGTCTGACGTTGAGTAGATACACATTGTAAAAATAGAAAATCAAATCTTGCACTGAGATGGGAAATGAAATGAGCTGTGATCGGGCAAAGCCATCCTCGCTTGCCTGCTGTTAACTGCGGCAGATTACAGCACCAGTTCAGCTTTTTACTTTCTGGTCAGTCTCCTTGGGTGAAGATGGACTCGATGCACTGGAAATTTTACCCCAAAAAATCATTGTTCGCAGTAAAGAAGCTGCCTAATGTCAAAAAAGTTGGGGGACTGTTTGACAGTAAGCTTCCCTTCATACTGTGTTCTGGCGTCAACCAAGCAACACTCCCAAAGACACATCCTTCAAATGGATTATCCTCACCTTAAGGGTTTTAGACACACAAAAGAGCCGTGGCTGGTGTAAGATAAAGAGTATTTTTCTTAGCAGTTAAAGAATTGGTTCAGCATTACTTATTTTGCTGTCTGACAGAACGGCACTGCATGATATGCTCACACTTTGTATTGCATTGTATTTTAAACTCGTTGAATGAAATACAATAGAGTACAGTACATACAATTAGATATAATACAGTACAGTACACCACAAATAAATGCTTATATTTTACTTTTTCAGGTGGTACCGAGAGACCTCCATTTTAATATCATTGGACAATGCCAGTGTTGGAATGACATTGGTTATAGAACCTGCAGCACCTGCAAATATTCCCAGACAGGTGCCTTCAATTTCACAAGTAAGTAGTCAAGACCTCAGCATGTTGCAGTTTCTGTGATTTGTATTCAGGGGAATAACACTGACAGTGTAAAGCTAGCTGAACAAGATTTGTGTGTGTGTGTGTGATTTCCACTTAATTCTGTAACCAGAGATGGTAAGGCACCTCAATCCCATGTCTCAAGGCAAGACGTTTAGTCTCAGTACTGAACTTTATCCCTGTTTCTGGCTTCCCTTTTCTGCACAGCTTCTCCACTAAATGAGTTGTTCTTGTAAGAGGGGATGGACTTGACCTGTTTGGTTGTCGAGTGTTCATCTTAAAGAATGGTTAAAGTTCTGTGCCTGTGTATTTGACTAAACCTTTGCTAAGGACAGGCAGATACTTAGAAGACTGATTGATTGATATGGATACTTGTATAGCGCCTATCCTTGGTAGGAGACCAGGCTCTAAGCGCTTCATAAGCACGGGGTCATTTGCATAACAGTCTGCCTGCCTGGGTAGAGCTGACTGACGACTGCCACTGGGTGCTCATCATTCATTTCCTTTGTCATTCAGTCTGATTTCAGGCATGCACACATACACACTCAAACAGACATGTAACATTTTACATGTATGACCGTTTTGTTTATTTACCCCACCATGTAGGCAGCCATACTCCGTTTTCGGGGGTGTGCATGCTGGGTATGCTCTTGCTTCCATAACCCACCAAACATTGACTTGGATTACAGGATCTTTAACGTGCATATTTGATCTTCTGTGTGCATATACACATGAAGGGGGTTCAGGCGCTAGCAGGTCTGCACATATGTTGACCTGGGAGATCAGAAAAATCTCCACCCTTTACCCACCAGGCGCCGTCATCAAGGTTCGAATCCGGGACCGTCAGATTGAAATTCCAACGCTTTTAACCATTCGGCTATTGCGCCTGTCAAGACTGTATATGCTGGAATGGGAAAGAAAACCATTTTTGAATAAGCATGTTTGGGAGTTTCAGAAAGCAAAGTAAAGCTTCACTGGACTACGTTGAACATTTACTCCTTCAAATGTAACAGCAGCATGTAATAAGATTCTATCCTTGAGGGCATTATCGCAGTCTTAACACACGGCTGTGCCGCTTAACTTCCAGCAGAGCTATTTAGTTTCAGAGTTCAGTGAGCGGTCAGGAGCACGGCTGCTGACCTAGATTCCACTGGGATGGGAGGGGGGGGGGAAGGGGAGCACGCGCCGCGCTCTTTGTGCCTATGTTTCCAGCAGAGAAAGGTGTATTGTTTAAGTGATTTTCATTTAATCATATTCGTGCACACTGGTTTTTGTTTGCTGTCATTTTTGTGTACATGATTCCAGTGAATGTGAACTTTAAGTGTGTTGTGTGATTTACCAGACACTGTCCGAGTGTTTGTGTTACATCCAGTTATTTGACCTAAGTGTGTGTGTGTGAGTGCCGACAAAAATGGAATCTGGTGCGGTAGTGGCAGCATTGCTGACTGGGCAACACACCTTCAGTGAACACTTGAGATGTTTGGATAATATGTGTCGTGTGTGTGGTGAGCGGGTTCTCAGAAGAGATAAAGACAAGGGGTTGAATGCAAGACTTTGTGTCAAGTATTCTTCTGAACTGTTTCGTTTTTTCGGTCTAGATGTTTCGAATGATGAAGAGGGCAAACATCCCACATGCATTTGTATCAAGTGCTACAAAAAAATGATAAAAATGAAACATACTCATGGAAATTCTCAGTTCAAAACTGCAAATGAAAATGTTGCACTTGACATTGACAGAATGTCAGAAATCTGGACAACTTTCGATCCAGATCTATCTTTGGATCAGTGCAAAACATGCTCTTTTCATCACTCAAAAAGTCAGCGTGGTCGTCCGAAAAAAAGACGATCAGCACCCGTAAAAAAATGCACGGATGACAGTTTTGATCCGTCTGACCTCTGCTTAGATACCGACGACAGTGTGTCAACGTCATTTTGTCAGTCCACATCAACACCAGTCAAAAAAACAAGAACGCTGTGCACAAACACATCTCCAATAACACCCAAAACACCTGTCACTGACGCAGCTATATCACCCATCGCACAATTGAAACGTAAGACGGTGTATGTTGACTCAGAGGATGAAGATCTCAATAAATCTCTTACTGAAGAAGAAGAAAAATTATGCACACGACTGATGTGCATAATTTATGTTCAAGAAAAAAAAATGTTTGAGTTTAGTCAGTGTCACACTTCAACTGAGTGGATTACCAACTACAAACAAGGAGTTCATACGGATTTATAAGTTCAGGTAGGAATGGATTTTATTATTTAGAACTTACAAATGCATGTCAGTACGTTACATTGTGATCGTTTACTAAAAGCATGGTATCGTCAATGTGTATCTTTTAGACTGACCAAATGCATGTCGCAAGCAAAGGCACACATACTGACACGCAAAACATCTAGTCGGCGAAAATCTCTCTCCCCCTCTCTGTGTGCGTCTCTCTCTCTCTCTCTCTCTCTCTGTGCGTCTGTCTCTCTCCCTCTCTCTCTGTGCCTCTCCCCTTTCTCTCTCCGTACACGTTCCTCTGTTTCTCAGTATGTCTGTTCCTGCATATATGTCTGTCTGTCCGTCTCTCTTCCCGTGATGTTGAGAGAAGTGTGAAACTTAAGTGGCTGGCAGCAGTTCTCAGTGGAGCTGATCGTTAAATACTGACACTAATTCCGGGGCGGTCTGCCACCTCTAGGTAATGTATCGGCTATATTTTCCTTCCAGTTGTATCGTGGAGACATGCATGTATATCATGATATAAGTTTTATCTCCAAGTAAAACGATGTACACACACAACACGGAGTTGAAATTGAACACAGTTCGAACAGAATGTTCGTGTGCTCGCTAAGTTTTGGACCGCTTGTACACTGCCTGTAGGAAATTAAACCTACTCATGTTTGGTATCGTTAAATTTGTCAGAAAATCACACATCCATTCACACCCATAGCGCCCTTCTTGTTGCATTCTGACATAGAGTATTATTTTTTAAAAGCACATAACCCTGTTTCTGACAGTTTATCAGCAGCAGCGAAGCTGTTCACAGCTGTACACACTGCCCGTGTAACATGCGCTCCGCTGAGAATAGCGCGAAGTTAGTGGTGCACCAGAGCGCTGCCCCATATACTGCCTGCCTGTCTGTCCAGGCTATCACCTTTCCAACGTTTCGCGCTCGCTCGCTGTTCATCCCTCTCCCCTCCGCTTCGCGCCAAAACTAAAAGGGCTGCCTTGTGCCGCCGTGAACAAGGGGTTGATGATGACAGTTGTACTTAACCCATTCTTTCCCTCCCCACATTCCCCTTTGATCACCAGGTGTCATCACTGATGTCTCTTCTCCTACCCCCACAACTGACGTCCAAGAAATCACCTCAGCAACAACAGCACCTGTCCAGCATTCCACTGGGCAAACAGACAGTACTGGCGTGGCAACCCCACCTGTTGGGCACTCCACAGGGAAAACAGACAATGCTGGCACGGCAACACCATCTGTTGGGGCTTCCACTCATGGAACAGGGGAAACAGACAATGCTGGCATTGTGGCAGCAGCTGTCAGTGTCTCAGTGCTGGCGGTGATTGTAGCTGTTGTGGTGCTGGTCTATCTCCACAGGAAAAAGAGGCTCACTAAGCTCTGTAAAGGTAATGGTGAATATATGTCTGAATCTGTGGCATTTTTTGGTTATGCTCATTTTTGTTCTCAGTGGTGGAAATGATAGGTGTTCTTGTCATTTTGCTGGGTTGATGTTGCTGCTTTTCTTCTGTTGTTTCTGCTTTCTGTTTCTGTCTTCCTATGTGCAGTGTGCATGTGTGTGTTTTGTGTGTGTGTATGTGTTTGTGATTATGTGTTTAACTTGTGTCAGTGCCATGATGACCATGTTGATACTGAAGAGTGCAAAGAAAGCTGCCATCCTGATATCTCTTTCCAGTATTAGAATATTTTTCTCTCTCAGAAGCTTTAAGAACAGTTTAAAGATTTGTTGTTAGAATTTATTGTATTGCAATTTTTCAAGATTTTATTCGTTCAGTTTTTGTTTCAACATGCACTTAAACAAAATGGAAATAAAGCAGAAGAAATGATAGAGGAGAACAGAAATAAGTGTGTATGTGTTATGAGTAGAAATTTTGTGCATGGATAGAAAGATGTATCAGTATGAAGTTACTAATGTCTTACTTAAGTAGAATAAGAAAGGCATAGGTTGCAATTAACAGTCGGCATCAGAGGCGGTTTCTAAGCTTGTTTGTTTACTTCCTTGAATGATCTCGCAAACCCATGTGCACCATGACATTCTTGGTCATAAGAGGATAATAACTCTGTGAACACTGTACATCATTTCTAGGAACTACCTCAATGCATAATGCAGTCACACATGTTCACTCTCTGTTTCTGTCTGTCTCTCTTTATGTTTTGTAATTGATCACATCATGGTTTGTCAGACTGGTCAGCAGCTTCCAGACACAATCACAATGCTGTTGGTTTGTTCTTTTACATCTTTTCACTGACGTCAGGGAAATATCTCTATTCAGATGTTTAGTCAGTCATGCATGTTCACTTGCACACACACATGCACAATTACATGTGCACACACACCCCACCCCCACCCACTCACTTCTCTTCTTCCTCCTTCCCACCTCATTATTGATGATGAAAAATTATGGCTGCTTTTATTCACGTGCAAGTTTCTCAACAGGTGGTTGTGGTGGTGGTGGTCAAGATATGAATCCAGACAACAACAATCTGAAAGGGAAGCCAGACAAGATGGTGAACTCTTTTGTCCACATCATTGACATCACTGGCAATGAGAAAGGTAAGGTGTTTTTGTTGGCTCAGTTTGTCATCAAACTGTTATAACTGTTGTCTGTGGGTCTTTCTGTGTTTATGTATCTGTGTATGTGTCTGTGGTAAACTTTGACAACTTCATTTTCTCTTGAAATACTTTGTCTGTTGACAGCATATTTGGCTTTCAGATAGGAAAAAAAAGTTGTTAAGTCAGGGTGGCAAAGGGGAGGTTACCTACTTCCGGGAGATTGTCGGCTGTAGCTACTTTCATTTTCCCCGCATGGGCGGGTATTAGTCCACTGACTAGTAGGTCATGGTAAGTATGTTAGATAAACGTAATTTTAGGTAGGAAATTTCCTTTTAAGGTTGTTGTTTTTACCCATGCAATCCAGTTATGATGACAGTGTACTACCAGGAAGGGCACAGGAAGCAGTAAATGTTCTCACAGTCGTTTTACTGTCACTTTACATTTTTATTTCTTTTAATCAATCAGTCAATAAATCAATCACTTTATTGTCTGAACCAGAGTACAGAAATTCGCCTTCAGGCTCGTCGTAGAGAAATGTTTTAAGAGAAATTAATTTTTTTAAATGGAGACATTCATTCCATCATTAAATCAAAACACTCACATGAACATGGTGGGAAATATTTGGGAGTGAGCGATGGAACAGCATTGCACTAAGAACAGAAATTTGAGTAAAATATGTAACTAAGGAGCCCAAGTCTTGCAGAAGTCACACCAGGGCCATATCATCTGCAAACTTAAAAAGTGATGAAAAACAGTTTGACAGTTAGTGTGGGAGACAGGACACACCCCTGTGGAGCCCCTGTGTTGAGAACAATCTCATCCGACAGGTAGCCATCAACACTGACACGCTGTGGTCTATCCTTTAAAAAATCATGAATCCATAAAGTGACATTTGCATTTACAATCATGTTTATCAAACGCTGGAGAAGTACAAAAGGTTCAATAGTATTAAAAGCACTTGAAAAAATCAATAAATAAAATCCTAACGTAAGCCTTTGTATTTTGCAGGTGCTTGGAAATCATATTCAGAAGTGTAAGGGATGCATCTTCAACACCCCTATTAGATTTGTAAGCGAACTGGAAAGGATCTAGAAGACCTGTCACATCATTCAGTAAACGCTGGCGAACTAATTTTCCCATACACTTTGCAGCTATTGGTGTTTAGGCAATGGGGCAAAAATCATTCAAATTAATGGGGTTTGATTTTTTTAGGTATGGGAATGATTGTTGATGTTTTCCATGATTTGGGTAAAAAGTGACCATCCAAAAGGCATTGGAAGATGAATTTGAAGATCCCCCCAAACTGACCCACACAAGATTTTAACACTCGGCTGTTTAAGTCATCTGGGCCTGGACATTTGTGCAAGTTCAGCCAAGAAAAGATCCCCACAACATCATCCTTGTAACTACAAACTATTCTGGTTCCATAGACTGGCATAAAATTTCACACTGATCACTAAAATCCCTCACGTCAAAACGTCCATAAAACTAGTTGAGCTTGTTAGCGGCAGCAAGTGGATTGTCTGACTTCATAATATTCTGCCTACTTGCATTCTGACTCATCATTGTTCTGAGACCATCCTAAGCTTCTTTACTGTTTCCAGATCTAAACTTCTCTTCAGTTCGGCTTTTGTACTGTGTCTTTGCTAAAACTGATTGTCACCTGAAGGCCTTTTCCATTTTCCTGTATACATCATGTTTACCCTGCAGAAAAGCCAGTTTTTGTTTTTTTTTGTTTTTTATTCAAGTGTACTTTCAACTCTTTCGTAACCCAAGGTTTATTGTTGGGGTACACCCGTACTGATTTTGTTTTTCCCACAAAACTACAGCACTTCTTATCTTAAAATGTAACACGCTGATCAATGGTTGTCATTTTACGATATTTTAAAGTTAAAATGGTGATTAATCTGCTTTGGTTTTACATTCTGTGAAGGTGTTACACTATTTACAAAAGCCTGGTTATATAATTTGGTTAAAGCAGCAACATCTGTGATCGTCAAGGGCCTAAGTTAAAAGGTCAGATTGTATCAAAATGAAAAAAAAAAGTGAAAGTGTAAAAAAAACTTGGGTTTTATCGTCCAGTTCTCATCAAATTTGGCACTGTGATTATAGCCAGAACATAAATATTTGCAAATATCAAGATTAGATATCAGGGTCACAGCTGTGCAGATGAAAACGACTTGTCACAGAATGAACTGCTCTATGGTGCGCTTAAAAAAGATAATCCACAATTCCTGTGTTGGGTTAAGTGGGTGGGTATGTTGTCTTTCCTGCATTGTTTCAAAGTTATGCATGCATGTGAAGGGTGGATTTGAAAGCACTTTGATTTTTGTTCTATTTAAGTTTAGTTCTTCTTCTTGTATATATATTTTTGTTTGGTGGAGTTTTTTATCATAACGCGTGAGTCTTGGAAGGCCTTACCCATCTCTTGATTAGTGCAGAAGGCAGCAGAAGGTAAAAAGTGGAAGTAGCGTATGTGAGTTTTCCCCTTGTCTGCATGAAACACTGTACCAGTTGAGAAGTGAAGACATGTCACATGTGTGTCCCCACACAGAGCTGGTGGTGCCACAGCTCAGCAGGAAGAAGGTTCTGCTGCTTGCCGCAGAGGACCACCAGTTTTTCACCCAGGCTGTGGAGAGACTGGCAGGCTTCCTGCAGATGCACTGCATGTGCGACGTGACCTTTGCCCCCCAGCAGATGCCGCAGCTCCGCAAGGTCGGCAACAGCTACTGCTGGCTGTCCAAGGAGATTGACAGCGCCGATTATGTCATCATCGTGAGCTCTGAGGTGAGTGGTAAACCATTGTTGACAGCACCGTTGATGCTTTTATAGAATAGTTGACAGGTGTAATAGGTGAGCAGATTGTGTGCTTAAATTTTCAGTCTTGAGTTGTTACAGGTGGTTGGATAGTGCGCTAGAGTTTGAGTCTGAGGGTCAGGGTTTCAAATCCTCAAATAGAGGACACTACAGAATGCAAGACAAAAAAACGAAAAAGACTCAGTCAGAGGTCTAGAGTTACCAAGCAGCTCAGAAAAAATAGACTTTGTGACACTGATTTCCTGTTGGATTTACATAACACGTCTCTGTGATATCTTTCTTTGGTGACAATAGAAGGGATAGCAGCCTGACACATTTCAGGATGCAGAACAAATCATAGCTTGTGAACGCTTTGGCCAAATATGAACGTTATGCAATCAGTGGCGTTTTGTGTACTTGTGGAACCATGTTTGTTTTGTTTTTTTGTGGAACCATGTTTTCTTTTTAAAAGTATGGAATTTTTTTTAATACTTGGAAGATGTTCTCAGTAACACGTATGTGAATGCTAGAGGGTTAAAAGTGCACTATGTTGAACAGGCGGGCCTGAAGCTCTTTCTGGCTTTCCGGAAAGGGAACGGGTACACCAAAGCTGCCCTGGGACCTGAAGGGGACCTGTTCACACCCGGAATGCAGCACATCTGTGGGAAGATCGCCAACAATGAGGACGTGCGCAACGTCATGATGGTGTACTTTGAGCACACCTCCCCGAACTGCCGCCTGCCCATCGCCCCCCTGCCCTCCTTCCACTACCACCTGCCCAACCACCTGCCCAGCTTCCTGCACCACATCCACGGCCTGGACAAGAACAGGATGGATCTGTCGCAGGTGGGATCTTCATCTGGTGTCTTTGTCTGATGATCATCGTCCTTAGGTCTTAGCGTGCCATGTGCAGCGGTCCATTTCAAAGAGATGATGCTTTCTGATTGTGAGAGGTACTATTTCTTTGGCCCAACCCACATGGGTGAGAAAATAAAAAGAAACGTGAATTTTCATTCTTTTACATGGTAGAAATGTCTTAAGCTCATTACTCTAGTGCACTGTGATTGAGACTAATACTGTGAATGAAAAATAAAACAGCATGGCTGTCTCCTTTGCAGGTGAACCTCCCACTGCAGGGCAACATAGAGGAGCTGGAAGGTGGACAGGAGTGGCTGAGTGCTGTGAAAGAGGCTGAGCAGTACGAGCAGCTCAATCCCAGATGGTTTGAGCAGAAGTTTGGCCAGCCCACTGAGCTCTTCCCGCTGTCCAGGCTGAAACCAGACTTCATCACGCAGGAGTCGAAAGACTCGGGCTTCACAGAGTCCAGAAACTCCAGGGAGCTGAAGCGCCGGCTGTCCTCTGCCTCCCTCAACGCTGCAGGTCTGACCGGTGAGGCCTACCTGGGCGCGGACCTTGACGCCTTCACAAAGGACGACTTCTTTGCTCCTTCCATTTGTACTGACCTCACTGCCTACACAGTGCCCTACCCTCATGATGACAAACCTTGGGAAGTGGATGACCAGTCCATCAGTGAAGGGTTCCTCAGGCTGAACCAGCAGTACGAAGAACGGCTGAACACCATGGAGGCTCCACAGGATGCCCATGACAACCTTGGTGGTCGGGTGGGTGGAGGCTATGACAACCTTGGTGGTCAGGTGGATGGAGGCTATGACAACCTTGGTGGTCAGGTGGATGGAGGCTATGACAACCTTGCTTGCCGGGTGGACAGAGGCCATGTTAATCTGGCCCAGGATGATGAGGGCCATGACTGCATCAGTGTGTCATCTGCCCAGAGTGTTTAATGATCACCCCTCCTGCCCTCTTCAGTCTCCACACCCCTACCCCCTTTCCCTATCTTTGTTCTTATCCCCAATTCATTTTGGTTTTTCTTAAACCAAAACATAAATGAGTAAAAGATAAAGGCCTTTAAAAGGGGGGAATAAAAGGGTGACTGATCATACAGAAAGTGTACAGGCTTGTGCATGCACAAAGTTTGTTACAGCTGCAGTTTTTTTTTTTCGTGTATGGCATGTTGTTGTATTCTTTTACATTCCAAGTACCGAGTTGCAGACCCTGGAGCATATGTTAATAAAAGATGAAATAAGGTTCTCAGACTTGAAAATTTCTATCCAGGATTGCACTACAGCTCTACAGGGTGGAAATAATTCAGTATTGATTATAATGAAGAAGAAAAAAAAGAAAAAAAATATTGCAAAACAAAACAAAATCTGGAAAACAAAAAGCAAAAACTATAACAAAAAAGGTGTGAGTAAATGGGGTTTTGCCCACTGATACACAGTGTTTAGATGCCTGTGGTTTTTGCCCTTTTATCTCCATTGCACCTGCCCTGTGGGGCTGTAGGTGTCCCCTCTGGCTGTGTCATAATCACCCAGTTTTCAGCACAGATATGACATCATGTTTTTGCTAATGCTTTTCTTTTTTTGGTCACTGTACACTGTGATCTAAGGTGCTCCAAACCCCAACCCTACTCTCTCATCACCTACAGGCCACACTGTGGTGATGTTTGATCGTTACACCAGCAGACACATGTTCTTCCTCTCTCAGCGGAGGGCAGAGACTGGGAGAGGAGTGAGGAGGGTGGGTGTCTGCCAACAGCCACGATCTGAGTGTGGGTGTCCACCCTTAGGGTGGTGGGACTTTCTTACAGCACATGACTCTGTCCATCCACCCCTTGCAACACTGGGCAGCAGAGATCAAGTGACCTTGCACTGTGAAGTTCTGGTAGGTGTATGGAAGGATGTGGAACACAACACCTGCAGGACAGGTTTAGAGATGGCGTGCACAAACAACACAGCTCACTTGTTGACACATGATTGTGTGTGTGAAGTGGATCGCTTTGTGGACAGGCTTACTGACAGCAAGCATAAACAATAGAACTCTCACTCTGTGTGAGTGAAATGCAGCCTGTGTGGTGCTTGTGGGAAAGCTGACATTGGAGAAGTTGAATGTTCAGTTCTGGTGAAAAGTTCAGCATTATGTTTTGTATTCACAGAGGACTACCGTTGATGAACACACTTTGTGTTGTGCATGGTCAGACAAGTCTCAAGTGTAGCATGGGTTTTGCATGTGCAGGTGAAACTTGACATCTCAGAGATCTTAGTATTTGGTAAATGCACACTTTCCCATCATTTTTTGGTTTTGCTTTAACTATACAGTCATATTGTCGGCATTTAAACAGATCAGGTTGGTCCAGGTGCAAGCAGGACTGCAGTTGGTTTTTGTAGCCACCTGGTACTGTTGAGTTGGCATTAATTAATCTATTCTTATTTAACTAACTTAATCATTTATTCTTGGGGAGTCTATGATAGGATCCAATATGATTTTTTTTTTTTCACTAGAAATTGGAAATTTGTGTATGAATTGGAAGAAAAAGAATTATAAATCTTTCCATGTAAAATGATTAGCAACTAAGCAAGAGCAGAATGTTACTGGATTTATTCTTATACTGTGTACTGTACATTGTTCTTCAATGGCAGCTGTACCATTTTGACGTGTCTCATTTTGTCTTTTACGAACCCTTCAAAAAAAGGTGATCTGTACTACAGTCAGCATCCCAGCTTTATCCCAGAATCTTGTGCACAAAGCAAACATACAAGTTCATCTCCTACAGGCTGTGTTGTGGTCATTCACGCCAGCCATCAACTCCATCTTAAGTCAAGGAGGGAATGTGAAAAGCAGACTTGCCAGCTGTCCCAGTTTGTCATTATTTGTGTCAGAAAACCAACAAAAATGTCAAATCATTATGAAAAATACATGGACACTCAGGGGAGGAAAAACATTGCATGCCTTTTATTTCTTCAGTAATTGTTGATATAGCTGCTAAGATATGCCAGTATTCAGTCTGAACCATAAATTTCTTAAGGCCAGGAAATGATACAGCTACTGAAATCGGCAGTGAAGAGAAAAGTGTGTGTGAACTAAGCTGAAAAAGAGCACTGATAATGATGGTGTGTACAGAACACTGTCCTAAGACAAAATGAACGCAAGTGTTGTCTTTAGTTACGTGGGATACTCAGAACTGTAATGAGAGCAAGTAAATGTGACGTGGTGTTACAGACAAGAGGCTGCAGTGCTGATGATCAGATTCATGGGCAAAGGTTCTGTGATTGAGAAAAAAGATGGTTTGGTTTGGAAGAAACGGATGTCAAATGAAGGAGAGGAAAGATTGAATTAGAACAGCTTCCAGAGGGCATTGATTTGTTCTCTCAAGTTCTTGCACTCATTGAATTGAAACAGCTTCCAGAGAGAAATCATCTTCTCTCAAGTTCTTGTACAGGAAGAAAGAGAATGTAAAGAGATGTATTTAATAAGATTTTTTTTAAAAGAAGATAAAAGTGGGTGGGGAGTTATGGGGTAAAATGTATTTGTCATAAAATATTGTTGGGTAAACAGTACACATACATAATATTGGAAAATAATAAATAGAGCTCTTTTAAATATATGTCACTTTAGAAGATCTCTTACAGACATTGCACACTTGTTAAAAAAAAAAAGAGGTTATCACAGTTTTGTCACATGCATAAAGAAAGGACAGCTCAAAAAAGGTATGTTGTTATTTTGTTGTTGTTTTACCTGTTGGAGTTGTTTGCACAACTCCAGCTACCTCTGCTCTGTTGTTTTTGTTTATTGTGCGTAGCTTATTTTATGGACTGTGAGACCTTTATGTGTTGTGTGTTTGTCTTATGAAGACTGTACATGTCCTTCCTTGATGTTCTCCATACCAAAGATTTGATACATATGTATGTGTGTTGGATTTGGGGGAGGAATGGAGGGGTGTTAACTGCAATTTGCTCACGTGGCAGTTATTGACGATGAATTGTGTTTAAAAGGTCCAGATCTGCTGATTTGTTACGTTTTTGCTCTCTGTTGCTTGCCTATCATTGAATAAGTTCTTGGCAAATTGACGCTGATGTCTGTTTACCCAGTTTGTTGTTTTTTCCTTATGTAAGGTTGGTTTGATTTCTATTGCATATATGGGTTTTTTCCCAAGCCAGTTGTGAATATTATTTTGAGAGGGTCCATTAGTGTGCAGGGGATAGAATTAGAAGGAAGGGCATATAATGTGAAAGGGCACATCTGATTGAATGAAATGACTTTCCCCCTCTCTTTCTGTCTGTTCTCACTACTTTTCTCTCCCTCTCTCTCTCTCTCTGTCTCTCTCTCTCTCTCTCTCTCTGTGATAAAGGGCACATCAGATTGAATGAAATGACTGTTTTCCCCCTCTCTTTCTGTGTTCTCACCACCTCTTCCTCCCTCTCTCTCTCTCTCTCTCTCTCTCTCTCTCTGTGATAAAGGGCACATCAGATTGAATGAAATGACTGTTTTCCCCCTCTATTTCTGTCTGTTCTCACCACCTCTCCCCCCCCCCCTCCCTCTCTCTGTGATAAAAGGCACATCTGATTAAATGAAATGACTGTTTTCCACCTCTCTTTCTGTCTGTTCTCACCACCTCTTCCTCCCTCCCTCTCTCTCTCTCTCTCTCTCTCTCTTCTCTCTCTCTCTCTGTGGTCCCCTTTCTTTCGCAGAGGATTAGTCTTGTGATAAATTTGTATTTATAATGATGTTGATAATGACAATACTAAATCAAAATGTTTACTATGTATTTTATAATTTATGGTTGTTGTTTGTTGTTGTTTTTTGGTTTGTGTGGTTTTTTTGTTTTTGGGGTTGTTGTTTTTTTGTCAGTCTACTTGATGGTTTGGTGGTAGACCACAAAAGCTGGCTGAGCTCTTCCAAAAGAAAATGTACCAGAAACTTTCCATGTTGTAGATTTTTGTCTGCATGCCTGTGTGTCGGAAATTTAAAAAAAATACTAATAATTAAAAAAAATTCTTAATAAAACAGGGGATATTGGGATTTACTCTCCACAGATTTTTTGTTGTTGTTGTTTTTTGGGGTTTTTTTTTTTTTTTTTGTTTGTTTTTTTGTTTGTTTTGTTTTGTTTGAGGGGGGAAGGCAGTAAAAGCAAATTATCATTTCTTTGCTACCTGGCAAGGTGGTGTATCATGATTATGTCAGCCATCACTATTATTATGAAATTAAAGTAAACTAGGCTGTCATCTATTTCACTCTGAATTATGCAGGTGGAGAGAGGGAAGGAGGGGTGGGGGTGTCATCTCAAGACAGGAGACTTTTAGAAACAGTTTCAGTTTTGAAGTGGTATCAGAGTGTGTGGAGCAATTGGTATATGCAACACCACTTCAGTTTTAGAATTTTAAAAAAGTATTAAAATGAATTTTTAAAAAATGAAAAAGAATAAAAAGAAGCAAGCAGATACCTGATCTTTTGTGTGAACCTAACTTACTGATAAGACCTTGAGTGCCTACACTGGGTTTGTGAATAACATTAAAATGAATGAATAAATGAATATATTATGAATAATCGAATTTTGAATACAATGAATAAAAATGAGGAACCAAGATGCATAATTCATTCTTATTTATTTTGTTTAAAATTTGATTATTTGTAATACGTTTATTTATTCATTTTAATGTTTTAAACAAACCTGTATCAGTGTATGCAACAAATTAGAAATACAAAATGAAACAAATTCATCAAAGGTTTGATAATTTAGTTTTATGGTACAGCTATGCAGTAAGGAGGCAGAAAATGGGTGTCAAAGGATAAGAAGAGTGGGAATGAGAGAGGCAGAAGAGGAAAGATACCAAGAAGTGGAGAGGGACAAGGGAGAGAACTTTCAGTTCTGTAGTAGAGGATGACTGTGTGACTAAACTGTTTCATTTTATCTGGGATAGTATGCATAACTTTCACCACAAAACTGCATATCATGACAAGTCTGTTGTCATCATTGTTGTCTGGGCTTTAATTGTTTGGGTGTTTTTTTTCTTAAAGAAAAATCCCCATTAAGTTGCTGTCAGGGCAGTTATTTATGATGAAACAACCATTTTGTTATTCTTATACTGCTGTTTCTTTGACTCACTTATCTTGTTACATTTTTAATTGTAGGGATTTGCTGTGAATTGTTGCATAACCCAGACCATTTCGCACAATACCTGCAAAAGTAGATCAACACTGTTGTATCTCTTTATATTGATATTTATCAGTGTGTGTGTATGTGTGTGTGTGTGATAGAAATTATTGTTGTCATAGCTTTTATTTCCTTACTATCTGGATGATTTTATGATTTTTTCAAATCAGCAATATATTTTTTATACCATTATATTGTACTATTTTTTTCTTCTTTTTTTTTACAGCAGGCAAGATTTTTATGGATACATATTTGGCAATAAAATAATTGTCTACATACGATGGATTAGTTGGGGTTTTTTAATGCGGATTTTGAAGTGCTTGGCACCTTTTATACTTGATCATTTTTGTTTTCAACTCCCGTATTTTCTCGTTTAATTAAAGATAAAAATGGTTGAATAAAACCTGTGTTGCCTGTGTGTCTTGTTCTTTCCCGCTTTCTTTTATCACTGTAATGAGTGCTGTGTGCTGGTGTACACATGTATGGGTGTATACACATGTGTAAAACTTTGTACCTGTTTCCTTCTCTGTCCATTCACACTCTTTGTTACTATATAGCGTGTTATATTTTTAACCAGTGGCATGCAGTTTTTGTTTCTTTTTAACTCATATACTTTCATATTTATGCATCCGTGTCCAACAGCATTTGACCAATACATGTGATGGTTTGGAATTCTTGCTCAGAAATGATACATCAATGATAGCGCTTCTACTCAACACTGAAAATATGCAACTGGACACAATTGAGCAATGTATTGCTGCTTAGGCTGTCAGACTTAGATTGGGGTGATAAGAAGTTTTTTGTCTTTATCATTAATCTTCATACTGGATTTTTAGAGCATATGAAGAGTTTTGGTTTGGATTTCTACCCAGGCCAAGGCACATCACCATGCAATATCGGTGATGGTTGATGGAGAAGTATCAGCAGAAGTTCAGGAAATAAATGACAGTCTGGTGTCAAATCATTTCTCCCATCTTTCATTACTTTTCTTATCCTCTGTCAGTTGTTATCAATACAGTTTTGGTTATTTGTTTTTGTATAGCACTAATAGTATGGGTAGTTACTGGCAGTGTCACTTTTACCTTTTAAGGCCAAGATGCTTACAGGGTTATTTACCTGATATCATTACTTTTGATTCAGACTGACATACTCTTTTGTAGAATATTATTTTTGCTATGTTTATCCAGTGATAAGTTAGGTTTTTCAAAATGTTTAGTTTGTGTGTTTAGTTAAGTACACTTATAGTGCATTGCATTTACCATGATTTATGCCTATTCCCTCCCTACCAATTAAGGATGTGCTGTTTCAATCCAGATTGATTACTTGATTTTGATATGCGTGCATGAGAGAGGGAGCATGAGTGCAGTCGCCTGTGTGTGTGTTGAGTGTGTGAGACTTTTACCCATTACTGTGATTAAGGCCTATCCCCTCCCTACCATCTGTGAACATGCTCTTTCCTTCCAGATTGATTATTTGATTATGATGTGTGAGCATGAATACAGAGAGAGGGAGTGTGAGAGCGGTCATTTGTGTGTATGTGTGTGGGTGTTTGTGTGCATATGTGTGTGTGTGTGTGTGCATGCATGCATGCACTTTGCATATGTGTGTGTGTTTGTGTGTGATATGCTTGCATATGTGTGTGTGTTTGTGTGTGATATGTTATTACTTATTATCTCTTTGCATTATACACCATACCATGTTATTGTTTCTTTGGTGTTAGTTTTTGCAGCTATTCATATTCTAAACTGCCTTGAGCATTTGAAGGCACTGTATAAAATTCCATTCTCATTACTATTATTACTAGTAGTAGTAGTAGTATTTAAAATAAATGACCATCACTCAGTTTATGTGTGATTGTTAAAAGCAGAGCAAAGGTCACAATGCACAATAGCTGGACATATCGGCTGAACACAAGTTCTCTCTGTGACATTTTGTACTGTACTGCAAGCAAGATACAGCGAGCCCAGTTTTCACGGGCAACGAGCAATGGTTAATGATTAGCTGATACCATTAACAGTTAAAGCACAATTGATTGTTATTGATATGTATAGCAAGTGGGTGGGTGTATTTAAAACCAGTCTTTACCATCTCATGTTACTAATAACAGGGTTCAGTGTTCTCACTTGTCTTTCCATGACTTGTGCCATGTATGAAAATGAAGAAGATATATATATATCCTAAGGTTACAAAACAGATCACATAGCCTGCCTTTGTTGGAAGTACGTGTTTTTGTCACTGAACATAATCTTGCCATTCTTTCTGCTGTGCGCATGTTTGCTTCAATATCATGTTTTATTGGGAATATGCTACATCTGCATAACTAAAACTGTTGACTCTTTTAAAACTATGTGTGCTGTTGCAATATGCAGAGGTGGTCAACTCACCTTTACCAAACTGAGCGTCTTTTCTATACGTGAATTATATATGTATTTTAATGATCATTGAAGAATTGACAGTATGGTTTTACATTTTGTACCTCTCTTCTATGTGAAGTTTGGAAAATAAATTTAAGAAATCCGTTAGACTGCTTAAGAAAACCCATCCAACTGTAGTGTGATGCATGTAGACTGTTGAAGAACATCCATCTGATTGGAGTGTAGTGTGTATACTTTGATGCCACTGATGCCTGTGACATGTTGGTTTTGGGTTTGTTTTTTTTCCCAAAACTACCCAACAGTTCTTATGCTGTTATGGTCCAGATTTACAATGGTTCTGTCACATGAGTTTGTGATTCATGAGAGTGGTGAATATAAAGTTCTGAAATCAGAAAAAGAAAGAAATCAAAATAATTGTTTGTACATATGTAGAGATGATGAAACTTGGAATTATATATTTCACAACCATTGCTCGTCCAGAGATGTCCACAGAAGTAAGTTTATTTTGCATTCATTGATTAGAATGGGAATTTCTCTCCTGTGATAGCTATTCCCTATAGATTCTTGTATGTAATGCAAAATAATAATAATTATTGTTTGATCAATATCAAAATTGATTCATTTATTTTTATTTTTTTCATACAAGCTGTGTTTTATTTCTCTTTTTTGAAGTTAGATAATTGAACGCTCCTACAAAATTAAAAAAAATGTTTAAAATCTGCAAAATATCATAAGCAGGCTTTCTGAGCTACTGTATTTTCATTTCCATCCCCTCCCCCCACACTCCCCTCTCTCCTTATCTCTCTCTCTCTCTCTCTCTCTCTGTGGACAGCTGATGCTGCTATAATTCAGTTGACCGCACACTACTTTTGGTCACATTCAAGTTTAATATTGACATCCTCCTCAGGTGATATGGCAGACGGGGGTGTTTTTTTCAGGACATGGTTTTGTTCTGTTTTTTCAGCAGCAGTGGTGTATATTGATCAGTCCACATACTTATACACCTCGTTGAAACTGATTTGGGGAAGGGGCCTTTCTGACACAAAAATGACACCATCAGAACTCATCTTAAGATGGGCAGTGAGAATGCCCTTTTTTTTTTTTTTTTTTTTTTTTTTTTTTTTTTTTAGTACACCTTTGGTTCAAACACACAACCTGAATTTGAACCAGAAAGTCCTGACATTCAAACTAGCAGGTGCTACAATATGCAGTACTGTGAAAACCAATGGTTATGGTATTGTCTTGGCCTTGATCTCTGGCCCTGTTGACATTGTCTTGGCCTTGACCTCAGGCCGTGATGACATTGTCTTGGTCTTGATCTCTGACCATGTTGACATTGTCTTGGCCGTGATCTCTGGCCATGTTGACATTGTCTTGGCTGTGATCTCTGGTCATGTTGACATTGTCTTGGCCGTGATCTCTGGCCATGTTGACATTGTCTTGGCTGTGATCTCTGGTCATGTTGACATTATCTTGGTCGTGATCTCTGGTCATGTTGACATTGTCTTGGCCCTGATCTCTGGCTCTGTTGACATGCAGGGCAAGGAAGATGATAATCAACTGGTGATGGTCAGTTATACCACCAAAACTGCTTGTATGGCAAGGGAAGTGGGGTGGGGGGTGGCATACATTCTATAAACCAGTCTTAAGTTAAAATGGGAGACTGTTAAGGTCTCGTGTCATCCACATCTTTCTTTCCAACAGTCACCATCTAAAGAATGAAGACATTCCATGCAATAGGGCATCTTAAGGTACCCCTAATTCATATATTTCATGTGATTTAATCATAAACTAATCTGAGATCATTTGAATGCTATTGTATTTTTGTTGTTGTTTTTTTTGTTGGTTTTGTTGTTGTTTTTTGGCTTAGTTTGAACTCGGTGCTATGGCTGATTTTTTTGAAAGCAGGTTTGCTTTAAACATGTTTTCAGCCCATCCAAACTCTTTGAAGTCGGCTGGGCCATAGACAAATTGGATCTTTTTGTCTCTGTCTGTCTCTTTCTTCTCTTCCCATTTTCACTCTCACTTCTAAATTCTACTTCCCCACATTTCTTATTCTTTCTTATTTCCCGTGTTTCTTTCTTCATTCTTCTCTTCTGCCTTCCCTCCCTTTCAGTATTGATTTTCTTCCTTCCACTGCTTATTTCCCCTCCCCCCCCCCTTCTACCCCTCTCACCCCCACCCCTACCCCTCCACACACAAATCCTCCCTCCTCTCTCCAGACACCCATCCTATTTTGTGATTCACATCTTTTTTCTTTTTCCTTTTTTTTTTTAAATTTTATTTTTTTAACAATCAGTCAGGTAAATAGATAAGTAAATAAATAAGCAAGCGAACCAAAAACACACACACAAAAAAGCACAAAGGAAGCACATCTGAACCAGTTTGTTCTGTTGTTTCATCATTGAAAGTTGTGTCTCTTGATTCTAGAATTTTGCCCTTTGAAAATTGAAACATTCACTGCTGGTTTCCAGCCTATCCTTATCACAAAGTGCCTGTAGTAGATACCTATAAAATAAGGTGTATATATATATATATATATATATATATATATATATACATATATATATATATATGGAAATATCAATAAAGTTAAAGATTGGGGAAAATGAATAGTCCAACTGGTGCATCATCTTTTTTTTTTTATTCTGTGTTATGTATTTATTTTCAGATAGTGATTTTGGATGAGATGAGAGAAAGGAAGGGTTTAGACTTTTTTTCTTTTCTCATGTTAATTTTTTATACATGTTTTTGGCACAACAGGAAGTTTCTTTTACTTTTAAAAATGATTTTGGTCTTGGAGAAAACATTGGTGTTTTAGTACTTAAGACTTTTTTTCTACAATATTAATGATGATGTGAATGGTCTCTTTACAGCTCTGAGTTACTAAACTACTGTTAACTATAATTATGGTACATATGCAAATCAACAGAATTCTTTTGACTGAGTAACCAAACATTGTTTGTTTTTTTGCTTTGTTTTGTTTTTTTGGTGGGACCTGTACTGCACAATAAACATATTTTGGTCAAAGTTTTTTGAGTGGTAATGCACATCAGTTGTCAAGAGAGTGTGTGTAAATGCACATATACATGTATGCGAGTGCGTATGTGTGTGTGCGCGTGTGCCAACATCTGCACATATCTATATACATGTATACAGATACATATATTTATGTGTGTGTGTGTGTGTGTATTCTTGCAGAGTTACGGCTTCCTAGATTTCAAAAGAGACTGCTTGACACTTACATTGAAAAAGACAACTGTTTGCATGACATCCGATGATCTCAATAATTATGTGCAACAGGCTGACATGCTGTGTCCAGAACTGCAAGCTTTGAAGTTTAAATCATTCACCAAGACAACAGTACACAAACTGGCATGTACAGGTGGATGATGCTGTGTGTGTGTGTGTAAACTTAAATGATGATTGTAAAACTTGAGCACTTTCGCTCTCAAATTGAAATCAGAGGGAAACCACAATCAGCAGATACCCAACAGAATACCACAGGAACTCAAAAGGGAAATAAAATGTCCATTTGAATACCATTGGAGTGCCACTGGAGACGTGGAATTATCATCAAAATACTACTGTAATATGATTGGGGACATGGAATTTTACTGGAACACTTCTGGGGACATTGAATGCCCATCAGAATACTATTTGGGTATCCATTGAAATACAACTGGAATGCGACAGGGGATAATTATGGAGTGCCCATCTGAACAGCACTGGAATGCCACCGATAACACCGAAAAGACATGAAATTACATAATAAAGCAACAGCATGATGATTGTGTGTGGAAGCTGGAGACCAGTCTTGACATGATCAAAGGCAAGGCACTTATATATATATATATAGAGAGAGAGAGAGAGAGAGATACGGTATATATTGATATTTTTCTGTAACACCTAGAAATATTTAACTGTTTCATTTGTCTTGGGAGAAAAATCTGAAATGTGGTGGATCTTTGGGGAACAGTCTGCAAGCGAAACAGTTGCATAAAAGAAATGAAACTTAACTGGTTCCACTGTAGGACTTGCTTCAGAATACTGGTAAAAGTCATGGAAGTATTAAAAGATGATTGGTGTGGTTTTTGTAATGTCTCAAACCACACAGTTGTTCACTCTGTATGGCAATGTAGATACATGCAGAGATTTTGGACAACACTTCATAACTTGATAAAAACAAAAATGTGTCAACTGTATGTGACTGACACTAATATTTTATTTGGTGAAAACAAAAAAATGAAACTGACATATTTGACTTCAGTTTACTGGTTGCCAGATTTTATGTATGCAAATCAAAGATAAAGTAAAACCAACACTGCCATCCTTTTTGAAAGGACTACCATCTACAGTTTCAGTTTCAGTTTCTCAAGGAGGCATCATTGCATTCAGACAAATCCATATATGCTACACCACATCTGCTGGGCGTATGCCTGACCAACAGCATAACACAACGTGCTTTGGGATTCAGTGCATGTGTGTGTGTGTGTGTGTGTGTACCTATCAGAGTGGACTTCTACAGATTTTTGCCAGAAGACAACTCTTTTGTTGCCATGGTTTCTTCTTCAGAGTCCCAAATGTGTGCTGCACAGTTTATCATCTCATCTGAATGACTGGATGCTCTGATTGATTTTTCCAACTTTGGGAGAAAGGGTGGGAGCGGGAATTGAACACAGACCGTAACGGACACTGTATTGGCAGATGAGCATCTTAGCCATTGTGCCACCTTCCTCTTCATAATAAATATATGGATTATAACAATATACAGATAACACTGAAGAACATATCCATGAACAACAGATGACATAGACTAGTTTCTACATAAATTGGATTCCTATCAAAATCCCTGAAAAACATGAGTGTGTGTTTATTCATGTGTATGCTCATTATTATACATGCACATACATGTGTACATATGTGTACATGCATGTACATATTGTATATGTGCATTCATGTACATGTATATATATATATGTGAGTGGAAGAGTAATCAGCCAAAAGAAGAAAAAGGGGTTTATTGGACCCATAATGAATGCAGAGAATAAATGAAGTGGGTGAATTATTGTTTACTGAAAATTGGGTCATGGGGGGATGGTGCATGTGTGCTTGTGAGTGTGTTCATGTTGACGTAGTGGTGCATTCTTGTGAATCCACTGCACTGTTGATGTATGTAGATGGATGGGCTTTGTATATGTAAAACTTTAGTTTCAGTGTTTTTGTTTATATACATTCTTATGTTTCTTGCATTGCTTTTTGTGTACTTTTGCAAAAAAAAAAGAAAAAAAGTGGAATAAAAATCTCAAGTTTTCATTACAATCATGATTATTCTGGTTCACACACACACACACACACACACACACACACTTACACACGCTTACACACACACACACACACACACAAAAGCACCATCCACCCGTACTAGCCACTTTTCACAGCTGACTTGGTGAATGATTTTAACTTGAAAGCCTGTAATTCTGAACACAAAGCATTTCATCCTGTCACACATGCTGAGATCATGGAGTGTCATGCAGGCCTTTTCTTTGTTTGTTTGTGTTTGTTTTACTTTTCAGTATGTGTCAAGTTGTTTCTTTGATTTGGAAATTACAGAAGCAATCACTAGTCAAGTATGCGCACACACACACACACACACACACACACACAAATGCACACAATCACATCAAGGATTCCTCCATACATGTGCACATGTTGACTCTCTCTCTTTCTTAGACACACACACACTAACAAACATGTGTAATTACACACACTCTCTCAACAACTGATACATGTTACCATTCCGAAACACTGATTTTTGCAAAAGAAAAATATGTTTAATTAAGTAGTATTGGTCCAAAAAAAAGCAGACCTCTGGTTAGTCAGAATACTGATTCACATGTGCACTATAATTATGGTCAGCAGTAGTCTACTAACTCCACACTTTAAAGAAAATGTTCATTTTATCAAATATTATCAAAAATATTGCAGAAAAAAGCCTCAGTGCAAAGCATCAAAGTTTTGTCCAGGACCAAAACTGAATTTTCTACTTCTACAACTGGTAAAAAATAAGAAACACCAGCATTTTACATGCCAGAAACATAAAAATAAAATTACTAAAGATGTCACAACCCTTGGTTTCTCTTATCCCATTCAAAATCATTTTAAATCTGAAAAGCAACAACCACCAAAAGAGAAAAAAAGGAAAAAGAGAGGTCTACAACAAAAATCATCATGTTTATGTAAAATTACAAAATATGGGAATCAAGTGTTTTATCACAAAAGAGGTATAATGGATGCAATAAATTGTTGCACACCTTGCACACAAATAAAGGGTTGGAAACAGAATAAAACAAAACACAATGAAGACAGTGCGCAAGCTGAACCATTCTTTTCTTCCATTCTTCCACTTTGGTGGATATTTCCAAATATATACCTGACTCTTTTATAGGTACCGACTAAAGGCAGACTGAATGACAACGCCACCTTGTGATCAGGACAGACTGTGAACAGCAGCGAAGATGTTTCGATTTTCCAAGGGCAAAATTCTAGAATCAAGAGAATCAATTCTAGAATCAGTGAAGAAACAACAGAACAGACTGGTTCAGGTGGTGTTGAGAACGAATGAGAAGAGAATGAAAAATGAGGCAAGTGAAATAAGAAAGAAAAAAGGAAGAAGAAGAATACAAAAAGATGAGAGTGAACAAGAGAACAGAACAAAAAGAAACGAAATGTATTCAGTTCAGGCTAAGGCCCCTCCTGAAGGGGGATACAAAGATACAATATTAATAATGACATCATGCACATGTTGATATATATATGAATACACACACTCATGTATATATATATATATATATATATATATATATATACATCCACACACTTACATATACCTCATATATGCACACATAAGAACACCATACATAATTTCAAGGTACAATATACTGACACATCTCATCCATATCAAAAAATAATCTGATAAATAGTAGTCCCACACTTCTTAACTAAGAATATGATCTCACCTCTTAAGAGTTTTTATACAAGTATATACACACTTCCGTGTGGTTTTGTTGTGAGTTGCAATCAATGTCAAACAAAACAAACTTGGGGTTTGAGCGAAATTTTACAGGAATATGCTCATGCAACAGATCATTAAGAGCAGGGCTGAAAAACATAATAATATGTATTTCATCATCTGTAGCATTTAGTGAACATGGGAAGCAACAAAGAGATCCAAGTTGTCTGTTGCCCAGCTTGTGTATTGTTTATTGTTGCTTATAGTCCAGCCGACCGCAAAGGACCATATCGGGACCGTCAAATGCTCAACTGTGTCAACACAAAACTATCACATCTATAAAGAAATTAAAAATTAGAAATACATACCAACCCCCCCCCCCCCCCCCCCCCCCCCCCCCCAACCCCCCCCCCCCCCCCCCCAAAAAAACAACAACAACAACAACACCACCAAGACAAACTCATAAAACACAGTTCATGACACATTATCTTAACCATTTATTTGTATTTGTATTTCTTTTTATCACAACAGATTTTTCTGTGTGATATTCGGGCTGCTCTCCCCTTTTTTTCTTTTTGTATTTTTTCCTGCATGCAGTTTTATTTGTTTTTCCTATCAAAGTGGATTTTTTCTACAGAATTTTGCCAGGAACAACCCTTTTGTTGCCATGGATTCTTCTGCGTGCGCTAAGTGCATGCTGCACACGGGACCTCGGTTTATCGTCTCTCATCCGAATGACTAGCGTCCAGACCACCACTCAAGGTCTAGTGGAGGGGGAGAAAATATCGGCGGCTGAGCCGTGATTCGAACCAGCACGCTCAGATTCTCTCGCTTCCTAGGCAAACGTGTTACCTCTGGGCCATCTCTCCACATTTAGCTCCTTAGGGCAAATAAGACTAGGTCATGCTGAGGATGTCAGTCCTTCCACTTTATTTATCATCTCCAGATTACAAAAATTCATTTGAAAAAGATTTTTTTTTAAATAATTCAAAGCCAACTGAAAATACACAAAAAAGGCTATATGGGCAAATAACACTTCAGAATGGACAGCTAATATCCAAATCATCATCATCATCATCAGCTAGTGCCCATCCCAGTGTTTACAATTTCACTATATAGTTGCCAGAGCAAAACAACACAGATATTACATTATATACCGCGGAAAAGAGAAAAAAAAGTGTCAAGGCTTGCTTGAAAAAAGAAAAGGGAATGGACTGGGAAGGCAGAAAAAGGGGGACAACAGTGAAGGAAGAAAAGAAAGACAGGAATAAAGAGAGAAATAGAAAAGACAAACTTTCTAGCACACAATTTCCAGAAGACGGTGATGCTATTTATACTGAAAGACTCCCGGCATCCCACAGGGGTTATCGCCCAGCTAACTTCAAAGATTCTGGAATGGCAGAAAACATGTTTAAAACAACTCTATGTACAACCATGTCTTGAGGATGAATAAAATCAAACATCCTAAATGCTGCCCTTAGATGGGCACCACCAGGTAAAAAAAAGAAGACAGACCATCTGCTATAAGTGTGAAAGCAGACACCACATTGGACATGATTTTACAGACCTTAAGTGTGAAAGCAGACGCCACATTTGACATGATTTTACAGACAATAAGAGTGAAAGCAGGCACCACATTTGACATGATTTTACAGACAATAAGAGTGAAAGCAGACACCACATTTGACATGATTTTACAGACAATAAGAGTGAAAGCAAACACCACATTTGACATGATTTTACAGACAATAAGTGTGAAAGCAGACACCACATTTGACATGATTTTACAGACAATAAGAGTGAAAGCAGACACCACATTGGACATGATTTTACAGACAATAAGAGTGAAAGCAGACACCACATTGGACATGATTTTACAGACATTAAGTGTGAAAGCAGACACCACATTGGACATGATTTTACAGACAATATGTGTGAAAGCAGACACCACATTGGACATGATTTTACAGACAATATGTGTGAAAGCAGACACCACATTTGACATGATTTTACAGACATTAAGTGTGAAAGCAGACACCACATTGGACATGATTTTACAGACAATATGTGTGAAAGCAGACACACATTTGACATTTTACAGACAATAAGTGTGAAAGCAGACACAACATTGGGCATGATTTTACAGACAATATGTGTGAAAGCAGACACCACATTTGGCATGATTTTACAGACATTAAGTGTGAAAGCAGACACCACATTTGACATGATTTTACAGACAATAAGTGTGAAAGCAGACACAACATTTGACATGATTTTACAGACATTAAGTGTGAAAGCAGGCACCACATTGGACATGATTTTACAGACAATATGTGTGAAAGCAGACACACATTGGACATGATTTTACAGACAATAAGTGTGAAAGCAGACACCACATTGGACATGATTTTACAGACAATATGTGTGAAAGCAGACACACATTTGACATGATTTTACAGACAATAAGTGTGAAAGCAAACACCACATTGGACATGATTTTACAGACAATAAGTGTGAAAGTAGACACCACATTGGCATGATTTTACAGATGACTCAGGGGGTACATCTTCATTCAAGAAATAATGTATGAGACAGAATATACCACAACATCTTGGTAACAAACAAAACTCTAACAAAAACATGAACATTGTTAGTACTCATAAGTGCACTTTCTGTGACGAGGAAAAAGATTCAATACACCATTATTTATGGAACTGTAACGTATCACAACAGTTTTGGAATGATTTTGCGATACTCAGAAGAAACAGGTGTACAACCTGTGCTAGACTGTCCTCAGAATATATACAATTAGTTCTATTTCGGAATGACAAACATACAAAAACAGATGAAACCTTTGATGTTATCATCATATTGGCAAAGTACCTTGTTCATAAATGCGAATGGAATAAAACACAACCAAACTTTGAACATTTTCCAGGAAGACCTGAACGATAGGTATGTAACAGAAAAATGTAAACATTTCTTGGGGTAAAAATGATCTGAATTTGACATAAAATGGTATCCATACCAGAAGCTTGTTTGTTAAAGACCACTCGTGGTCCTTTCCTCTTGTACTGAGTTTTGCAATGGAAAAGTTGTACCTGTACTCGATTCTGCCCTGTATGTGTGAACAGGACCTGCTGCCAACACTGTTGCTTTTGTGTTGTGTACTGGAGATTTCCACTGCTCCTGCTGAATGAATTATCCTGTGACCTGTAATCTCCGTGTGTGTGTGTGTGTGTGTGTGTGTGTGTGTGTGTGCTTGAACGATTAGACAAAAAATCAAAATAAAGACAATAATGATAAGTTGATATACTCATGATAATATGCATATGCCATTGTTTTTCTCACATCCTTTATACACATTACATGTTTCTGTTCTTTGTACAATATATATATATATATATATATATATATATATATATATATATATATATATATATATATATATATATATATATATATATATATATATATATATATATATATAAAACATTAAAGAAAAAAAAGAAAAAAGCATAAAATAGCAAGCTTTCAAGTTAAAATAATTCACCAAGACACAGTGTAAAAAACATAAAAGGCAAGTACAGGGTGGACGAATTAAAATGATGATATGTTCAGAAACTTATTAGTCTTTAGATGTCACTCCTGTGTAGTTTTGAAAAACAACAACCCCCATTGTGGCCATCAGTGGCATCAAAGCATACACACATTATAAACATTCCCGTGAATGTTCTTAAAACAATCTAAATGCAGTGCGCAACAATGCTTACAACAAAAGCAAAATGCATATAAAAATTTTTTTTAAAGCACAGAAAAGTTCAGCTTTGCAAAGGTGCAGCAGGACATCCATGCTTATTGCAATGGCATAATGGCATACATTGTTGTTGTTTTTAAAAAAAAAGAGTCAGCAGTTTCAGTTTTTCAGATGTTGTATATATTCCTGATGAGACGCGATAGTAAAGCAAAAATGTGTACAGGAGATAGAGTGGCAAGATCACGTTCAAAGACAAAGACAACATTTTTTTTCCAGCAATGACAGGCTATGCAGTTATATAACCCATGGACATGTTTATATACATGGTACAAGTCATGGATAGTCTAGATGAGGTCACTAAACCCCGTCACTAACAACATGAAATGGCGAAGATCAGTTCAAACACACAAACATACCATGCACATCAAAAGCAATCAATGATTGTGCATTGATATGATACACTACTGAAAGAACCTTATTTCGCTAGTGTGATCAGTTGATACAGACTGGACTTTACATTTGTCATTCAGGCTGTTGTGCACAGATCACTGACTGACTCTCTTTGTCCTGGTGTATGACCCTAGAGAAGTCTTGGATTACCTAACTTCCACCAGACCAGAATGGGTCTGTACACTTTTGTTTGGGCTTTCATATCTGTGAAACTGCATGTTCGTTGCATGTCTGTTGTGCCTGTGTGTGTGTGTGTGTGTGTTTGTGTTTGTGTGTGTGTGTTGTGTGTGTGTGTGTGCATGTCTGTATGCTTATTTACAATTATTTGCTTATTTGTTGTTTATTCATCGATTATCATTATTGTCTTTTTTATTTTAGTTATTCTATTTTTTTCTTTTCCTACATTTTTTAAAATTTCATTAACTACCTGCTTACTTTATTATATAATTCGTTTAAATCTATTCACTTACTTATTAATTTATTCATGAATCAAATGATGTATCCATTTATTTGTTCATGCATTTTTTTTCGCTTTTTTCCCCCTCAAGGCCTGACTACGCGCCTTGAGTTATGCTGCTGGTCAGGCATCTGCTTAGCAGATGTGGAGTGGTGTATATGGATTTGTCTGAATGCAGTGGTGTCATTTTGAGAAGCTGAACTGAACTCGTCAGAAATGGAAAGTCTGAATTTCACACAGAGAAATATGTTGTGACCAAAAAAGTAATAGTACTAATACAACAACAACAACAAAAACCAATACACTGAGCATGCACTGCTCTGGTGAAAACTTGTTTTTGTCTTTGGTGGCATGCTTGTGGAAGAGACCATCACAGTTAGTTTCCTCCAACAGGTAGTCACTGTCACAGTGCCAAAGTTGTTCAGCTCATTCTACTCCAGGTACAAGTTAACATACCAAGATTTCTTACCCTGTGGACCTGGTACAAATATTCTCGTACCAATACACTATTCAGATTTTGTTTATTCTTGACTTGGTACAGTTGGTGTTCTAAACTGAGCCATTTGCGGATTCGGGAAGCATGAAAACAAAGCTTTGTTTGACTGATCAAATCAACAATTTAGTAAACAACCCTACTTTTTAGATCAAATCAACAATTTAGTAAACAACCCTACTTTTTAGATCAAATCAACAATTTAGTAAACAACCCTACTTTTTACAGCAGTGGTCTCATGTAGTGCTGATCCAGGGGAGTTGTTGTAGGTACGTAGCTGTGGGGTAGAATGAGTTAAAAAAAAAAAAAAAATGCTATCGGTATAGGCAATAAGCTTGAATGCCTGACATCACTTCAGTGGTGCTTGCAAGTCCATAAAAGCCGATATTTCTATGCATCTTGGTCATAAACATTGACTACCATGTCCAATTCGACACACACAAAAATCATTCATACGAGGTGCTGATTTGATTGGAAATGTTTCAGTCATTTTCAAGAGCTATCAGTCCAACATCCAATGTCTGAGACTCAGATGAATACACGAGTAGAGGATTAAAATATCACTGTTTTTGAAGTGCTCATGTAACACAGAAATGAGACTTGTCTCAATGCTACAGCTGCCATTGGAGAACAATGCACAGTATGTGAGTATAAATTCTCTTGGCCAGGTGCTCATCTTACACGGAAATTTTTTTTTTTCTTCCAGTCTATCCCCTGCCTCACCCAATTTACAGTGAAAAATCCTTCTTAACAGATCATGTCACAGATGTTCCAACAAGATTAAATGATAAAGAAAGTAAGTATCTAAGATTAGTTTATAATAATAATAATAATAACGGTATTTATATAGCGCTGAATCTTGTGCAGAGACAAATCAAAGCGCTTTCGCACCAGTCATTCACATGTATGCGTAACAATGGAGAAACTGAAGACAAAGAAGAGACAGGGAAGTGAGGCTATTTTGGGAAGAGGTGGGTCTTAAGGCCACACTTGAAAGAGCTGAGTGTGGAGACTTGAAGAAGCAAAAGAGGAAGTTCATTCCAATTATAAGGTCCAGAGACAGAGAAAGAACGGTGGCCGACAGTCGAGTGTTTGAATCTGGGTATGCATAAACAGAGTGAATCCGAAGTCAATCATAGAGAGCGAGATGGAGTGTAGAGGTGAAGGCAGCCACAGAGATAGGAAGTGGTAGATTTGTGAATACATTTATAACATAGAGTGCTGATCTTGTACTTTATTCTGTGTGAGACAGGGAGCCAGTTATGACTAACTCATCAGTCCCTGGTGGCCACAACCCAAGGTACAGTCCTGCTTGCACCTGGATCCGATTTCATCTTTTTTTTAATGCTGATAATGTAAATATATAGTAAAAACAACAAAAAAGGATGTAAAAGTGTACATATCCAATGCTAAGGTTTCTGAATTGTCAAGTTTCACCAGCATATGCAAAACCAATGCTACACTTGAGACTTGTCTGACCATGCACAACACACAGTGTGTTCATCAACAGTAGTCCTCTGTGAATACAAAACATAATGCTGAACTTTTCACCAGACCTGAACATTCAACTTCTCCAATGTCAGCTTTCCTACAAGCACCACACAGACTGCACTTCACTCAGACAGTGTGAGAGTTCTATTGTTTATGCTTGCTGTCAGTAAGCCTGTCCACAAAACCATCCACTTCACACACCAACATGTGTCAACAAGTGAGCTGTGTTCTTTGTGCATGTGATCTGCAAACCTGTCCTGACAGTGTTCAGTTTCACTTCCATCCATCCATACACCTATCATATATTCACAGTGTTGTTCCACATCCATCCATACACCTACCATGTCTTCACAGTGTTGTTCCACATCCATCCATACACCTATCACACCTTCACAGTGTTGTTCCACATCCATCCATATACCTGTCATATCTTCCACATCCATCTATACACCTACCAGAACTTCACAGTGCAAGGTCACTTGATCTCTGCTGCCCAGCGTTGCAAGGGGTGGATGGACAGAGTCATGTGCTGTAAGAAAGTCCCGCCACCCTAAGGGTGGACACCCACACGCAGATCGTGGCTGTTGGCAGACACCCACCCTCCTCACTCCTCTCCCAGTCTCTGCCCTCCGCTGAGAGAGGAAGAACATGTGTCTGCTGGACAAGAAGGCAGGACTCCTCTCACTGGTGTAGCGATCAAACATCACCACAGTGTGGCCTGTAGGGTTGGGGTTTGGAGCACCTTAGATCACAGTGCACAGTGACCAAAAAAGGAAATTTTCTATCTAAAATTACGTTTAAATAACATACTTACCGTGACCCAACTAGTGCAGACTCCGGCAGGGGTCTGACATTCCTGTCCTATGCAAACTACTATCCGCCTATGCGGAGAAAACGAAAGCAACTACGGCCGATAACCTCCCGGAAGTAGGTAACCTCCCCTTTGTCCAGCTAGCTAGCGCCCTCTTTTGACGGCAGCCATCATGACTCCTGTTCCTGTGCTCTTCATACGGCTATGTTTTTTCATATTTTCTGCCTGTCTGTCGTTTCTCTGGCGTTCTTGTTTTTTGTCTGAGACTCAGTGACCTGCGGGCACATGAAGTGCACTTCCACAGCCTGATCCAACCCAGCCACTGACTGCCGACAACTTTCTGCAGGTTGCTCCAACATGCCACACTCAGGTAGAGAAGCCACCAAGCCTTCAGTATGCCCCTTCGTGATGGTACCTACCTGGGCAATTACACAGCCCTGTCCCAGAGACACCAGGGACCTCAAGTCTTTTGTTGCCAAATGTCTGCCATTCTATGCTTTGGCAACATACCAGTGCTGTCATTTTTTGGCAACGACAAAAAAGTGGTGGGGGTAGCGCCCATCGCCTGTCAGCTCACATGGAGGAGCTCTACAGATCTGGCTGTCACGCCTAAGGCAAGCCCAAAAGGTGGCCTACCTCTGTCTCGTGCCACAGTTTCCTTCAAACACATATATCACTTCCACTATCGGCCCACAACCGATGTGAAATCATCAGATCAAACCACATGTGCACTCCTTGCATTGATGCTCAACCGCACTCAAATGAGACAACCCTATAAGGGTACGTGTTTCCTTCCCTTCCTTTGATTCGAAGGGCTCTCAGTAATGTGTGGATTCAACACACCGACCAACAAAAAATAAAAGTATTAGCAAAAACATGATGTCATATCTGTGCTGAAAACTGGGTGATTATGATGCAGTCAGAGGGGAAACTTAAAGCCCCATTGGGGAGGTGCGAGAGAGAGGCAAGGGCAAATCCACAGGGAATCTTATTGTCTTTTATTATCACACACTTCAGGCAGGTTCTGCAACTGGGTACTTGGAATGTAAAAATGTAAAACAGCATGCTATGAAAAAGTCAGTTTGCATTTTGTTACAACCTTTGTGCATGTATTGCCCTGTGCATATTTTATATGAACCAGTCTTTCTTTTTCTTCCACTGTTTTAAAGGCAAATAACTTTTTATTTATTCAAGTTTTGGTTTCAGAGAAAACAGGATTGAGGGAGGGAGCAAAAACAGGGTAAGGGGTGTGGAGACATCTGAGGGCAAGAGGAATGAGATTATCATCATTAAACACTCATGGCAGATGATACACTGATGCAGTCATGACCCTCATCATCCTGGGCCAGATTGATATGACCTCCATCCACTCGACCAGCCAGGTTGTCATAGCCTCCAGCCACCCGACCACCATGGTTGTCATAACCTCCATCCACCCGACCACCAAGGTTGTCATAACCTCCATCCACCCGACCAGCCAGGTTGTCATAGCCTCCATCCACCTGACCACCAAGGTTGTCATAGCCTCCACCCACCCGATCACCAAGGTTGTCATGGGGATCCTGTGGAGCCTCCATGGTGTTCAGCTGTTCTTCGTACTGCTGGTTCAGCCTGAGGAACCCTTCACTGATGGACTGGTCATCCACTTCCAAAGGTTTGTCATCGTAAGGGTAGGGCACTGTGTAGGCAGTGAGGTCAGTACAAATGGAAGGAGCAAAGAAGTCGTCCCTTGTGAAGGCGTCAAGGTCCGTGCCCAGGTAGGCCTCGCCGTTCAGACCTGCAGCGTTGAGGGAGGCAGAGGACAGCTGGCGCTTCAGCTCCCTGGAGTTTCTGGACTCGGTGAAGCCCGAGTCTTCCGACTCCTGTGTGATGAAGTCTGGTTTCAGCCTGGAAAGTGGGAAGAGCTCAGTGGGCTGGCCAAACTTCTGCTCGAACCATCTGGGATTGAGCTGCTCGTACCGCTCACCCTCTTTCACAGCACTCAGCCACTCCTGTCCACCTTCCAGCTCCTCTATGTTGCCCTGCAGTGGGAGGTTCACCTGCAAAGGAGACAGCCATGCTGTTTTATTTTTCATTCAGTGTTAGTCTCAGTAACAAAGTGCACTAGAATAATGAACTTAAGACATTTGGCCATATAGACCTCCTGTGGAAAGTAAATGACTCCCAATACTGAAGCCAAAGACCTTGGCCCAATCCCCAACTTCCACTGGGATTTTTCTCGCTCATGTTTTCTAAATTCACAGATGGCCAAAATGCTATCTCACAACTTGGGCCTCGGAAAGGATGACAAATACAGATACACCTGCACATGTAAACAGTAAAGGGAAACAGGAAAATGAAGTTTAGTTGCATTCTGAACAAATACGGTACCGGTACAGTGACAAAACACTAGAATGTTTGGACATGTTCAAACAGCCCTAGTCCCAAAATACATCTGACTGACCTATTCAGAGCTGTCAAACTTGACACAAAATAATGACTATACCAAACTGGTATCACTGCTCTGATGATTCGCATGGGATGGCCTGGGGGAAGAGACAAAATAATGACACAAAATAATGACCATATCAAACTGATACAGAGAAAAGCACTGCCCTAATGATTTGCATGGAATGGCTTTGGGGAAGAGACAGCGATGTTAACTGTCATGAAGGAATTACTCCTGGAACCATCATCTTTGGTCAGTCAAAGTCCGATAAGTAAAGATTTATGAACAGGTTTTCCAGCTAAGGAAAGCTGTTCATATTCCCAGAGGAGTGAGGTGTCTTGGGAGTGGTGTGTATGTGTGTGGCTGGATGGGTGGGGAGACTGGCACCAACCTAACTGCAGCACAATGATCCAGTGCCAGCTTGGTGTGTTGCAGTACAGTGTCCCTTCACACCAAGATGATGATGTTACACAGTTTTGCCGCAGCATTTACTGCACTACACAGGGGTCCAGCTATTCTGCAGCCCAAAAGATGGGTCTGTGGGGTGTTGGAGGACCCTTGTTGTCCTTGGATTTGCTCACCTTCACAGACTTCCTGGTGATGCATCAGTGATCTGAACTTCCAGGAATTGCTGTCATGCAAACAGATCCCATTCAATAAGAATCATGCATGAGACCAAGGTCTATGTGAGAAAAGAAAAACTGAGCAGAAAGTGGTGGCCCTCAGTGGACCAGTCTGCTGACTTACACAGGGGGCAGTGCTCAGTGTATGACTGCTGACTTATACAGGGGGCAGTGCTCAGTGTATGACTGCTGACTTATACAGGGGGCAGTGCTCAGTGTATGACTGCTGACTTATACAGGGGGCAGTGCTCAGTGTATGACTGCTGACTTATACAGGGGGCAGTGCTCAGTGTATGACTGCTGACTTTCACAGGGGCAGTCCTCTATGGATGATTGCTGATCTTACCTTCTGTTGTCTATTGCAAAGGGACAGGTGGGATCTTGTGGGTCTTATATTCTGTTGCCTATTGCCAGGCTGACAGGATCTTGTGGTCAAGCTTCAAGACCCACTGTCACCTGTGAGATTTGAGGACAGGAAGCCACACTGGGCTCCTCTGGATGTGGATTGTTACCAGCAGATGCTCAGTAAGGCTCGTGGATGATTTGTTTTCTCTCTTTCCTCATGGTTTGAAACAAAGAGACACACACTTCTCTGAGTCCAATCTGATGCTCGTGGTAATATGTAACTGCTGTCAGAAGAATGAAAATTCACATTTCTTTTGATTTTCTCACCAAGGTGGGTTGGGCCAAAGAAACATAGTACCTCTCACAATCAGAATCACAATTGGAATGGATCGCTGGACAAGGCATGCTAAAACCTATGGATGATCATCAAACAAAGACACCAGACGAAGATCCCACCTGCGACAGATCCATCCTGTTCTTGTCCAGGCCGTGGATGTGGTGCAGGAAGCTGGGCAGGTGGTTGGGCAGGTGGTAGTGGAAGGAGGGCAGGGGGGCGATGGGCAGGCGGCAGCTCAGGGAGGTGTGCTCAAAGTACACCATCATGACGTTGCGCACATCCTCATTGTTGGCAATCTTCCCACAGATGTGCTGCATTGCGGGTGTGAACAGGTCCCCTTCAGGTCCCAGGGCAGCTTTGGTGTACCCGTTCCCTTTCCGGAAAGCCAGAAAGAGCTTCAGGCCCGCCTGTTCAACATAGTGCACTTTTATCCCTCTAGCATTTGTGTATGTGTTACAGAGAACCTCTTCCCAGTATTACAAAAAATTCTGTACTTTTTAAAAGAAAACCTGGTTCCACAAGTACACAAAACGCCACATGATTGTGGAACCTTCATATCTGGCCAGTGTTCAAAAGTTATCATGCTTTGTTCTGCACCCTGAAATGTGTGTCCACCTACATATGTCATGGTACTATCCCTTCTACTGTCACCAAAGAAAGGTAAATCATACTGACATGTGTCATGTAAATCCAACTGAATATGTGCACTTGTAACAAAATTAGTGTCACCAAGTCTATGTTTTCTGAGTGAAAACCCTTAAGCTGATTGATAACTCTTGACGTCTAACTCAGTCTTTCTTTTTTGTCTTGCATTCTGTACTGTCCTTCGTCTGAAGATTTGAACTACTGACCTTCAAACCAAACATCGAGCACACCATCCACTCACCTGTAACAACTCAGACTGAAAATATAACACACCATCCACTCACCTGTAACAACTCAAGACTGAATCCGCCCATCTGTAACAACTCAGACTGAAAATCTAGCACACCACTGAGTTACCTGTAACAACTCAGACTGAAAATCTAGCACACCATCCGCTCACCAGTAACAACTCAGACTGAAAATCTTAATAAATAAATAAAAATCTAGCACACTATCTGCTCACCTATAGCACCTGTCAACTATTTTATAAAAGCATCAAATAGTACTTTCCACAATGGTTTACCACTCACCTCAGAGCTCACGATGATGACATAATCAGCGCTGTCAATCTCCTTGGACAGCCAGCAGTAGCTGTTGCCGACCTTGCGGAGCTGCGGCATCTGCTGGGGGGCAAAGGTCACGTCGCACATGCAGTGCATCTGCAGGAAGTCTGCCAGCTTCTCCACAGCCTGGGTGAAGAACTGGTGGTCCTCCGCGGCAAGCAGCAGAACCTTCTTCCTGCTGAGCTGTGGCACCACCAGCTCTGTGTGGGGACACACATGTGACATGTCTTCACTTCTCAACTGGTACAGTGTTTCATGCAGACAAGGGGAAAACTCACATGTGATACTTCCACATTTTATCATGGCCACTGCTCCATACAGACAAGAGGAATAACTCACACATGCAACTTCCACTTTTTTACCATCTGCACTAAACAAGTGATGGGTAAGGACTTCAAAGACTCACATGTTAGAAAAAGAAAAAGAAGAAGAAAAAGAAGAAAAAGAAGGAGAAAAAAAACACAGAAGAAGAAAAAAAAGAACTGTACTTATATAGCATGAAAAACAAGGGATGGGTCTCTGGCATGTGCTTCCATGTGTATGGTGGTGGGAGGGTGGGGTGGGGGGGGAGTTATTGATGGGGGAGGTGGAGAGTGGAGAACAAAAAGTAAAGCGCTTTGAGCAATAATTCTGGAGATACATGCTATATAAATCTCCATTATTATTATTATCATCATTATTATTAGTATGGGTAAGGCCTTCCAAGACTTGTGTGTTATGATAATAATATTATTACTAAGAAGAAGAAGAAGAGTACTTATATAGCGCTAAATCTTGTGCAGATAGAAATCAAAGTGCTTTCATAGCCACCCTTCACATGGATGCATAACCCTGAAACAAATGGATGAAAGACAAAACTAACACCGACTTAACCCAACACAGAAATTGTGGATCTTTATTTCTATTCATATTTTTTTAAGCACAACATAAAGCCGTTAATTCTGTGACAGGTTGTTTTCATTTGCACAGCTGTGACCTTGACCTCTAATCTTGACTTTTGAAAACATTTGAGTTCTGGTCATAATCAATCGCTGTGCCAAAATTGATGAAAACTGGATGACAAAACCCAAGCTGTCATTTTGGCCCTTGACCATCACAGAGAATGCTGCTTTAACCAAATCATATAACAGGGCTTACGTAAATAGTGTAAAACTTTTCCAGAGTGTAAAATCAAAGCAGAATGGATTACCATTTTTACTAAAAAAAACACAAAAAAACTATTAAATGACAACTATTGATCAGTGTGTCCATTTTTAAGACAGAAGTGCTGAAGTTCTAAGGGACAGAAATAAAAATATACTGTGACAGTAAAATGATTGTGAGAACATTTACTGCTTCCTGTGCCCTGTGTTCATGGTAGTGCATTGTCATCATAGTTGGATTGCATGGGGAACTTTTTTTTCTTTTTTTTTTTTTGCTGTCCCTAATGCGTTTAAGTGGCATTCCTCCTACGCTGCTCATTCAGAATACCCCATACACAACCATACCTGGGCTTCATTACCGAAGTCGGCAGTTCACAGGGAACTATCTATGTCAAGCTGCCAGGAGGCCACACGCCAATGGAGACACTGCACTGCTGCTGAGTCACTTTGGTGGTGTTTAGTAGTGCCTGTTCTGATTTAAAGTACTTAAGACACCACCTATTAAGCCCCCTACTGATGACAATAATAGCTTCGTCACAGAGCCAGACTGGGTGACCATCCCCACCCTCGCAGTGTGAGATTGCCACCACTTCCCCCCAAAGACAGTGCCCCCATGAACCTGCCAACACCGAAGACCTTGACAGGACTCATCCTAAGCATAAGTCTCCATAAAAGCATGGCTTGAAAGGCCACAGACTTTGTGACATTTTTTATTATTGATGATGAAGGAGGAGGATGGTGATGATGATGATGTTGCTGTGGAGGTCCATTTAGGTTTGAGACAACGTGACAAGGCTGTAATCTACACTTCCTTTCATAATGATATCCCAGCGTCAACCTGGCCCAAGAGATGCAGACACTTGCAGTACTGGTCAGGAGATTTGAGCAACACAGCCAAAGATGCAGTCATGAAGTGGACGATACTCAACTGTGTGGTGCCAGTCTTCCCATTTAAGCCCACAGCACACTTAACTCTTGGTAAGAGCTGGCTACAGGCTGAAAAACCAACCTCTGCTGGGAATTGAACCCATGTTCTCCAAGCCATCATTCCGAGACACTAACCGCTTCTATTCTAAGCCAGATATGCAGTAAACAGACAAAGTATTTCAAGAGAAAATGAAGTTGTTCACATTTACCACAGACACACACAGAGATACATAAACACCAGGACTACAGTTGTTAAAGTTTGTTGACGCAGTGAGCCAACAAAAACATCTTACCTTCCTCGCTGTCAGTGGGGTCAACTATGGGGAGAAAAGAGTTCACCATCTTGTCTGGCTTCCCTTTCAGATTGTTGTTGTCTGGATTCACATCATAACTACCACCATCTGTTGAGAAACGGTTTGCAAATGAATAAAAGCAGCCATAATTTTTATCATCCATAATCAGGTGGGAAGGAGGAAAAGGAGTGTAAGTGTGCGAGAGAGTGCGAGTTGGTGTGTGTATGTGTAATTGCTCATGTATGCGTAAGTGAACAAGCACGATGACTTAACATGTGACTGAAGATGTTTCCCCAATGCCAGTGAAAAGATGTAAAAGAACAAACCAAAAGCATTGTGACTGTTTCTGGAAGCTGTACCAGTCTGACAAACAATGACATAGTCAATTCTTCTTCTTCTTCTTCTGTTTCTGCATTCGTAGGCTGCAACTCCCACGTTCACTCGTATGTATATGAGTGAGCTTTTACATGTATAAACGTTTTTACCCTGCTATGTAGGCAGCCATACTCTGCTTTTGGGTGTGTGCATGCTGGGTATGTTCTTGTTTCCATAACCCTGACATAACAGTATAACAGGATCTTTAACGTGCGTATTTGATCTTCTGCTTGTGTACACACACAAAGGGGGTTCAGGCACTAGCAGGTCTGCACATATGTTGACCTGGGAGATTGGAAAAATCTCCACCCTTTACCCACCAGGCGCCGTCACCGAGATTCAAGACCCTCAGACTGAAAGTCCAACGCATTAACCACTCGGCTACTGCACCCGTCTACATGGTCAATCACAAGACATAAAGAGAGACAGACAGAAACAGAGAGTGAGCATGTGTGACTGCATTATGCATTGAGGTAGCTCCTAGAAATGATGTACAGTGTTCACAGAGTTACTATCTCCTTTTGACCAAGAATGACATCGTGCACATGGGTTTGTGAGATCATTCAAGGAAGTAAACATACAAGCCTTGAAATTGCCTCTGATGCTGATTGCAGCAAGTTTTTTTCATTCCACTTGCATAAGACACTATAGTAACTTTATACAGATGCATGTTTATATCCATGCACAAAAATTCTGTTCATATACACACATATGTTCTCCTCCATATTCTTTTTTGGTTTATTTTCCATTGTGTGCTTGCTGAAACAAAAACTGAATTAACAAAATCTTGAAAAACTGCAAAACAATAAATTATAACAACAAAACTTTTAAACATTTATAAAACTTCTAAGAGAGAAAAATACTCCATTACTGGAAAGAGACACTGGGATGGCAGCTCTTTCTCTGCACTCTTCAGTATCAACATGGCCATCAGTTACATGCACTGACACAAGTAAAACACATAAACACAAATACACACATACACATTGCACATGGGAAGACAGAAACAGAAAGCAGAAACGACAAAAGAAAAACAGCAACATCAACCCAGCAAAATGACAAGAACACCTATCATCACCACCACTGAGAACAAAAATAAGCAAAACCAAAAAACGCCACAGATTCAGACATATATTCACCATTACCTTTACAGAGCTTAGTGAGCCTCTTTTTCCTGTGGAGATAGACCAGCACCCCAACAGCTACAATCACCGCCAGCACTGAGACACTGACAGCTGCTGCCACAATGCCAGCATTGTCTGTTTCCCCTGTTCCATGAGTGGGAGCCCCAACAGATGGTGTTGCCGTGCCAGCATTGTCTGTTTTCCCTGTGGAGTGCCCAACAGGTGGTGTTGCCACGCCAGTACTGTCTGTTTGCCCAGTGGAATGCCCGACAGGTGCTGTTGCTGCTGAGGTGACTTCTTGGAGGTCAGTTGTGGGGGTAGGAGAAGAGACATCAGTGATGACACCTGGTGATCAAATGGGAATGTGGGGAGGGAAAGAATGGGTTAAGTACAACTGTCATCATCAACCCCTTGTTAACTCACTCAGTACGGCCAGTCCTCTCTTCTCCTCTACACAGACCCCTCGGATGTCCAGTGGGTGTCTGAATGACCCAACCTTTAGCTTCCGTCGTCAGAATTGTGGTATTCTTTGTCAACATTCACCTTTTCAGTATAAGAGCCTTCCGCTTGCAATATTTTGATGATGGTAATTGGGCTGAAACGCTGTTAACGTCGTCTCTTTCACCGTTTGTATGGAGAGAGTTAAGACTGCAATAATGCCCTCAAGGATAGAATCTTATTACATGCTGCTGTTACATTTGAAGGAGTAAATGTTCAACGTAGTCCAGTGAAGCTTTGCTTTGCTTTCTGAAACTCCCAAACATGCTTATACAAAAATGGTCCAGTGATGCTTTTCTTAGACTAATAGTAATACTGAAACTTTCTGAAACTCAAAAAACTTTCTGAAACTCCAAAACTTGCTTATGCATAAAATCTCCTGGTTGTTTTTTTTTCCCCATCTTCCAGCACATACAGTCATTCTATCTGCCTGTATTTGGCAAAGGTTTAGTCAAATATGTGGACATGGGGAATTAGCCACTATTTAAGAGAAACACTCCACATCCAAAGGTCAAGTTCATCCCTCTTACAAGAACTACTCAGTAAGAGTCAGCTGAAAAAGCTGTGCAAAAAACAGGAGGCCAGAAACAGGGATGATGTTCAGTACTGAGACAAGGAGTTGACATGATTTACCTTCTCTGATGATGAAACTACACTACTTGTAAGTAACCCAGTCAGTGGTGATATCATTCTAACATGGTCATTCACACACACACACACACACACACACACACACACACACACACACACACACATGAGTGAGAAAACAGAACACAGAATGGTTCTGATTAATCCCCATCTTTGTGTGTGTAATTACAAATTTCTACAAAGCAAGCTTTTAACATAAACTGTGTTATCCCCCTGGACACAAATAACAGATAATGCAACAAGCTGAGGTATCGACCACTTACGTGTGAAATTGAAGACCTCTGTCATGGAGTATCTGCAGGTATGGCAGGTATAATAACGAATGAAAACCCAACACTGGCATTTTTTAGCGATATTAAAATGGAGGTCTATCGGCACCACCTGAAACAGTAAAAAGTAAAACATTACACAATTTACAGTGTGTTGTGTTGTACTCCATTATATTCAACAGCACACTCAACTATGGGTAGGAGCCAGCCACGGGCCGAAAAACCCACCTCCGCTGGGATTTGAACCCGCGTACTCCCAGCCGTCAGTCCGCGACGCTAACCACTTCGCCACGGCGGCTGGTATATATTCTATTTCTTAATCTAGCACAAAAAAATGCAGGAGATGCAGAACCAATGTAAACCATTTTGTGGAGGAAAATGAATAAGGATTCTGAATCCTTTTTTTCCCAACTTATTGTTAAAGCAAATAATTATTCAGGCGTTTCAAAGTGATGACAGTATTTTGGGGTCATCAAAAAAGTATATTTCCACCTCCACTTTACAACCAAAAGGAAAAGATAGAAAATACAGCTGAAAATAGCATGCTTATTGTCAGAATATACCTGTAGAAGAACATAAAACAGGTTTTATGTTTATGATAACAATCACAATGCCTGTAAATGTGTAAGTGAATAATGGTCTCAAACTGACAAATGTGGGTTCAGTCAAGATAAATTCAATGTTCTCAGAAACTGATCAGTAAAGCTTTTTCCAAAATGACAAATGCGGGTTCAGTCAAGAAAAAAAACGTCGATCATATTCTTAGAAACTGAGCAGTCAAGTTGTTTTTTTAACACTTAAGAGTTGTAACTGAGCCGATAAAGTGTCTGCTGGGCAATGGTTTGCTCCACTACAAAGAAGAGGACCAACTGATCAATAACAAAAAGCATGAAAATTTAAAAAAAAACAAAAAAAAACCATTATTCCCATCCATAGTACGTCAACTCAGGGTTTCATGAAAATCATGGATCATTGGCTGTTATCCATTTTCTGCTTGCTGAACACTGTAAAAAAACAGTTCACTGATGGTCACAGTCACGCCCCCTTTCCATGCCCTGCGTCTGGTCTTTTGACTTACCGTCTTTCACCACTCTTCTCTCTCTCCGCCCCCTCCTCTAAAATTAAGTGAAAGTACTGCTCCCTTACTGTCAGTCGTTGACATCTGCTCAAAACTGATGTCTGATTGGATAGATGGACTGGACAAAGTGTCCATGTTGCTGTCACTTTCATCACTGTCGTTGTCATCAACACTTGAGTCCAAACCAATTTTCAGACAAGATAGATATATCTCTCATTGTTATTACCATACATAATCATCTGCACACCCTGCAACATTGTGTAAATCTGTTGACTGGGACCACTGTCTTTGCTGGATAAAGTTTCTGACACCCATTTTGCATATTAAGCAAACCCACCTTTCATGCGCGCTTGACGAAGTCCAGTTTGCAAAAAAATACCAAGAAGAAAGACGTTCTCCACCCGACGTATGCTGATTTAAAGATGTATGTTTATAATCCAGACACATCAAACTAATCAGTTGTTTGTGTTCATTGAACCAGGCTCTGATGAAAGAAAAATCAAAACAGATGCAGGACGTCACTGAACGTCTGACAGGCCTTTGGGCAACACTTTAAGCAAGGTGTCAAATGACATCTTATAAGCACTGAACAGGTTAAGCAATGAAAGTGTACTATTGAAGAAGAGTATCTGACAAGAAACCAACTGAAACACTGACCTGAACTCTGTATGCTCCTGATGGCACGTTGGTGAAGTTATATACTCCTTGAGTTTCAGTTGGCAGCTAAAAAGAAAGAAAACCAAGGACAAAAACATGATAAATACCCCCAAAACAGGCATTACAGAAAACAGGTACACTGTGTACACACACATACACACATACACACACACACACACAGACACACACACACACACAGACACACACACACACACACACGCGCGCGCGCACACACACACCCATTCACAAAATTAGAAACATATGAAAGGTACTTAACTTTATAAATTTACAAACTAATTCCTTTGCCTATCCACAACAACTGAGCAAATAAATACACAAAGAGCACTGTAAAATAAATCTAAAATATTGATAATTCAAGGGCTTTCCTATAAGTTCCAAAATGTGACATCACTTTTGACACGATGAAGGAAATTACTACATTATGTCATTTCATCCTGGCTTACACACTCATTTTCAAGAATATATGGCCAATGAATTTTGACATGCCACAAACTTTCCCTTGAAAAAACTTGCCCAGGTGATTATTTAGCATCTATGGAGAACCATAAATCGAAGATGAGGTGTGAGGAGTGGGTGGGGGTGTGCTGGTGGAGTGTGTGTGTGTTTACAATATTATGGAAGGACTCTTCACTTTAACATAAAGGGTGTGACAGTGTTACAAATATTAAAAGCAAACCAAACCGCAACCCCCACTCCCACACAGGTATAAAAACAAGAACAAACACAAAAAAAACAAAAAAAAAGTCTTCTGGTGACAGTAAAACAAGAACCACTGTGAAAATGAACAAGCAAAGAAAAGAAAGAAAAAAAGTACCAGCATTTACCATGTTCTTGATGATAACAACCCGACTGACATCATTTCCTACTGACCAAAATAAAAGGATGGGGATACTCACAATCCTGTTAATCTGCACCTTTCTGAAGGACTGGCCCTGACCGTCTATGGCAAGCTGGACGTAGAAGGAGGTGAGATTTTTAGCTAGAGAGTCATCAGAAGGAAAGCCAAAACTGGCTTCCACTATTCCTTTGGATTCATGGAGCTTTACGTTGATCCATGTTGTCCAGTGACTGGGATATATCACTGGCATCCTGCTGTAGTCTGTATATATAAAAAAAAATTAAAAATCAAAAAGGCGGATTGAAATTACTAGAATACATGCATGATGAACAAAATGTGTGTGTGTATGTGTGTCTGTGTGTGTCTGTGAGTGAGGGTGTGTTGCCAGCTGACAATACAAAGTAGTTAAGTTCTGACTGATGTCAGAGCCTTGTTATCAGCCAGTGCCGAACAAAACATGATAGAAACAATCGACTCATTGCTAGTAAGATGTGCTCAGCATTTGTCACTTCTTTCTTCTTCTTCCTTCCTTCTTCGTTCGTAGGCTGCAAGTCCCATGTTCGCCTAATTGTACATGAATGGGCTTTTACTTGTATGACCGTTTTTACCCCCACCATGTAGGCAACCATACTCTGTATTAAGGAGTCGTTTGTCAGTGATTCTGAAGAATAAGATATTTTTTTCTTGATTTTCAGCAGATGACAGTGTTGTTTGTATGTGAGTGTATGTAAAGCTTCTGTGTATACTGACAGCCCATGGATGATGTCAGTCTCTCTTGATCTCACCATGAACAAAGTTTCTTTTGATTGTTTTGAATTTGATCTTTTTGCTTTTGTTTAACATATGTTCATGCCTTGTAGTGTGTTGCACCTTTTCTATTGTTAAAATCAGGTGTATGTTGTTGTTTTTTAATGTAGGGTGTACGCTTTACAATATGAAGTGCCTTCCAGTCCATGAATTTGGCTAAATTCTAGACCATTTCATTTGTAATTATTCTCAAGAGGAAGCTAGATAGTTCTACAATACTTATTAGCTTTTCAAAACTGTTGTGTTTACCAAACACAAACGTAGGCCTTTCCACAAACATTTTCAGTGCAGTTTATTCAATTATTGAAATGGGTGTAATAATGTGTGTTTGCATGTGCGCTCATGTGTGTTTGTTTGCAGTGCACTTACAATGAGGTGCCCAATGATAGGCACTTAGGCCATGGACTGCAAGCTAGAAGCACACAAAACTATGGAACAGTAAACAAAACAAATACTGTGCAGACAAAAAAAAATTAAAGAAGAAACTGTTTTATACTGACGGGCGCAATAGCCGAATGGTTAAAGCGTTGGACTTTCAATCTGAGGGTCCCGGGTTCGAATCACGGTGACGGCGCCTGGTGGGTAAAGGGTGGAGATTTTTACGATCTCCCAGGTCAACATATGTGCAGACCTGCTAGTGCCTGAACCCCCTTCGTGTGTATATGCAAGCAGAAGATCAAATACGCACGTTAAAGATCCTGTAATCCATGTCAACGTTCGGTAAGTTATGGAAACAAGAACATACCCAGCATGCACACCCCCGAAAACGGAGTATGGCTGCCTACATGGCGGGGTAAAAACGGTCATACACGTAAAAGCCCACTCATGTGCATACGAGTGAACGCAGAAGAAGAAGTTTTATACTGTAATATTCAAAGTATGCAGTACCAAAAACTTTTTTTTCAAATGTAACAGTACAGTCACATGCCTGATACCAGTGTGTTCTAAGCTGTTGCTCAAACAACAGCAATGTGTGGCACTATCTGAGATGGCAAGGGAGTGCATTCCCTGATCTCCTATCCATCCCACTTTGCCCTCTACTGAAGTCATCATGTAGTGTGTGTGTGTGTCTGTCGGAAGATGTTTGTGTGCGTGCAGGTGTGTGTGCGCGCGAGCATGTGTGTGTGTGTGTGTGTGTGTGTGTGTGTGTGATGTTCATACCTGCAATGTATAGTATTGTCATGTGTATAAATACACATACATGTGTTGTTTTTTCATGTGCAGAGGTATGTTATGCACTATTGTGTATGTGTTCTTTCATGTACAGCGCTTACAGCCCATTACATGGGGAATCTGTGCCATATAAGTATTATCTATTATTATCTGAGAAGGATCTGAAACAAAAGTGCTTCTTTCTGGTGAACTCAAAATCCTCCAGGAATTGGAAGCAGACATTGTACAGTCACACTTACTCTGAGCAGGCTGGATGGTGAACACAGTCTGTTCCTCGAGTCCATCTTCCTGATCTGTTGGTGGTGGCAAACTTGTGAGTGAAGTCAGATAAGTTTCAAAAGATTCTCCACGAAAAGGGTATATCTCAAAGGAAAAGTGGAAGTCCTGCACACCGAAACAAATCATTTTTTAATCCTTTTAAAAAAAAAAAAAAAAAAAGGGAAAAGCCTGCCACAGTTATCATGTAATTCCTTAATCCTAATATTAACCCAACAACTGAAATGAATATTTTACTTGAATTATTCATTCGCAATATAACAGTAACCAAAACAAAACACCTATAGCAACAAAGCAAAGCACCAAGATTTAGATATTGCTCAAGTCTACATGTAGTAAAGCGTTAGTTTGAGAAGCTCTCGGTTCTTCTATAATAATAGTATATATTTGTATAAAATGACATAATTTCCAAGATGTTCACAACAGGAAATGACAGTCTTCATTTTCATGCAGAGACAACTGGTCTTGCTGGTGCTGTGGAAACACTGATGTCAGGTCTAGCCACACAAAAAAAGCAGCAATGTTTACTGACTTTGCCAAACACAAAAAGTCTGTTGTCACAATTTTCATTTGCAGTCACTGAGTCAGCTCAAAGTAAGAATCTCACTTGTGATCAACCTCATCTCAGCTACAACTAATAATTTCTGGGTAATGTCACTTCCATGTTGAAAACTAGCCACCTGTTCAAAGAACAATGTGGATTCAGAAAACACCATTCAGCACTGTCGTCCTTGTCTGCTCTGAAACATCTAAATCCATTATTTCTATAAAAAAATAAACAAACAAAAAAACAATAGCAACAACAAAAACAAACTTAGTGTTCTTCTTAAATCAGTTCAAAGTTCATGATATTTGAAAGTCTGGCATCCTCATCCTGACTGATCTCCATCAGCTCAGTTTCCAACAGCTATATAATGTCATCAAGGACATTTTCACTCTCACAGAATCCTAGCAGATAGAAAATTTCAACTTTCAAGTTCATGTTTGTACCTTTTTCTTTTCTGTCTGATATCCAAAACAACTGCTTGATGTACTTAAGTAGCAGTCTCTTGTCTGTTAGCTTCAGCCGCAAGATGGACAACATGAGGACACCAATCCTGTCTCTTTACAGATTCTTTATAACAGTTAATCTTTTACACATCTGTCACTCATGTTCACAGACGTATTCTAAATCAAAAAGGGAAGAGTTGAACTATGAATAACTGATTGTTTTTTTTCCTTAAGTATGTATGCCATAACACCATATAATTCGTTGGTGTTCGCTCAGTGAGCTACTTACTGAGCTTTGCGTCAGATCAAACTGCTGCAGGTCAATAAGTCTGCAGATAACTACTCCACTGCCCACACGCTCCAGCTTCAGGTAGAATCCTTTTGTGTGTCTGCGACTGGTCGCTGAAAAAATGAAACATCACTCATAACTTCATCTAACTGACACAAAACAGATTAGAGCATTCATTAGAATTTAAAAAGAAAAACAGTAGTTATCATAACACAGAGAGACATGGTTTGCTAAGTATAAGAAACTGTAAAGCAGTTACTGTTTCTGTTTATTAATTCTAATTGTTTTTCAGTTTATGCAGATCATTGATTTTGTTTTATGATTTTCTTTTGTTTGTCCAATCAATGACTGTGAAGTGATTAAAAACTTTTTTTTTTTTAAATTTTAAGAAAAAAAGAAAGAAAGAAAAGAAAAAAGAAATGTTCTTTAAACAATTGGAAAACAGTCTGTTAACTAAGCTGTCATTTGTCTTTCTCTCTGTCTCCAAGTGTTTTCATTTTTGTTCAACCTCAACTGTTATGTTATATCTAAACTGTCATCTAAGTTCTCTCTCTCTCCAAGTTCTCTCTTTTTTGTTCAACTCAGCTTTGCTCAACTCTTATCATGACTTAAGTCATACACAGTATAGATGGAGTCTCCTGTCAGTCTGACGGATGAGTAGGCAGGCAGGCTTATCTGTCGGTGTGTGTCCTAATATGGGAGAAGAGGCCAATTCTGGATGTGCAGCACTTTCCACAGGTGTTGCAAGAGAAAACATCTCCAGAAGTTGAGCCCTGCTTCCTTTGCTCACGCTTCTCCTTAATGGCCAGTGTTCTCTTGTTTTCTAATGTCTTTATGCCACTAAAGCACAGCATCCTCCAGTGAGAGCAGTCAAGGCATCAGTTTCCCAGGAAGCGATGTCTATGTCACAGGCTTTGAGGTTTGTCTTCAAGGTGTCCTTGAAGCGCTTGCAGGGTCTTCCAAGTTCACGGTGGCCTTCCTTCAGCTGGCCATACAAAAGCATCTTCAAGATCCTGCTGTCTGTCATGCGGACAACGTGTCCTGTCCAGCGTAGCTGGCACTGGATCAGCAGGCTTTCGATGCGTAAGCAATCCACCAATTTTGTTTATGGTGAAAAGATAAGCATGCAAATAATCAATGATTATTTAACATTACAGTTTAGATATATGTGCAAAATATGGTAACAAACATATTCATGATATTGTATTGTGAAATTAAGATTCATTCAAAGAGATACAGAAATGTTTGAATTGAAAATTTAAAAAAAAAAAAAAAGGTTTTCAATAGTGCTACTCACTGTCAAGTGGTGGTCTCCATGTAAAGGTTGCACCAGAAGTAAGAACATTTTGCTGTGTAAAGTTGCGTCGAAATTCTCTGACCTCAAAGTTCCGAGGACCCGCAACAGAATCACCATCGGTCAGATTATTTGGAAACTGAGAATAATCTTTGACACAGGCTGAAAAAACAACAACAAAAAATGAGCCATGTTTCTATGAACACCCAAACAAGGTTTAAGTTTTATTTTTCAAAATAAGTTATTTGACTATTCATGTAAAGACATTTTCTTTTGAGTAACCATGTATACAGAGTCCTTCCCTACTATGATCAAACTAACAATAATCTTTCTTCTTTAACAAGAATTCTTTTATGCAGTATTCATGCATAGTGTCCAAACAGTCAACACTGCAGGAGTGAAAGTGCAAAGGAGTGCGCTTGACTACAAATTTAAATGTCAACATTCAACAACAGTATGAAAAGGGTGTGTCAATTATCATTATCAATCAACTCTTTTACTGCCAAGTTTCTTTGTGAAAAATACTCCCTAGCGCCAATTTTTTTAAGATATGATGCTGTCAGTCACAGACTTTGGATCATGTCAAAATAACATGCTGGACTTGTTCACTTCAAACTGTCAGGGAGCAAAGGTTAGTCATTGTTCTGTTGGCGGGAAACTGGCATGGTCTTTTTAACATGTTTAGTCGCCTATGGCGGTGCACTGTCTTGTCACCAAAAGTGCAACGTCTAGTCGACTAAGGTCACCTATGGCAGTGAAAAAGTTTTAATCATTATTATTATATTCTGTGTGACAACATATACGACAGTCAGTCGTGTCCGATTATGACCATCAGAACAGCAGAGGAGGCAACTGCTGTTCTGAATATTTGGGCTAGAATTTGATTATAGTGGAAAGTGTCTTGCCTAAGTTACATTCCCACTCTCTTGGCCAAGAGGGTTTTAGGACAGTCAGCGCTGGGATGGTTCCCAAAGGCCAACTAGCCCACAAGGCTGCAGCACTAAGAGCCAGTGCAATTTTGCCTCCTAGTTTGAGAATCATAGTCCTTCACAAAAGACTAAGCTGTAAATGTGACAACATAAACAAACTGTAATTCAAACTGGCAATCCATTCCAAACTTAATCTTTGGCTCTTACGCAAGTACATTGGTAATAATTTTTTTTTCTTTTTTTTCTTTTTTTTTGGGGGGGGGGGTTGGGGGGCGTAGGGGGAGGGGGGGCATCATCTGCATCGTTTCAGTGGCATAACTCCCACACTGCTCATTCTGAGTCCCCTTCATACACAGCCATGCCTGGTTCATCTGCCTTAGTCCCGACGCCGTCAGTCCACAGGGAACCATTGATGTAAGGTCGCCAGAAGGCCACACAGCAGAAGAGACCCCGCACTTCTGCTGAGTCACTTTGGTGATGTTAAGTAGTGCCTTTGATTTAACGTACTTAGGACACCACCTATGCCCCCTACTGATAACAATTATGACTTTGTCATGGAGTCAGACTGAGTGAGCGTCTTCCCCAGAGTGGAGACCACCACCACATCCCTCAAACAACAGTCCCTCATAAAACTGCAGACACTGAAGACCTTGGCAAGACTAACGCCAAAGTGAAGGGTATCGAAACTGAGGTCACCATGAGATCAGGGCATTAAAGGCCACATAATTTGGGACTGTCCTTTTAATTATTGATCATGAAGGAGGACGACGACTAAATGATGATGATGACTATGCTGCTATGGAGGTCCGTTTAGGTTTGGGACCATGTGACAAGGCTGTACTCTACACTTCCTGTCATGATATCCCTGCGACACTGGTAGTACTTATTAAGTAAACAATACTTTTTACAGTCTAATAGTAATACTAAATAGTATTTACCTTCAGTTTTAAACAAAGTACACGTAACGTTTGTCACCTGAAATGAAAGAACAGATTCACTTGACCATAACTGGCAAAAAAATCTTCAAGTTCAAGTCATCAAAACAAAAGCAAAATAAAATGGAATACATAATGACATTTTAAAAACAAAACAAAGTGCAAAGGAACAAAGCCAAACTTCAGCCTCCTACAACGTATTTGTGAAAATCAATTCACAAGTACAACACTCAACAATAAAACCTATCAAATATTCATTTTGTCTTTGATGTATGTTCTTTGTCAAAGCCATCTTGTTATGCACTGCATCCTTAAGAATGTTGTTTTTGCCAGCTGAATTCCTCTCAATTAGAAGTCTTATTTCCTTCTTCTTCCTTTTTTTTCTGTGGGGCCTGGGGTGTAATATTAATATCCTGGCACTAAGCTTCTCAAGACTAATACACTTGTTAAGTTGTTAGCCAATTTTGATCATCACACTTACACAGAATCATCTTTATATCCCATCAGAAAGATTTGTCTTCCCAAGAGTTTGGACAACATAAACACTGCAGCATCCTGGCTGCTTTGAGGCCGATTTCTTCTTTCCGTCTTGATTATGGTTTTCTCAAACTTCCTTGTTGTAGACAAACTGGGGTGTTGATTGTTCTGAGCCATGTCTAAAATATTGTTTTAGTGTACTGAGTAAGCTCCATTCATAAAACTGCAATATCAAAGCACAGTACCAAATTAATTTGCACTTGTAGTACACTTCTATCCATTTAAAATGATCAGAGTACTGGAATTTTGAAAAGAAAACATTCAAAACTGCCAATGACACTCATTCACCAGTCACTGAATACAAATTTGTAGTGTTTGTGAAGTAATAACTAAATAAGAATTATATTGTTTTCAAATATATATCAACTGCCAGACATGGCAATTTGTTTTACTTGAGTAGTTGTGAGCAAGTATATCACATGGGAAAAAAATACAATTCTGTTTCACAGCACACAACTTTACTGATAGAGGTGAAAAATGTAAAACCAGTCTTTCTTACTCGTAAACGAAGATTCCATGCTTTTCAGCCTAAATGAGCTCTCACTAACATTACAACAAAGTAACAAAAACATTGTGCACCAGTCATTCCGATTTCTTTGAGGGCTGATGTCATAATCCCATGCCTCTTAATTATGACTACAAAAAAGTCTTTTGTTCATTAACTTCCTCACGTGTGAAGAACAAATCCAACAAAGCATACTCATAACAATTAAGTATTTGCATGAGCATAAATCATAAACTGATTACAACATAGTAACAAACAACAATATATATAATAATCAAATCAAAATAATAATTAAAAAGCCAATTAAAATCATTTTTTCTTTCCTTCTCAATCTTTTGTTATTTGTTCAGTTTGCAACCACTGTACATATTGTAACTTTTTTTTAAACACCTATATTTTGGTTATTACTGTTTTCTTTTTGTTTTCAATATTTCTTATCTATATAAGGGCTGATGGATTAAATATTCTAGAAATTTAATGACTTTATATTACCAGTAATAATAATAATAATAAAACTTACATTCAAATTGATAAGAAATCTCTCTCTCTCTCTCTCTCTCTCTTACACACACACACACACACACACACATGTGCGCACTTCTGCGCATGCACTCCGGCACTGATACACACACGCCTGCTCACACACACACACACACACATGCACAGAGAGAGAGAGAGAGAGAGAGAGAGAGAGAGAGAGAGACAGAGACAGAGAGAGAGACAGAGAGACAGAGAGAGACACAGAGAGAGACAAAGACAGAGAGAGAGTGTGTGTGAGAGAGAGAGTGTGTGTGAGAGAGAGAGAGTGGGGGCGGATAAACATCGATCCGTGACTGATGAAGGATACCTAGGCTATGACTTATTTGGTCACACAGACGTACACGCACACTGACACTGGCCTTCAGCACAAGGACATAATACATAATATGGCGATGATCACTGCCACACTAAAGATAATTCAAGCCAAATAAAATCTGTGATCAAGTCTGTTAACCGATGGAAATCCAGTCATCCATGAGATATATCGACAGAACAGCTCAGCTTACCTCGTCATTTTCGTTGTACACCTTGAAACCACTACAATTTTGGCCAGCTGCGAAGGGAAACGTAAGAAAGCCAATCAATATAACTAAGAAGATTTCCATTGTGAAAGACAGTCCAGTGAAGTCCTATTTCCAATCATAATCAGAAGTACGTTTTTGCTGTGTTGTCATCATTAACGTCGTAACACGCAACGATATTTCTGAACTAGTCCCACACATGCATGTTTGTCGTCTGCCTCACGCCACTGAGCTAAAAATAATTTTAGAACAGTGGCTTCTCCATGCTGCACTGAGAGCACCTTAAACACTTCTCTGATTGGTCTGCAATATTGTGACGTATCCCGACGTCCTTTTTTGTCGTCTGCTTTTCGATACAGCGCGAAGATAGCCAGGTCATTGGAGTGTGTTTCAGACTGTTCGTCTTTTCGTATGATACTTCTAAACTCAACGAAAAGTATCTAAATCAAGGACTTATCTGGACGCACGCACACGAAATACCTCGCCCCACTGAACTGATCAATTTGTTATAAACACACACACACACACATACACACACACACACTCAGAGGAAGCGCGCGCGTGTTCTTTGCGCAATGTTTGCGTCGCCCCGCCCAACGCTTTTTCTGATTGGTCGAAATCAACCCTGTGAAACGCCCCAAACAGTACCCCCCCAGTGAGCCCCTGAAAAGTTTAACAATAAAGCCTGAAGATCTGCACATCCACCCCATCCACCCTCCCTATAGTCACCCCCTGCCCTCCAGCTCAACTGGCGATGAATAGAATGTAAAAGGGATTGGGTGGGTATTGAGAGTGATTGTTCGATTGGGGTGAGGAGAGCGGGGGAGGTTTGGTGGTGGACGGAAAAATAACAACAATGAAACAACAACACACACACACAAATCAAGTGGTGTTAGTGTCACAGTGTCTGGGTGGGATTGGGGGGAGGATATCTAGGAATGTACGTGCGCGTGTCGCGCGCGCGCGCGCGCGCGTGTGTGTGTGTGTGTGTGTGTGTGTGTGGAGACAGAGAGAGAGAGAGAGAGAGACTCGGAGAGAGAGAGACAGACAGACAGACAGACAGACAGGGGTGGGGGGGGGGGGATGTGCGGGGGAAGGTGACAACTTATGGCTTCGCCTTGTGTCACTTTGCTACTTTTGTAACGTACAGTTGAGTTTCAGATGTTCGCGTTGCTAAGTAGCTGAATGGTCGAAAGGGTTGACAGGCCTGTGTGTGTGTGTGTGTGTGTGTGTGTGTGTGTGTGTGGAGAAAGAGACAGAGAGAGACAGAGACATACAGACAGACAGACAGGGGAGGGTAGGGGAGGGTGAAAGTGACAACTTATGGCTCCGTTGTATGTGTGACTTTGCTACTTGTGCTACCGTAATTGGAGTTTCAGGTGTTCGTGTTGCTAAGCACTTGAATGGTCGAAAGGGTTGACAGTGTGTGTCACAGTGTGTGTGTGTGTGTGTGTGTGTGTGTGTGTGTGTGTTTATTTATCTATTTACTTATTTATTTTTATCATCGTTATTATCATTCAAATTATTATGTTGTTGTTGTTGTTTTTTTTGTTTTTTTAGTTACTCATATTTTATTTCTGGTTTTGGTTGCTGTTTTTGTTTTGTTGTTGTTGTTGTTTTTAATCTTTTTTTAATTACGTACGTACGTACTTACTTACTTAGTTGTTCGAGGCCTGACTAAACTAGGTGGGTCAGGACAAGAGATGTCAAGCAGTGCGGGGTGTTGTGCTGGCAACATGCACAATATATACTGTCCTCATGGTGTTGTGACTTTCATGTTTGTGTGACTGCAAATCAGTTTATTAATTTAATCATTCATAATTTCCTCAAGGTATGACTAAACGAGCTGGTTACGCTGCTGGTCAGGCTTCGGCTTCCGACCACAGATGTGGCGTAGTGTATATGGATTTGTCCCAACGCAGTGACCGTGCTTGCTACTGAACTGAACGGAACTGTCCTCAAGGTGGCTCCCACGAACCGATTATCATACGTCCGTGGGAGGCTCCCCATCTCTGCCTAACTGAGTGGTGCTTGCCGTGACGTCAGTCTCACGGACTTTTATGTAAGTCTGTGCGTGGTTCCGTTTTCAGTTTCAGTTTCAGTAGCTCAAGGAGGCGTCACTGCGTTCGGACAAATCCATATACGCTACACCACATCTGCCAAGCAGATGCCTGACCAGCAGCGTAACCCAACGCGCTTAGTCAGGCCTTGAGAGAAGAAAAAAAGGTAAAGAAATAATAGATACGCTTACATAAATAAATAAATAAATAAATAATGATTATAAAAAAATAAATAAATAAATATAAAAAAGTAGTAGTAGTAATAATAATAAAATAATAATAATAAATAAATAAATAAATAAATAAGATAACAATGATGATAAATAAGCAAATAAATGTAAAACATGAAGACACACATTCACACATACACCCGCACATGCATAACAGATATGCACCAAACATGCAGTTTCACAGATATGAAAGCACAGTTAAAAACATATAAACGAACATGAGCTCCAACACACACACACACACACACACACACACACACACACACACACATATTACCCTGCACCTCCTCTACCCCCCCTCCTCCACACACTCATTTCTAGTCTACGTATCGCAGCGTGGTTCCACTCATGGCTTCCGTGTTTTGTTGCACGGAGATGTTTTCCCCCCTGCATCAAAGACGACCGTTCCTGAAGTTGTACCTCTGGCGGTGTTGTTCGCTTGAATTAGCTGAAGGATGATCATGTCGATCGCCACACAAATGGACATGGTGTCAGCCCGCTTCTGTATTCATTTTCCTGCAGCACGGATCATTCGTTAGAACTAGCTACGCTGGCCTGCGACTGATTGTCTCAGGTTCACGAGGTCTATGCAATTAAGATTGATTGATTGATTGATATGGATACTTATATAGCGCCTAGTATCCTCGGTCGGAGAACAAGCTCTGAGCGCTATACAAACACGGAGTCATTTGCATAACAGGCTGCCTACCTGGGTAGAGCCGACTGACGGCTGCAATTGGGCGCTCATCATTCGTTTCCTGTGTCATTCAATCAGATTTCAGGCACGCACACCTACACACTCAGACAAACATGTAACATTTAACATTTTACGTGTATGACCGTTTTGTTTATTTACCCCGCCATGTAGGCAGCCATACCCCGTTTTCGGGGGTGTGCATGCTGGGTATGCTCTTTCCATCACCCACCGAACGCTGACATTGATTACAGGATTTTTAACGTGCGTATTTGATCTTCTGCGTGCGTATACACACGAAGGGGGCTCAGGCACTGGCGGGTCTTCACATATGTTGACCTGGGAGATCGGAAAAATCTCCACCCTTTACCCACCTGGCGCCACCGAGATTCGAACCATGGACCCTCAGATTGAAAGTCCAACGCTTTAACCCTTCGAGCTTCGGCTATTAGACGTGTTCATTATCATCCAAGGTCCATGTTTTTGCTTGGTAGAAGCTATCGAGTTAGAAACTGTCCGACTTTAAGAATAAAAATTATTCGCATGAGTCTTCTTGGACATTGAAAAAAAAGAAAAAGAAAAAAAGGGGGGGAAAAAAGCAAGAAAAGAAAATTGAGTTTGTTTGTGTATGATTATGCTCTGCCATTTCCAAATATATTCTTTCCCCTAGCAGAGTTAGCCAAGATGCTGCTCCAATACAGAATATTCTGTAGAGAGAGAGAGTCCTCCTTCTTGAGATGACCTGTTTTGGGATTTTTTTTTTCTTTTAATGAATGACTCAGTGTGTCCAGATAGTAAGACTGTTCGCCAAGCTGATTTACTTGTACATATCTGAGCCACTCGCGGGGTTAAATGTGCTGGTATGTGTGGGAAACCTGGCTCAGAGTTGGTCTCCACGTCATCACACAGCAACATAAACATTACAAGAATGTCACAGACACAGACTTTTTTGGGGAGGGTGTGTGTGGGTTTTCTTTTTGGGGGTGGGGGGCGTGATGGGGTTGAGGGGTGGGGGTGGATGTAAACCGACCAATGAGACATTAAGCGAAACAACAAAGCCCCCATGGACAGATTTTGAATGTCTCATGACAGCACATCTGAAACGTTCCATACATTTAGTTTTCTGAACAACACGTTCCTACACTTGGTTTCAATCAAAGCCAGTTTCTCAGAAATGCACCAGCGTGAAGACCGGTTGTCGCCTGTGTCTAAAAAGAAACTCTGACGCCTTTACAGTCATGAAGCCTCTCGCGGTGTGTGCAGTGTCGCTGCTGGCTTTCAAAAGACGTCAGCCGAACACAGATTTCATGGAGAATCCTGTTTTGGGACTTCCTGAAACTTGATACTCACAATAGGAGAGAACTGAGGAGAAAGAGAAGTGGAGTTAGGTCGGAGGTTCTCTTCTGGTGCAGGTAGCCATGTAACCCAGTAATACCTGCCGCATGTGGAGGGGGGGTCGGGGGAGGGGGGGTTAAACCAAACCCAACAAGAAAATCAGTGAGAGATTGTGTGCCGGTGTTTTGTTCGCGCGCACTTGTGTGTGTGTGTGTGTGTGTGTGTGTGTGTGTGTGTGTGTGTGTGTGTGTGTGTGTTGTTTATGATTGTTTCTTCGTGGTTGATTCTTTTCCTTGATAATTGTTGCTTCTCTTTTATAACAAATAACTTGTGGAGCGCCATGAGTGATTGATTGTTGTTTGAATTTACTTGATTATTGTTGTTTCTTTCTTGTTGTATACATGTAATTCAGTGTGAAGCGCTGTAAGACAATGTGAGGGAACAGAGCTATATATTATTAAAAGTGTTTGTACTGATTTTACGACGATTCACAACGGGGAAGGGAGGGGAGGGGGGGGGGGGAGATATCTGACATTTTCTTTCAAACTGTCATTTTCGGTTTGAATGGCTTGGCATCAATCCAACATGCCAGAAAAGGCATTTGAAGAATGTTGCTGATATTGAACCTCCCTGACTGGCACTCGGTACTGAGTTGGGGCTATGAAGGTTGAGCCTGTCTGTTTCTGCCTTCACTCTGTCCTTTTGATTTTGCAGTGGTTTGCACCAATCGTACAGAACGGTGATGTTGTTTGGAACACGTGTCATGTTTCGTTGGTTTTCTTTCAGTTCATTTTTGACTCACTTGTGTAAACAAAGTGAGTCTATGTTTTAACCCGGTGTTCAGTTGTCTGTGTGTGTGTGTGTGTGTGTGTGTGTGTCTGTGTGTCCGTGTGTCTGTGGTAAACTTTAACATTGCCATTTTCTCTGCAAATACTTTGTCAGTTGACACCAAATTAGGCATAAAAATAGGAAAAATTCAGTTCTTTCCAGTCATCTTGTTTAAAAACAACATTGCACCTCTGGGGTGGGCACACACACAAAAAAAATAAAATAAAAAAAGAAGCCAAATTATATGCAAACTGCATTTACTGTTATATTTATATCTTTTTATTCTCTAAACTTGGCACTTTGATCTGATATTCTGACCCAACAGCTACAGCAGTCATCATTATCATTTTTTGTTCAAACAGGAACTTCTTTTGCTAAGCATGGAAGTTTTATTTACTTTGTAAACGTTTTGGTGCAGATAGTAAAAAAGGGAAATTAATCTGTAATTAATGCTAGGGGACTTAATTTGCTTTAAACTGATCTTTCTCATCTTAAACATTACATTTTGAAATTATACTCAATACATAAAAAGCTTGTGTGTTTTACTCTCAGTGAGATTCCCATGACTCAAGGAGTGAACAAACGCTGTCAAACAGCAAGTCGTGCAGTTGCGTTAGCGTACATCAGTTGGCTTCAGTCGTGTTCGTGCTTCTCGCGTATCCGTTTAGCCCCCCCCCCCTCCGCAACCCCTCCACCCCCCCACCCCTTCTCTCTCTGTATGTCTGTCTTTCTCAGATAATTATAGGAACGACCGTTGGCAGTAATAATGAGGGCATTTATAAATATGTCTCTCTTACCCGATGGGATCCATTGTTACTGTTTCTCCTCGTTGTTGTCTTGTTCTTGTTATTTCTTTGTTTTTGTTTTTTTCTTTACATACATTTTATTTTGTTTTTGTTTGCTTGTTTGCATTTCTTTCATTCTCTTCTAATCGGTGTGCATGCATGAATACATTAATTTAATCAATTCTCTCATGATGGTGACAATAGCAGTTGTACAAGTGATACTGGTAATGGTAGTAGTCATTCAATTGTTTGCTTCGTAGAGTGGATACTGAGGACATATTTCTCTTCCTCTCGACCTCTCTCTTTCTCTCTGTCTCTCTTTTTCCCGTCAACACATTTGAGAACAGGAGACACATCTCACTATGATTAGATGGCCATGGATGTTCACTTAAAAATAGTCATGTCTATTTACATTATAAACAGCCGTGTATGATTGCATAAAATTAGCCGTGTATGTTTACACTACAGATAGCCGGGCGTGTATGTTTAGATTATGGTCTTGGAACGCCAGGTGGACCCTCGTCCCACACGAGTAGACACCCAGGACTACACTCTCCCCCCCCCCCCCTCCCTCCCCCCCCCCTTCCTTCCTCCAACGAAACCTTTGAAGTCCGAAGCACTAAACTGATTGACCTGAAAGGCGCAAGCAAAACTGGTCGTTTTACTCACACGCAACTCGATCTAAGGTTTTTTTTTGATTTTGTTTTTGTTTTGTTTCTGCCTCTGACGTCAATTTTACAGACTTAAAAGCAGGAGACATCTCTGATGATGAAAGAATAGTCGTGTATGTTTATAGTATGAGCAGTCCGTTTACATTACAAACTGCCGTGTATGTTCACACTATAAATAGCCGTGTTTGTTTATAAATAACCTTGCACATGTATGATTACATTATAAATAACCACGTATGTTTACATTTTAGTCAGCCGTGAATGCGGGCTACATTACAAATTGTGTTGTATTGTATTGTATTGTATTGTACACGCTGCTCTCACTGGAGAGAGCGCACCACCATAGTGCGACGCCATCCACATTTTTCTCCATTTTTTTCTGTCTGCAATTACGTGTGTGTGTGTTTTACCATCACGGCGGATTTTCAGTCCCACGGACAACCCCTTTGTTGACCAATGTGGGTTCTATAACCTGCACTACTGACATGCTGTGCACGCTCAAAACGCTATATCCCACATGTAACTTCACGCGGCTTTTGTGAAGTAATACGGTTTTTGCTTTCTCTGTACCTGGGGATTTGTACCCGGCATGGTGTACAGTTCGCTTTGACATACCCGACTTTCCCTCTCCTCCTGCCCTCCCCCCCCCCCGCCCCCCCGGCCCCCTCCGCCCCCCCCACCCCTCCACCCCCTCCAAAGAATACGCTTGAATAGGCCTACATGTCAATTAATGCCGACATGTTCGTGTTTGCGCAACAGTTGGCACGTTGCCACATCTGTCATTCTCTCTCAATGTGGCTGTCCCTGTTTCTGTCTCTTCCTGTCTCTCTGTCTAGTCACATGTGTGTGTGTGTGTGTGTGTGTGTGTGTGTGTGTGTCCTGTTGGGTTAATGAACAATCAGTGCAAGTGTGTGTGTGTGTGTGTGTGTGTGTGTGTGTGTCTGAATAGGCTTTTATAAAAACCGTTTTGAACACACACACACACACACACACACACACACACACACACACACACACACCAGCCCTGATATGGCCTCATGCGGTCGTGAGGACTGACAACAACAAAAAGAAACCCGCATGCACATTATGCTGCCGCAAGTTCTTTGAATTCCCCTCCCCCCACACCCCCAAAACACCGACCCGCTCCAAAGGAAACAGCCAGCATACACAGTGTATATAATTATGCGAAGTGTGGTGGGGCTCGGTTGGAACGTTGGAACTCTGGCGAAGTCCTTTCTTGAGAGAGAGAGAGAGAGAGAGAGAGAGAGAGTCCGAATCAATAGGACTGATATGATTTTTGTCATTGTGTATGTGGTGTGGTGTGGTGTGTATGTGTGTGTGTGGTGTTGTGTGTGTGTGTGTGTGTGTGTGTTTTGTTGTTGTGTACCATTTTTTTGTGTGTTTTTTTTTTCTTGACGATGTACATACGTGGCCAACTGAAGCGGCTGAGTTCAGTTTAACGACATATTGGTTGGCTTGTGCCCTTTCAATGTAATGCTGTTCAGTGCTTCAGTGGCCTTGGTTTTGTGTGGAAGTTTCTTTGTTAAGGGTTAGAGTTCTCAGTGACACGTACTGTATTCTTTAGTGCTTTGGTTTCAGTTCTCAATATTCTATCTAGAGAGTCTCTCTGTGTGTCAATATTTTGTCTGTCTCTGCCTGTGTATATCTGTCTGTGTCTCTGTCTGTTTGTGCTTCTTCTACCTCATTCCCCTTTTCCGGTATGGGTATATGCCAATGGCCGAAGCGCACTATACCATCGAGTTTGAAGTCTGAGCGTGTGTGTGCGTGTGTGTTGAGGGGTGGGGAATCATGGTGGTGGGGAATGAGGCGGAAAGGGCGGTAACCTTTGACATACTCTCAATGTGAAACGGCTTTGTGTCGTGGTGTCTCGTCATTTGATATCATTTGACATTCCCGCGGTCGTCCCGGCCCCCCCCCCCCCCCCCCCCCCCCCCCTCTCTCTCTCTCTCTCTCTCTCTGAGTTCCTTGAAAGTTTTCTTGTTTTTTTTTTTTTTTTTAAGAAAAGAAAAGTAAAGATAAAAATAAATAAAACAAGAGAGGCAAGGCCTTCAAGACTCACTTGTAGTAAATTAAGTCCCCTAGCATTAATTACAGAGTAATTTCCCTTTTTACTATCTGCACCAAAACGTTTGCAAAATAAATAAAAAATTCCATGCTTAGCAAAAAGTTCCTGTTTGAACAAAAAATGATAATAATGACTCCTCTTGTTGTTGTGTCAGAATAAGAGGTCAAAGTGCCAAGTTTAGAGAATACAAAAAAATATAAATATAACAGTAAATGCAGTTTGCATATAATTAGTCTTCTTTTTTTTTTTGTGCCCTTCCCAGAGGTGCAATATTGTTTTAAACAAGATGACTGGAAAGAACTGAATTTTTCCTATTTTTATGCCAAATTTGGTGTCAACTGACAAAGTATTTGCAGAGAAAATGTCAATGTTAAAGTTTACCACGGACACACAGACACACAGACACACACACACATACACACACACACACACACACACACACACACACACACACACACACACACACACACACACTCACACACAGAGACAACCGAACACCGGGTTAAAACATAGACTCACTTTGTTTACACAAGTGAGTCAATAAAAGCGCTCGGCACTCACACGCATATTTCCTGACACGCCTGGTTTTAAAGTGAACCATTCAAGTTCCTGGTTCTCCACTTATTATCACACACCCGTTTCTTTCAGTGCAATTCAGTTCAAATCCTGTGCCAAGTCCTCCATCTCTTTCTTCTGAATGCTCATGTCTTTCCCCAGCTTTGAAAAAGAGCTGAGTAATTTCTTTTCGCCTCTCAAAGAGTCTGTTCAAACATCAGTAAAGACAGACCTCCAATTCTTGGTGTTGTCTGGTCAAGTTGAATCCGATCCAGGTCCTGTCTCAAATGAGAATTTACAAAGAACCCTTTCAACAACCGGGTCTGAACGATATAAAGGGAGGGACTCGACTAAGAGAAACTAAATAATCAGTTTACTTGAAATGATCCACGATGCAATGTTCCAGTTCGGCAGTCACAGTGGAATCTCCCAAGTATTCTGGGATCAAAAGTGATACTATTTTTTCCTATGACATTTTATAAACGACCTTCCAGTAGATTGTGTGGGATCATCATGTTTTACGATTATACTACAATGTATAATACAACATGTAACAGTCCAGTTTTAACTGCAAGCTTGGACAGAAAAAACAACAACATAATTTGTAGCCTACTTCAGTGAAGATAAATGTGAGATGATGCGTGTTGACAGAAAATTCCAAACAAAATATATGCCATGCAAATAAATAACACCACAAGCTCAGTAAAACATATGGAAAAAAAAAAAAGAAAAAAAAAGTTTCCCTTCAGGGTCGAAAGATATAGGAGAGGTGCGCACGTGCATCACCGGTATGTATCACTCTTTTGTCAAAACAGATTTCTCTGTGTGAAACTCGGGCTGCTCTTCCCAGGAAGAGCACGTCGCTACGCTGACAGCGACACCTTTTTTTTCTGCCTGCAGTTTTATTTGTTTTCCTATTGAAGTGGATTTTTTTCTACAGAATTTTGCCAGGACAACCCTTTTGTTGTCGTGGGTTCTTTTACGTGTGCTAACTGCATGCTGCACATGGGACCTCGGTTTATCGTCTCATCCAAATGACTATAGCGTCCACTGAGACCACCAATCAAGGTCTAATGGAGGGGGAGAAAATACTGGCGACTGTCGTTGTGATTCGAACCTGTGCACTCAGATTCTCTCTCTTCCAAGGCGGACGCAGCATGTGGTCTTTGCTTGAATTCTGAGCGGAAGGAACACGCCGTACTGCGGTGCCGGCGGAGACACACACTGACACCAGTGTCCGTGAGACAGACAGACAAGACAAATTCTTTATTTCGAGGATAATAGATAAGCACTGGTGTGCTTTTTTTTTTTTTTTTTTTTACATCAGTCCCCGCCCTTTATAGTGTCTACACTCACAATATTTAATAAAATGAAAGCATGGTGTTAGTAGAGATACATAACAGAGGAAAAAATATACATAAATCAAAACAACCACACACACACACACACACACACACGAACACACACACACACAGGTACTAGCATGGTGTTAGTAAAATGCACAGGGAAAAAAATGAACAAAATGAAAGAAACAAACACCGTGACACACAACACACACCGCACTACACACCAGAATGGGGGATAGAGGGTGAGGAAGGTTCTCAGTCAACCATACACATTTGACAAACAGTATCAATAAAATGAACGATTTACATTACACATTATGGCATAAGGTGGGAAAGGCAATGTTTTTTGAAGGTGGTTGGGCAATGGTGTTAATTGTTTCTGAGAGTGAGTTCCAGTGACAGACAGACACACCGCGTGCGCATACGTGATTATATTTACTGATGAATGTCGTTTTCATTACAAACTAAACTGAATTGCTGAAAAATATACAAAATACATGAAAATAACAAATTGACGAAATAATTACGGCACACTTTCGGTTTCTTTGTTATTGCTCAAAACGGAAACGGAAGTGAGCACTGTACACGCTTGCGCAGTTTCGGAAAAAGGACTGCAAGTATCCGCATGTCAGTTCATACTTTCTTCGTTTCGTCTCGTTCATACAAGTCATTCTTACCCACACCTGTTTTTGTCAGTGATTCACATTGAAGACTTCGCTGCCGGGTTTCGACTGACTCCCGCGGCTCGGCACGCCCTTTCTCCCAAGTTTGAACGGAAAAAAATTACCGTCTAGCCATTCAGAATATTGAAAAGTTATTTGAACTGATAAACTGATCTAAAGAATTGACAAATTTTGACAAAGTTTGTATTATGGGTGATTTTAATTATCCAGCTACACAGTGGGATGGTTCATGGACAGGCCCTTCCGATAATAATTTTATAGAATGTCTGAGAGTTGCTTTCCTGACTCATAAAGTGGCAAGACCAACAAGAAATAGAATAGGTCAAAGACCTAGCATCAGTTGTAGATTTAATAATGGTGAACGATACCAGGTTGGTAAGTGAAATCAAACACCTAGATCCTCTTGGAAAGAGTGACCATGACATTCTGGTTTTCCGGTTCCATATTTCAATGGTGAAGTTGAAAGAAGAAATTAAGTATAAATTTGACCTAAAAACGGGAAATTATAATAAAATAAGAGAAACAATAAATAAAATGGATTGGACATACATGGAGGAACAAGATGTTAACAAGTGCTGGAATGACTTAAATATACTAATACTTAAATCTATGGATAAATTTATATCTAAAATTACAGGTAGACAAGAAAAGAAATTAAAACACTTATAGATGAACAGAAAAATAATTAGAAGCATCAAAAAGAAATATAAACTATATAAGGGATTCTTAAGAACAGAAACAGGTTACTCATATTTATGTTATGTAACAGAAAGGAATAAGAGCTGTAAGCTCATTAAAAAAGCTATTTAAAAAAAAGAGTACGAAAGAAACATAGCAAAAAACTGCAAATATAGCCCAAGAATATTTTGGAAGTATGGACAGGAAAGAACTAAGCTAAGAACGGGAATAGGAGTACTGAAAAAAGATGGTGGTTTAGCAGAAACAGATAGGGAAAAAGCAGAAACTTTAAATAATTTCTTTGCAAGTGTTTTACGAAAGAGACTGTTACGAATTTACCTAACCTTGGAGAAAGTTCCAGATCGGGAAATATAAATGTATGTGATCTAAGGGTCACCCCTATGGCAGTGGAAAATAAACTAAAAGTTTTAGACCCATATAAAGCACAAGGACCAGACCAAATAGCTTCAAGGCTCCTAAAAGCGTTGAGCAAAGAGTTGGCTATTCCACTGAGCATCATCTATAATAAGTCACTTGAAAGTGCTTCCATACCAAACGACTGGAAGATGGCTGAGGTAACAGCTATTTACAAGAAAGGGTCAAAACAAGAACCAGGTAATTATAGACTAGTGAGCCTGACATGTATAGTGTGTAAGATTTTAGAATCTTTTATTAGAGATGCAATGATTTCGCATATGAAAATAAATAACTTTTATGTAGAATGTCAGCATGGCTTTAGACAGAATAGATCATGTATAACGCAACTATTGAAAGTAATAGAAGATCTGAGTAAAATGATAGATAGCGGTAAATCTATTGACATAATTTATTTAGACTTCAGAAAAGCATTCGATTCTGTCCCACACGAAAGACTGTTATTAAAATTAGCCTCATATGGTTATTACTGGTAACTTACTGAACTGGACAAGAAACTTCTTAACAGGTAGAACATAATTAGTTAAGATAGGAGAAGAAAAGTCAACTTGTGCAAACGTAATCAGTGGTATTCCACAGGGCAGTATTCTTGGACCAGTACTTTTCACAATATATATAAACGACTTTCCTGATTGTATACAAAGTATGTGTAAAATTTTTGCAGATGACACTAAAATTTATGGTGATGCACGCAACAATCACACATTACAAACTGATTTATATACACTATACAAGAATGGTCTGACAAATGGAACCTTTATTTTAATGTTTCAAAGTGTAAAGTAATGCAAATAGGAAAAAAAATTCAAATAACAATTACCACATGAAAATACACGACACGGCAGAATATTGAGAAATGCCATAGTGAAAAAGACCTAGGAATAATGTTTGACGATAAACTTTCCTTTGATACACATATTGATAATATTATAAATAAAGCCAAATGATTGGTGTAATTAAGAGAGCCTTCAATTACTTAGACAAAGATACATTTCTAAATTTATATAAAGCATTAGTTAGATCGCATGTGGAATATGGTAATATTGTGTGGCACCCATACCTTAAGAGACAATCTATAGCAATAGAAAGGGTCCAAAGAAGAGCAACAAAACTATTAAAAGAATGCAAGAATATGAGTTACCAACAAAGACTTACATACTTAAATCTACATTCACTGAAAGGTAGAAGAGTAAGAGGAGATTTGATTGAAACTTATAAGATATTAAATAACATAAATGATGTAAATGCAAAACATATCTTTAGAATGTCTGACTATGACAGTACAAGGAACTCAGTAAAGAAAATATGTTTAGAACACTGCAACACCAACATTAGAAAAAATTCATTGGCTAACCGAATTGCACAAACAAGGAATGCATTACCAATCGAAGTTAAACTTGCACAAAATATTAACACGTTCAAAAATCTCCTTGACAACAACACCATCTTAAAAGAATAATTTTTTGACTATGATGAATAAAACAAAGTTCTTGCAGAAGTGTACTTGCGTACACCGCCCGACAACAAACAAAGGATGAAAATAAATAAATAAAAGAAAATGGAAGAAGTGAAGATGGAGATTCGATGGGGACATAAAAAGACCGAGAGGTCTAGGCAGATGACTGCCAGTCCCTATACTACTACTACTACTACTACTACTGATGAGATGATAAACTGAGGTCCCGTGTGCCGCTGCACGCACTTGGCGGCGCACTGTAAAAAAAGAGCCACTGAACGGCAACTGACAACAAGAAATCTACCAGGCTCTGATATTGAGGTGCACAAATATAAATATGCATGTGGTGCTCAAGGCCTGCCACAGCACGTTGGGTTATGCTGCTGATCAGGTTACCCAGCAGATGTGGTGCAGTATATATGGATTTTGTCCGAACGCAGTGACACTTCCTTGAAAAACTGAAATTGATGGCTGCCTTGTTGTCGTGAATATAATACAAAGGAATAGTAGCAGCTGCTGTGCACATAGGAAACAACAGTACAGCGTGATAATGGCGTCCGAGGAAGGCAAGATGAATGGGGCTGAGGAGGGACAAAATATGGCTCGTCCGACTCCAACTGCTGGATCCACAGCTGAAATTGCGCGACCCAACAACTTTCAGAGGATTGCACAAAAGAAAATGATGGTGAAAAGTTTTCCGAGAAACAAAAAGTTGGAAAAATTGGCTGTATATTCTGCATGCAAGGTTTGTTGACAAAGAACAAGTTTAACTGATTTGAAGAGCGTGAGGACACTACACGCGTGTTTCTTTCGCGAGTTTTAGTTGTATTTCTCACTGATTTAAGCCTGTTGAACGTTATCAGTGAATGTTGTCATTGCAATGAAAAGTTGAACAGTGGAAACCGACTTTGCAAGCAATAAAATACCTGACCTAGTATACTTTTAGCGCCCTAAATTACTGCAAACATTGGGTATACTTTCATGGTTTGTGGGATTAAAAACAAACAAACAAACAAAAAACCAACAAAAAACAAACAAACAAAAAAAAAAAAACAAACAAAACAAAGCACCCAAGCAAACAACCAGACAAACAACCCCCCCCCCACCCCCCACCCCCCAAAACAAAAACAACAAAAACAACAACAAAACAAAAACAAAAACAAAACAAAACAAAAAAAGAACACCTTTGGTGGCACATTAGTGACTGAATCCACATCAAAATGGAGTAAAATAACAGGTAATGTCCCAACTTCAGCAACCCAAATTCCTTGAGATAAATGCACGGTATAAATATACATTATAGACAGATATAGATAAGCTAATACAATAGAATGGACAAACACATGGAATCTATATTTTAATGCAGGTAAGTATAAAGTATTACATGTTGGGAAAATCAACCCTCAGAGTGATTACATATGAGACACACTGATGGACAGAAGAGTTTGAGTAAATGTTCTGAAGATAAAGACTGGGAGTTATCTTTGATGATAATTTAAAATTTGATAGACACATTAATTATGTAATATTAAAAGGCAAACAGAGTACTCGGGATTATTAAAATAACTTTCTCATATATGGACAGTGACACGTTTGTTTGATTATTCAAGACCACACCTCGAATACGGAAATGTTATTTGGTACCCGCTATACAAAAAGTAATCTGTTGAAGTTGAAAAAGTTCAAAGAAGGGCAACAAGGTTTGTTAGTGGATTGCAGGATAAAACATATGAAGGAAGAGTGAAATTACTTAATTTACCATCTTTGAAATTTCATAGAATAAGATGGGATCTATTATTGATAAATCAGACAAAGAGACCTTTTTCAGAAATCTTTCACAGATATAACAAGGAATGCCACTGACAATCTATTAAGTATTCAAGAACTAACATTCGAAAATATTCTTTTAGTAACAGAATTGCACCGTATTCAAGTTATTGGATTACACTACGTCTGCATGTTAAGATGGCTAACAATGTTAACACTTTTAAAAATCTTCTAGAACAGGTAAATAGCATCAGCATGTTGAAATTCATTTATGACAAATGATAAAAAAATAAAATAAATTTCTACTATTACTCCTGAGCAAGTGTACTGGCAAAACAATATTTCTGTTGACTGGGACCAAAAAAAAAAAAAAAAAAAAAAAAGCCGTAAGGCTTATAAATATCCCAAGAATTGAACTGAACTGAACTGGCATATTTTGTCACAATTCATGTCTTTTGCAATGACTGAATGTAGGCATGAAGTATAACATAATTAACAATCATTTGACCTTTGTCATGCACTCTGAGTAGGTAAACTGTAGTGTAAATTGCCAGAAAAACCGTTATAAGCCCATACTAACCTTATAAAAACATCACACTCTTTCCTGCAATTGCAGTTTTGGTGGCTGTACAGTGTACAGGAAAGCATGTTTTTGTATGTCGTTATCAGGTTAGTATGGGTTTATGACACTGTTTTTTTTTTTTAGGCAATTTCTCCACAGTTTACCTACTCAGAGTGGATGACAAAGGCCAAATTATTGTTATGTTATACATGTACTTCATCATGCCTGCATTGCAATTTTTACAAAATATACTGTGCATATAGCTCCAGAAATTTAGGTTGCTACTAGAGTTGGACATTACCAAATAACTGATAATAAATAAACAGATAACTGATGATAACAAATTAGAATCGAAATACTCTGAAAATGGTTACAACATCTACTAATGGCAATTATATATTGTTTCATACATGCACAATAACTGCCGGCAAAATAGGTTCCTGAATTGTGGATGCTAAAATAGGACTCAACCTTTAAATGGTAATTACTACTCTATAGTTGCTCTTTTCAGTATGTGTAATCAGAATATAGGACTCTACCTTTAAATGGTAATTCCTACTCTATAGTTTCTCTTTTCAGTATGTGTAATCAGAATTCTTTTATTCTTATTTAACTATTTAATGTTTTTTTGTTTGTTTGTTTGTTTTTGTTTTTTAGTCTGAAGGCTGTAATTGTAATGGATGGAAGAATCCAAATCCTCCACCGACGTCTTCCAGGGCAGATATGTCCCAACCCCTGGCCAACTTGACTGATCCCTGCCGGAGTTGTGGACACAGTTTGGGTTGGTATATATTCATGGACTTTACACAACTTTGCATAACAACTGCACCTTTCTTGCTGTTTCTTAGGCTATTGGCCACTGAACTTTAGGGTTCTTCGTCCCCCCACACTTGCACACAGTCCTCTGCAGGCAACCATCTCTATTAGTATTACCATTCTCTTCTGGTTATACACAATTACAGGAAATAAATCACAATATTTCCCCTTCTGTTTTTGATTTCTTATCAAAAAAAAAAAAGAAAAAAAGAAAAGAAAAAAAGTGTGTGTGTGTATATATATATATGCACACACACCATATCTTGCTACATTTATACACATTTCTATATTTACACTTATAGATGAATACTTATCCCTCGGTATACACGTGTGTGCGCTTACGGGATAGGTTCATATGACTTTCATATTAACATGTACAATTTTATTTCTATCTCTATTCATTGCCATCTATTCATTGAGATTCCCTACATAGCAATATAGACACACTTGCAAATGCATCATTCTGTTCACATGCCCAGATCTCTCTGTGTCTACATACTGGCACTTTATTTATATGCGTATGTACATCTCTTATATATAGGTGCATACACAGATTCCTTCCCATTACGGATTATGCACACTTACCCATTTACTTTGGTATATCTGTGTACGCTACACATTTGTTTACACAGCCGCTTATTTCTTGTGACTAGATCTCTTGTCATGTCATTGGCATATTCCTGACACCATCACTTGAGTTGATGGAAGTTTATAATCCCATTGTACTTATATGTATTCATTTTCATAAATTCATCCATACCTTGCTTTCGGCGGACGACTGCACTCACAGACAAAACTGCCTCATTCACACCTGAATGTATACTTCTTGACATATCAGTAGTGGTTGGTCCTTAGGGACCCACACACACTCCCTTCCCACCCACAGGGCTAAGGATGCCCTCTCATGGTGCATGGAGGCACAAGGCAACCCAACTCATTTGCCTACAACAATCACCCACAGGGCTAGAGATGCCCTAACCTGGTACAAGGAGGGATGAGGCAGTCCAACTTAGAGGTGCCACTCCGGACACACATGCCCTTCATTCTTTCCAAGTTTTAGCGGGCCCAAAAACTGCCCACTGGGCAGGAGACAATCACCCTAAGTCCATTTCTTCCACTCCTCACCAGTAGCTGAAGGCCTGGGTAATAATTGTTTTCCTCTACACTCGGGAGAATGGCATATTGACAAGGACGGATGCGTCTCACAAAGCAAAACGAACCGTTCATTACCCACAGAGGCGTACCTTTCTGCCCACTCCTACTGACACGGCAGATGCTGCATTCAAGCACATTAGTTCACCCCATCACCTTGCTTGAACAGAGATCCAGCATCAATGTCTCAAACGATTGACGTTCGAAAGCACTTTATGCACTTGGTCTTCCCTGCCCGATTCTTTCAGCCTCAACACACAACCACTGTTGTGGTTACAGATGGGCATTCCTTCTCAAGCACTGTCTTTCCAATGAGACACTTCCAGGGGTTTCTAGCCTAGGCAGGCTATCCCATCATGGAGCCCCAGCCTTCAGTCAAGGGCCTGTCAGAGGATGACTTTGTTGTCACTTTGGAAGCAAGCACCATGTCTTTCAGACACATGGTTGCACCACAAGACCCTGTCAACTCCTTCCGGCTTCCTTACATTTCAACATAACCTGCATGGTGGACACCTTCATCCCTCAAGCACACAGCAGCTGTTTCCTGATTTATCCATGCTGACTGGTGTCCTCCTAGGACCAGTATATGATAATCAGTCGTGTACGACAATGACTATCAGATCAGCAGAGCAGGCAACTGCTGTCCTGACTATTTGGGCTGGAATCTGATTATACAATTTATAGTAGAGAGTGTTTTGCCCAAGTTGCATCCCCAGTCCCTCGATCAAGAGGGCCTTTGGACTCACCATTGGGACGCATCCCAAAGGCTAGTTAGCCCTCAAGGCTACAGCACTAAGTCCCAGTGCACTTTGACTTCTAGTCTGAGACATAGTCCTTCATGAAAGACTAAGCTGCTAATGCACTTTGACTTCTAGTCTGAGAGACATAGTCCTTCATGAAAGACTAAGCTGCTAATGATTTCACTTTGCAATTCAGAAACCGCTGATAATACAGCTCTCACTTTACTGTTGGCCATACTGAAAACGCATGTCAGATCAGTGATTTGATGTAAATGGCCAGTACAACACATCTACAGCCACTTTCCTCCATCCCAGACTTAGTGTGCACCACACACAGCCAGAGGCCTGTCATGAATCCGGTCCCCTTTCTCACTAAAGAACCCTCAGCAAAAATTTCCCCATGGAAACCCTCTTCCATTAGGAATTCCACCACAGAATGAGACTCCGTGACCTGCGGGCACATGAAGTGCACTCCCACAGCCTGATCCATCCCAGCCATTGACTGCTGATAACTTTCTGCAGGTTGCTCCAACATGCCACTCTCAGGTAGAGAAGCACACCAAGCCTTCCGCATGCCCCTTCGTGATGGTACCTACCTGGGCAATTACACAGCCCTGTCCCTGAGACACCAGGGACCTCAAGTCTCTTGTTGCCAAATGCCTGCCCTTCTATGCATAGGCAACATGCCAGTGCTGTCTTTTTTGGCAACGACAGACAGGTGGGGGTGGGTGGGGGGTGGGGGGGGGGAGCACCTATCGCCTGTCAGCTTTCATGGAGGAGCTCTACAGATCTGGCTATCATGCCTAAGGCAAGCCCAACATGGTGGCCTACCTCTGTCTTGTGCCACAGTTTCCTCTAAACACATATACCACTTCCACTATCAGCCCACAACCGATGTTGAATCATCAGATCAAACCACATGTGCACCTCCTTGCATTGACGCTCAACCGCGCTCAAGTGAGACAACCCTATAGGGTATGTGTTTCCTTCCCTTCCTTTGATTCGAAGGGCTCTCAGTAAAGTGTGGATTCAACACACCGACCCGATTTTCTTTGCGCTACATTTATCAGCACAGCTGTGGTCCACAGACCTCTCCCACAATAACAGCTTCGGGCCTCAGTCTTCTTTGCCCGCACCATACCCTTAGGTGACACAATACACTCTACCTTCATCGAATTCTACTTAGGGACATCTATCGCTTTAGGGATGATGGCTCAAGAGGCGTTGCCTCTGCAGTGGTCACACAACAGGCCATTGCAGCGCACTGGTGATAGAACAGAAGGATTGAGACTTGATGCCTCCTCAGCCAGAGCACATGAAGTCAGACCATGGTCCTCTTCTCTTGCCTTAGCGCACTCAGCACGGCTGCAAGACATCATGGATGCTGCATACTGGAAACACCCTGCTACCTTCATCAACTTCTACCTGAGAGACGTCGCACGCTTGCGGGATGATGGCTCAAGAGGCATCGCTTCTGTGGTAGTTGCACAACAGGCCATCGCAGCAGACAGACAGTAGAACAGGCGAGCCCTCCACCTTGTCGCGTTATTCTGCACTAGTTGGGTCACGGTTAAGTATGTGTAATTAAAAGGAAATTTTCTATCTAAAATTACGTCTAAATAACATACTTACCGTGACCCAAATTTAAGACCCTCCCGTCCTCCCCGCTTCCTGTTCTCCCTGCTCCCTGCGCTGGTGATGGCATATTGCAGTCAAAAGAGGGTGCTAGCTAGCGGGACAAAGTGGAGGTTACCTACTTCTGTGAGGTTATCGGCCTGTAGTTGCTTTCGTTTTCTCCGCATAGGCGGATAGTAGTTTGCACAGGACAGGAATGTCAGGCCCCTGCCGGAGTCTGCACTAGTTGGGTCACAGGTAAGTATGTTATTTAAATGTAATTTTAGATAGAAAATTTCCTTTAAGATTTGAAGATACACAGAGTTTTCTTTCTGAAGCACAAACAAGAAAATGTTAGGATTATCATTTAGAGGTCTACTCTGTTGTTTTGTTCAGGACAGTTGCACTTTCAGTAAACAGTGAATTAGAAGTTAGATGGAACATTGTTTTTTAAAAGATATTTCTGGACAAGTGAATGTTGGGTGTGTTGTGTGTTTGGTCAGGCGTTCACGTGTCTCACCTAGAGAACGTGGAAATGGACGAGTTGGACCGGTTGCTGAGGCTGGTGGTGGATGTGGAGAACCTGTTTCTGTGCGTGCACCGTGAGGAGGATGTGGACACCAAGCAGATCTACTTCCACCTCTTCAAGGTAAAGTACAGTGAGGTGGCAGTGATCGGGTCTGTGTCAGGCGCAGTAGCCGAGTGGTTAAAGCATTGGACTTTCAATGTGAGGGTCCCGGGTTTGAATCTTGGTAACGGCGCCTGGTGGGTAAAGGATGGAGATTTTTCCAATCTCCCAGGTCAACACATGTGCAGACCTGCTTGTGCCTGAACCCACTTCGTGTGTATGTGCAAGCAGAAGATCAGATACGCACGTTAAAGATCCTGTAATCCATGTCAGTGTTCGATGGGTTATGGAAACAAGAACATACTCAGCGTGCACACCCCAAAAAAATGGAGTATGGCTGCCTACATGACGGGGTAAAAACGGTCATATATGTAAAAGCCCACTAGTGTACATATGAGTGAATGCGGGAGTTGCAGCCTACAAACAAAGAAGAAGATGATGATTTGGGTCTGTATGTAAGATCTACTTCCATCTCTTTAAGGTAACGTGCTGTGAGGTGGCATTGACTGGGTCTATATATGTACTAAGTCTATATGTATTATACATGTCAGGTGTCTGGTCCCTTTTCTTTTTCAAAATCTTTATAAAACAGATGTATACTGTGGATTAGTCGGGGACATCTAATTGCCACAGCCTGATTATCATATTGTCAATTATTAGTGAAGTACACAAAGTGGTTCACGCTTTATTGGGTCTATGTACTGAGTACATAATACAGGTCAGGTATCTGGCCCCCTTTCCTTTTTCAAAGTCTCTTTAAAACAGATGTGAATTGTATATATGGATTAGTCAGGGATATCTAATTGCCAAGACCTGAAGGTGCATAATCATATTGTCAACAAGTAGTGAAGTACACAAAGTGGTTCGTGCATTCTTTGTCATTTTTTTTATTCTGTTCATATTGATCAGTCCTCATGTTTGACTTGGTTGCCTCCCTTAGGTCCAGGAAAGATACCGATTTCTGGGAATATTGTTGTCAATGTAGTGTTAATGATGATGATGTTATCATTGATTATGATATTATAAGTTCATGATTTCATTAGGTATCAACAGAATACATGAGAAAATTATTAACTAGTTCTTTGAAGATGTCTCTTTAGCATCTCAAGTCATGCTGTTTATTTTTTATTTTCTGATTTTTTAAGAACAATTTTGGACATGTTTTGTCAGTTATTTATATTTTGCATGGTGCTTTGTATAGAAATTCAATTTTTGATGTTATTGAACTTGAAAGTTTTTGTTTTGTATTCTTGTGCAGTTGTTGAGGAAATGTATACACAACCAGTCAGTGCCTGTCGTAGAAGGAAATATTGGCAAGCCTCCTTTTGAGAGACCCAGTATTGCTAAGGTAAGTGATGTTTTCTCTGTTCTCATTCAGTATTAGAACTTGAATGTCTTCAGCAATTTAAGGAACTTCATAAATTTTTGACTTGATATTTAACTTTGAAATGAGGAGTGCCTGAAAGAGAAAGCATGTAACTGAATCATGCAGTGTGTCAAAATGATCTTTATTGAGGGTAAAAGAATGTGTGTGTGTGTGTGTATGTGTGATAGAAGGAGGGAGAGAGAGAAAGAGTGAGTACGCAGGTGAGTTTCATTTATCCGTTTAGTCTGTACTCCATGTGTTACTTACTGCTGGTTTTTTGTTGTTTTTTTTTTTGGATGGTTGCTTTTTGCCAGTATCACAGTACATAATCTCTGTACATCACATTCTTAGTAAGTAACTCAGGAATTGTTGTAAACATGAGGTTCATCTAACTTTTATTATTTTCTTAATAAGAGGAGAGTTTTTAAAAGCTAATGATAACATTTAAAATGAAATCTATGTTTGTTCGCAAGTACTCCTTGTTCAAAACATTCTGATTTTGTGGGTTTTTCCCTTCGGCTAATTGTTTTGACAGTTCAGAAGAGGCTTTAAACGGGGACTTGTCTCAAAAGACTATTTCATTCTTACTGCTTGATTAGACATTCTCAGATTGGTTATGGAAAGCTTGCTCTGTACAAAATGTTTCAGAAACAGGCATGCTGTTTCAGAATCAGGTTGCCATTAAAATTAAACTAAACAGATGCAGTATAGCTTCCCAGTCAAGTTGACAGTGCTTATATATATATATTTTTTTTTTAATAAACTATGGTTCCTGGAATGTCTTTGCTTGTTTTTTGTTCCAAGTGCTTGAGTACTTTTTACAATAAAATACTGATGTGCTTTAGTTCCTTTGCTGTAACAAGGCATACATACATGTACATCATCATCATCATCATGGAATTCCATTGTGACTAATGAAGATGTCAGTGACTTCGGAGATGAGAACGCTGCCCAAATTAAAGGCAGATGCACAAATGCGGCGGCATTAATTTGTGGGAAAGCAGTAGCAGATGATAGCTCATTTCCTATCTTTGCGGTATTGACACAGTGGAGGTACTGAATAGACCCAAACTCCCTTGTTGGTAGACATGTGTGTACATGTTTGGTCCCCTTCTGTGTGGCAGGGAGTGATGAACTTCGTGGTGTACAAGTTTGGCCACCTGAACCCGACAGAGTGGCAGACCATGTACGACCTGGCCAAGATGTTTCTGCACTGTCTGAACCACTGGAAGTTGGAAACGCCTGTCAGCAGGGCCAAGCGATATGGGAACGAGGACATCAAAGAGTACAAAGTCCACTACACAAGGTTCATATTTAAAAAAAAAAGACAAAAAAAAAAGACATGAACTTTAGGAAGACATATCAAAGGAAAAAATAAATAAATTTAGATAAGTAAGTTGGTCGGAGCTATATTTTATCTTCAAGTTGTGTACCTTGTGAATGGAGAGAGTTACTGCTCTTTACTGTTTGTATTTTATCTTTGCTGTTTTCAGTACACAACATTATAAAGGCTTAAACTCTGCCAGTGATTGTAACTTGTAATGTATACAGGAACTTTGTATTAGCCATGTAAGACATTTTTTGCTCTGTCATGCTGTGCCTACTTTTACCAAATAAACAGTCTTAATCAAGAAAAAACAACAATTGAACTGAACTTCAAAGAAACCATTCAGTCATTTGCGTCAGTTGGATTTGATTTTCTAATTTTTTATTTTTGTGTTAGTCAAGGTCATGCACTATTTCCCCCTCATGCATTCTAAATCTGTGTGTGTGTGTGTGTGTTAGGGGGTTAGGGAGTGCACGGGAGGGGTAGTACCTCTAGAGGGGGGGGTTTGTCATGCTCTTCCGGGAGTGGTTTGTCCTCTATTGGTCCCCACCGGCATCCAGCTCTCACTTATGGGTCCTAGAAGCTGCTAGCATGCAACAGGGCAACAGCTTTGACAGGCTGGCTAAACTAGGTGAGGGTAGCCGACAGGTCTCAAACCCTCGGTGAGTTAGGGCTTGTCTACCCAAGCATGTGAAGACTGGATCCGGCGGACTCAACGGAGAGGAAGGTGGTTGCAGCAGAGCACTGTGGAGTGCTGAGGGCAGGATGAGGCACATAGGACATCCTGGTCATCCACTGCATCCGTTTCTATCTCCAGTCGTCTTGACCGCGTCTTGCCACTGGATACAGATGGTCTCGGACAAGAGAGTGAGGTTGACGGTGCGCAACTCCTCCTCACTATAAACAAAGTCATCGCGCAAGTCATCAGTCATCCTTCATCCCATACCATCATTTTCCCCAAGCCCTGTGGCGACAGGCGAGCGACGAAGTGACAGGCGTGGGTACACTGGCAGTCGTAGCCGCGGACCTGCACACAGGTGGCTCAGGCCATAGGGTCGTTTTTCACCGACTGAAGCAGCGGTGGAGATCGGCAGCCCCCTGAGCGACTGAGCAGTCCTGTTCAGGACAGCACTGCTCACCTCCATGGCATGAGGAAGGGGCTAGAAAAGGTGCCCTAAACATTGCCTGCTCCACACCACCCTAGTCAGCATACCACGGCTGACAGGGACCCTACTCAGGCGGTCGACACACAGAGGAAAGAAGAAAGCAAGGAGCACCCCATTGACCATTGCCACATGGAACGTGCGTACGCTTCTGGACAGAGGCGACTCAAACAGACCTCAGAGACGCACAGCACTCATTACGAGTGAACTAGCCAGGTACAACATTGACATCGCTGCCTTCAGTGAGACCAGACTGGCAGAAGAAGGCGAACTCTGTGAGCGAGGCGCAGGCTACATCTTTTGGAGTGGTTGCGGACCTGAAGAGAGATGCGAGGCTGGAGTTGGCTTTGCAGTGAAGACAACCCTTGTTGGCAAGCTGGCTGGCCCCCCGAAAGGAGTGAACGATTGCCTGATGACGATGAAACTCCCTTTATGCAACGGGAAGAAGTTTACCACCATTGTCAGCGCCTACGCGCCCACCATGACCAACCCGGATGAGATCAAGGACAAGTTCTACGAGGACCTGAACGCTGTCATCACCACTGTTCCCATCGCAGACAAGCTCATCATTCTTGGTGACTTTAACGCGAGAGTTGGCTGTGACAGCACCTCCTGGGAAGGCGTGATTGGGAAGCATGGGGTTGGTAACTGTAACAGCAATGGTCAACTGCTTCTCCAGACATGTGCCGAGCACAACCTTCTTATCACAAACACCGTCTTCTGCCTCCCTGCCCATAACAGGACGTCATGGATGCAGGACAGGCAGGACGTACGAGTCATGAGGGCCATGTGCGGCGCCGAGTGCTGGACAGACCACCGCCTTTTCGTCTCCAAACTCAACCTCTGCATCCAGCCCAAGAGACGGCCTCAGGGCATGAAAGCACCCAAACGCCTGAAAGTCAACAAGCTGGAGCTAGGCAAAAATAAGCAGAGCTTTGCTGACACCCTGGAGAAACGCCTTGAGTCCATCATGCTGGACAACCAGAATGTGGAGGCAGCATGGGGCGCACTGCATGAGACGGTGTACAGCACTGCCATGGAGTGCCTGGGGCCTTCTGCCAGGAAGCACAAAGACTGGTTTGATGAGAACTGCACTGAGATCAAGCAGCTGCTGGAAGACAGACGCCAAGCCTACAGAGCCCACATTGAAGATCCCAAGTCACAGTCAAAGCAAGACATACTGAAGAGCGCACGCAGCACCATCCAGCTGAAGCTGCGGCAGATGCAGGATTCCTGGTTGAGCAACAAAGCTGATGAGATCCAGGGCTTTGCAGACAGGAACGACATGAAGAACTTCTATAACGGCCTGAAAGAAGTCTACGGTCCCACTACCTCCGGATCTGCTCCACTCCTCAGTGCTGATGGTTCTACCCTAATCACTGACAAAGACGGGATCCTTGAGAGATGGGCTGAACACTTTGACAGCGTACTGAACCGCCCTTCCACCATCAATGATGAAGCCATCGACCGACTCCCCCAGGTGCCAGTCAGTGAGTCGTTGGATGCCATTCCAACTTTGGAGGAGACCCAGAAAGCTATCCATCTGCTATCCAATGGCAAAGCCCCTGGCTCAGACTCCATTCCAACTGAGGTCTACAAAGAAGGTGGTATGGCGCTGACTGAGAAGCTTCATCAGCTGTTCCAGCTCATCTGGCAGCATGAGGCAGTTCCACAGGACTTCAAAGACACTTCCATCATACACCTGTACAAGCGCAAAGGAAATTGTCAGGCCTGTGACAACCATCGTGGAATATCCCTGCTGTCCGTCGCAGGCAAGACTCTGGCCAGAGTGCTACTCAACTGTCTCATAGCGCACCTTGAGCAAGGTCTGCTACCAGAGAGCCAGTGCGGCTTCCGGAAAGAACGCGGGACTGTCGACATGGTGTTTGCTGCCAGGCAGCTCCAGGAGAAGTGTCAGGAACCGACCTTCACTCCACCTATGTCGATATGACCAAGGCCTTCGATACTGTTAGCAGAGATGGCCTTTGGAGAATCATGGCGAAGTACGGATGTCCCAAAAAGTTCATCACCATCATATGGCAAGTACATGATGGGATGCTGGCCCGAGTCCAAGACAACGTAGAGACTTCAGAACCATTCCCTGTCTCCAGCGGAGTCAAGCAAGGGTGTGTTCTTGCCCCCACCCTGTTCAGTCTCATGTTTTCAGCCATGCTGACAGATGCCTTCAGAGACGCTGATGTAGGCATTGGCATCAGGTACCACACATACAACACAGCGTTGACAAGTTCTTTGCTGCCTGTGACAACTTTGGCCTCACAATCAGCACAAAGAAGACTGAGGTGATGCACCAGCCAGCTCCAGGAAAGCCTTACGTTGAACCAAACATCTTCATCAATGGGCAACGACTGAACGCGGTGGACAAGTTCACATACCTGGGCAGTACACTCTCTCGCACAGTTGTCATCGACGACGAGGTGAATGCCAGACTCGCCAAAGCCAGCGCTGCCTTCGGCTGACTCCATAAGAACGTTTGGAACAGGAGAGGCATCACCCTGGAGACGAAGCTCAAAGTATACAAGGCCATAGTTCTCACCACACTGCTCTATGGATGTGAATCATGGATGGTCTACAAACGCCACACCAAAAAGCTGAACCACTTCCACACCACCCGCCTCAGAAAACTTCTTGGCATAAAATGCCCAGCGTCTACACCATCTTGATGCAGGCCCAGCTGTGCTGGGCAGGCCATGTAGTTCGCATGCCAGACCACCGGCTCCCCAAGAAACTGCTGTATGGCGAACTCCAACATGGCAAGCGCTCCCATGGAGGCCAAAAGAAGCGCTTCAAAGACACTCTGAAAGCTTCTCTGAAGGCCTTCAACATCAGCCACGACACATGGGAGCTGAATGCAATGGACAGACCAAAGTGGCGTTCAGCTGTCCACAAAGGCGCCAAATCCTGTGAGGCCAACAGAATTGCTGCAGCAGAGCAACGCAGACAGGCCAGGAAAAGCAGTGCCAGCAAGTCCCCGACAGCCACCACCATCCCTTGTCCACACTGCGTCAGAACCTTCCGGGCGCGAATTGGCCTGACCAGTCATCTGCGCACCCACAGAGCCCAACCCACCCACCCCCAGGATGACTAGATGGTCCTCGTCGATCCCGACGGATGAACCACACACACACGTGTGTGTGTGTGCTGTTCAGGCTTCTGATTATTTCTTCTTGTTTTTAATCAGTGTGCACATGTGTGTGTGTGTGACTCTGTAAACACAACCCCAGTGTGGAAATTTTACGCACCTTATGTAAAAGTAAAACAATTTATTCTTCTCTGCATTAGTAAGCTACAACTCCCAAGTTTACTCGTATGAACAGGTGGGCTTTTATGTGAATGATCATTTTTACTCTGCCGTGTGGGCAGCCATATACCTTTTTTGGGGGTGTGCTTACTATGTTCATTTCCATAGTCCACTGAATGCAGAGATGGATCACAGGGTCTTCAAGGTGTGTATTTTCCTTCTGCATATGTATACACACTATACACACAAAAGGGGTACAGGCATTAGCAGGTCTGCAGATACATTGACTTGGGAGGTTGGAAAAATCTCCACCCTTAATCAGTTGCGTTGAAAATGGAGATTGAACTCAGGAAAATTGTGCAAGAATTGAGCACTAAACCATTTGGCCACTACAGCTGTCCATTTTAAAAATTTATTTATTTATTGATTTTTACAGCTTTCATCTTGCAGGTGGTTGTGCTTCTGCATACTGAACTGCACTCAAGAGAAACCATTCAAACATTTGTTTCAGCTGGCTTTGTTTTTCATACAAATTTAATTTTCTCTGGCAGGTGGTTGTGCTTCTGCCATGCTCCGGCCTTCTGTGACAGCCTGGACCGCAGCGAGACGTCGCTGATTTTTGGACGCACCCTGCTGAGGATGGTGTTCAAGACCATGCGCACCCAGCTGCTGGAAAAGTTCCAGGCAGAGAAGGACAGGATGCCGCCTGACAAGAGGATCCTGGTGCTGACCCATTTCCCTAGGTGAGGTAGAGATGCTGGTCTTGTAGATATATATATATTTTAAAAAAAATTTTTATTTATTTATTTTGCGTACACATATATGTGCTACACTATTGGAAGATTTTTTTTCATCATATGTACATGTGTGCTGTACTGTTATGCAGTGTTGTTGCACATTTTTTGTACAGAACGGTTATGTCCTAGAAATGCGTTGGAGCTGACCCATTTTCCAAGGTTGAGAGAGATGCTGGTTTTCATATTTTATTATCTTGTTTTTAACATATGTGTGCTACACAATTGGCAGAGATTTTTTTCCTCCTCATAATTATGTACATGTGTGCTGTACTGTTATGCAGTGTTATTGCAATTTTTGTACAGAACTGTCTTGTCATAGAAATGTATTTGCTGCTTTTTGTATACTTTGTTTTTAGCTGCCTTCCTTCAGTATTTGTAGATAAAAATAGAAACAAAAGGAAATTGCTTTTGAGGAGAAAGGTAAGCGATGAATGTTTTCCCACAATGTCACGTTCTCTGTGCGTGTGTGTGTTGGCAGGTTCCTGGCCATGCTGGAGGAGCAGGTGTACAGCACATCATCCCCCATCTGGGATCCTGATTTCTCCCAGACCCACACCACCAACAATGTGCCCATGTCTCCCACCATAGGTATTGGACGTTTTTATGTTGTTGTTTATTGCTGTTATTGTCCAGCTGACCGTAACTATAGGACTGCATATCAGGACTGCCATACTGAATGAGAATTCCAGCCGTGTTAAACACAACTTTGTCAAAACAAACAAGCAAAACAAAAAACAAAACAAAAAAATCCCTCTTCCCCCCCTCCCCCCCAAAAAAAGAAAGAAAAACAGTAACAAAAAAACAACTGGAAAACAAAAATAAAAGAGAAGCCCACAAAACAGCACTATTCATGACATGCTGTGGACATCAGCCCTTTCACTTTATTCATCATCTCCACATGAAAAACAAACAAAAAAAAGGAAAAAAAAGAAAAGTGTCAAGGCTTGCTGGAACTCTGACCATTGACAGCTCAGTAGTCACAGACTTCCAGAAACTGCTGGTTTGTATGAAATGCTTTGTTAATGTGAAGTATTTGTTTGCACTTACCTAAAGCATTCAGTTTGTTTGAAATACTTTGTGAGCTGTTGGTTTGCACTCAACCTGAAGCCTTAGTTTGAGTAAAATGTTCTGTGAGGCATTGGTTTGCACTAAAGCTTAAGCTTTCAATTTCTCAGTTTTGGTTGTGACTTTAATGTTCACCATTGCTCCCTGTTGCAAAGGAGGAATGTGGACTTATCAGCCATACAGTGTCTGTGAGGATCTGGGTTCAAATCCAGGTCTCACCCATTCTTCCGAGTTTGACTGGAAAATCAAACCTCACGTCCAGTCATTTGGATGAGACAATAAACCAAGGCCCCATGTACAGCATGCACTTGGCTTACAGGAAAAAGAACCCATGGCAAAATAAGTGTTGTACTTGTTGCAAAATTCTGAAGAAGAATCCACTCTGATAGGTACATAAATAAATAAATAAATATATAAATATATATATATATATATATGAATACACTCCAGGCCTGACTGAGCACATTGGGTTATGCTGCTGGTCAGGCATCTGCCTAGCAGATGAGGTATAGTGCATGTATGGATTTGTCCAAACACATTGACGTCTTCTTGAGAAACTTGAAGTGAAGCTCCCTGCTGCAGGAACGCCAGGCCAAGCGGCCGGTGTCAGTGGTTTGAACCGCTTCACTTCCTCTACCGTCACCGCCGCCAGCAACGGGGAAGGTTTCACAGCGGTGAACATCAGTGGGGGAATCATCTCCCCGCGGCGCAGCTCTCGCTCACAAGAAGCAGGTGCTTTGTTGTTGCATTGTGGTGGTTGCGTGAGAAATGATGGTGCTTGTTTAAATATTACAACTGTCTTCTGTATGTTGCTTGATATTTTTTAGTTTAATGTTTATAAGCAATGAGATAAATATCACATAGCTATTGTGACAAATGTGTGTTGTTTTGAGAAATGTGGCAGAAAGGTTAAGACACTTACCTGCCAGTACAGTGTCTATGAGGGTCTGGGTTTGATTCCTGCTCTAACCCTTCCAGAATTCTGTAGAAGAAATCTAATCTGTTAGGTATACATATTTCATTCAAGGCCCGATTAAGTTCGTCGGGTCATGCTCCTGTTAGGGCATCTGCCTAGTAGATAGTGCATATTTGGATTTGTCTGAATGCAGTTACGTCCCCTTGAGAAAGTGAAACTGAAAACTGAATCTTTTAGAAATATTTTTTCAATTTTTCATTGTATTTAAGAAGTGAGATAAATTTTATGTTTGTAATTTGTGTATAACTGCAGTGTCAGGCATGAGGAAGAAAACTACCACTACCTCTGAAAAATATATTCACATGTTATTCCTGTCTCAGGGGAATTTTTTTTTTCTCCTTTTTTTTCTGAGTGAGTTCCTCTCAACCACTTTTTTCTGAGTGAGTTCCTTTCAGCCACTTTTTTTCTGAGTGAGTTCCTCTCAGCCACTTTTTTTCTGAGTGAGTTTCTCTCAGCCACTTTTTTTCTGAGTGAGTTCCTCTCAACCACTTTTTTGAGTTCCCCTCAGCCACTTTTTTTCTGAGTGAGTTCCCCTCAGCCACTTTTTTCTGAGTGAGTTCCTCTCAGCCACTTTTTTTTTTCTGAGTGAATTCCTCTCAGCCACTTTAGTGAGTTCCTCTCAACCACTTTTTTCTGAGTGAGTCCCTCTCAGCCACTTTTTTTCTGAGTGAGTTTCTCAGAGCCACTTTTTTTCTGAGTGAGTTCCTCTCAACCACTTTCGTGAGTTCCTCTCAGCCACTTTAGTGAGTCCCTCTCAGCCACTTTTTTTCTGAGTGAGTCCCTCTCAGCCACTTTTTTCTGAGTGAGTTCCTCACAGCCACTTTATTGAGTTCCTCTCAGCCACTTTAGTGAGTCTCTCTCAGCCTTTTTTTTTGGAGTGAGTCCCTCTCAGCCGCTTTTTTTCTGAGTGAGTTCCTCTCAGCCACTTTAGTGAGTTCCTCTCAACCACTTTTTTCTGAGTGAGTTCCTCTCAACCACTTTTTTTCTGAGTGAGTCCCTCTCAGCCGCTTTTTTTCTGAGTGAGTTCCTCTCAGCCACTTTAGTGAGTTCCTCTCAACCACTTTTTTTCTGAGTGAGTTCCTCTCAGCCACTTTAGTGAGTTCCTCTCAACCACTTTTTTTCTGAGTGAGTTTCTCTCAGCCACTTTTTTTTCTGAGTGAGTTCCTCTCAACCACTTTTTTGAGTTCCCCTCAGCCACTTTTTTTCTGAGTGAGTTCCCCTCAGCCACTTTTTTCTGAGTGAGTTCCTCTCAGCCACTTTTTTTTTTCTGAGTGAATTCCTCTCAGCCACTTTAGTGAGTTCCTCTCAACCACTTTTTTCTGAGTGAGTCCCTCTCAGCCACTTTTTTTCTGAGTGAGTTTCTCTCAGCCACTTTTTTCTGAGTGAGTTCCTCTCAACCACTTTCGTGAGTTCCTCTCAGCCACTTTAGTGAGTCCCTCTCAGCCACTTTTTTTCTGAGTGAGTCCCTCTCAGCCACTTTTTTCTGAGTGAGTTCCTCTCAGCCACTTTATTGAGTTCCTCTCAGCCACTTTAGTGAGTCTCTCTCAGCCTTTTTTTTTTTTTTCTGATTGAGTTCCTCTCAGCCACTTTAGTGAGTTCCTCTCAACCACTTTTTTCTGAGTGAGTTCCTCTCAGCCACTTTTTTTCTGAGTGAGTCCCTCTCAGCCGCTTTTTTTCTGAGTGAGTTCCTCTCAGCCACTTTAGTGAGTTCCTCTCAACCACTTTTTTTCTGAGTGAGTTCCTCTCAGCCACTTTAGTGAGTTCCTCTCAACCACTTTTTTTCTGAGTGAGTTCCTCTCAGCCACTTTTTTCTTGAGCTCTCAGCCGCTTTTTTTCTGAGTGAGTTCCTCTCAGCCACTTTAGTGAGTTCCTCTCAACCATTTTAGTGAGTTCCTGTCAGCCACTTTAGTGAGTTCCTCTCAACCACTTTAGTGAGTTCCTCTCTACTACTTTAAGCCAATTTAGTGAGTTCCTCTCAACCACTTTAGTGAGTTCCTCTCAGCCACAGCCACTTTAGGGAGTTCCTCTCAACCACTTTAGTGTGTTCCTCTCAACCTCTTTTTTCTGAGTGAGTTCCTCTCAGCCGCTTTTTTTCTGAGTGAGTTCCTCTCAGCCACTTTAGTGAGTTCCTCTCAACCACTTTAGTGAGTTCCTCTCAACCACTTTTTTCTGAGTGAGTTCCTCTCAGCCACTTTAGTGAGTTCCTCTCAACCACTTTTTTCTGAGTGAGTTCCTCTCAGCCACTTTAGTGAGTTCCTCTCAACCACTTTAGTGAGTTCCTCTCAACCACTTTTTTCTGAGTGGGTTCCTCTCAGCCGCTTTTTTTCTGAGTGAGTTCCTCTCGGCCACTTTAGTGAGTTCCTCTCAACCACTTTTTTCTGAGTGAGTTCCTCTCAGCCGCTTTTTTCTGAGTGAGTTCCTCTCAACCACTTTTTTCTGAGTGAGTTCCTCTCAGCCACTTTAGTGAGTTCCTCTCAACCACTTTTTTCTGAGTGAGTTCCTCTCAGCCGCTTTTTTCTGAGTGAGTTCCTCTCAACCACTTTTTTCTGAGTGAGTTCCTCTCAACCACTTTAGTGAGTTCCTCTGAACCACTTTTTTCTGAGTGAGTTCCTCTCAGCCGCTTTTTTTCTGAGTGAGTTCCTCTCAGCCACTTTTTTTCTGAGTGAGTTCCTCTCAGCCACTTTAGTAATTTCCTCTCAGCCGCTTTTTTTCTGAGTGAGTTCCTCAGCCACTTTTTTCTGAGTGAGTTCCTCTCAGCCACTTTTTTCTGAGTGAGTTTCTCTCAGCCACTTTTTTCTGAGTGAGTTCACCTCAGCCACTTTTTTTCTGAGTGATTTCCTCTCAACCAGTTAAGTGAGTTCCTCTCAGCCACTTTTTTTCTGAGTGAGTCCCTCTCACCCCTTCCTTCTGCACCCACTCCCATACATGCAGTTGTCAGTTGGTAAAGGGTTTGTGACCTGAAGCCCACTGAACTCATCCCCTGTAGATCCAACATTACCAATTATGGAAAATACTTATACCTTTTTTTTTTTTTTAAATCACCTGAGAATGCAATGAACGGTGGTCATGTTTACAGAAAGAACAGAAAAGGGGAAAACTAATTTGTGCACTCTCTGCAAGTGCAAATTCTCCATCAGTCATGGTGATCATAATGATTGTCATTGTCACATTAAATATGAAAACAGATCACACCAGCAACAAAAAGCAACATGTGGACTTTGAAGCTATGTATCTACACAGCATCACATTTGTGTGAATACATGTCCTGAAAATTTCAGTTTGTTTCTGATATTTTTTTTTTCTTTTCCAGCATCACCTGTTCTTGATGGTGAGATTTTTAGGGTAGCTTATACTAGTGATGAAGCCTGCTGAACAAAGATGACGGGTGCAACAGCTGAGTATTCAAAATATCCGGGGGTCCTGGGTTTGAATCTAGTCACTGCACCTGGTGGGTAAAGGGGAGGAGATTTTTTCCCATCTCCCAGGTCAACAGATGTGCAGACCTGCCAGTGCCTGAACACCCTTCTTGTGTATATGCATGACCAAGAAAAAACATGCACTTTATTGATCTGATAATCCATGTAGGCGTTCGGTGGGTTATTGAAACAAGAACATATCTGGCATGCACCTCCCCCGAAAACAGAGTATGACTGACTGTATGGCAGGGGAAAGAACGGTCATACATGTAAAAACCCATTCATGTATTGGAGTGAACGTAGGAGGTGACCAAAGACCCATTCTCCTGTTGCAGCAGCTGCCATGGCGGAAAAGCGCAAGGCCCAGGAGGGGTTAGCGGAGGAGAGCACGGCCAAGATACAGCGGCTGGAGGTGGAAGGGGACGTGCCCAACGAGGTCATTGCCGACATTCTGGCCACCATCACCGACCCCAAAGAGATGGTGGGACCAGATGTGAGTATCTTTTTTTTTGTGGTTCTTTGTTGTTGTTGTTTTTTTGTCCTTTTGTCTCCTTAGTTCTCTTTAGAGTTTATTGCTGTTGTCTCTTTGTTCCTCTATTTGTCAGTCTTCTTTATGTGCAGGTTATGTACTTTTACCTTTTCTCATTACCAGGGATGTCTGATGTTAATATTAAGATGCGCATTGAATCTTTCCTCCCTCCTCCCACTTGCTCTGTTTCTCAGGTATTTTTCTTTTCTTTTTAAAATTTTTTTTAAAGTTCTGTTAACTGTTTACCTATGTATTGCAGAGTGACAGGTTGATGTCCAAACGCAGTGATGTCTTCTTGAAAAATTGAAACTGAAACACTGCGTGTCTCCCTGTGCTTGCAGTCATCCCTGTTCTCGGCCCATGTGGCGAGGGACGAAGCGGCCCGGGTGGAGGAGAAAGAGGGCCAGATCAAGTTCGTGGTCATCAGCAATTCACTGAGCAACCGCCCCCAGCGGCAGGTGTTCATGTGGCTGATTGGCCTGCAGACTGTCTTCTCCCATCAACTGCCCCGCATGCCCAAGGAGTATATTTCTCGCCTGGTGTTTGACCCGTAAGTATGTGCTTGTGGTTTTTAAGAATTTTTTTTTGTTTTTTGTTTTTTTGGTGGTGGTGGTTGTCTCACCTGTGTGTTTTTACACTCAACGCGAGTCCGTGTAATAACCCTATGTTTCGGTTGTCTGTGTGTGTATGTATATGTGTGTGCATAATGCGTATGTGGAGTCTTAGCTCTCACCTTGCTGTTGGCTCAACTGAAAGCTTGTGTCAGTGATGATGATGATATTGATAATGATTATAATAACAGTAATAACAATAATGAATGTATTTGTACAGCACTGTCACATGTGCACAACTTGCCCACACATTCAGCAAACTCCTGACAAGCACATAATCTCTCCTTCAATCCGGTGCGGACAGAATTCGCAAGAAAATCATGATTTTAACTCCCCCCCTTCTCCTGTCTAACAGGGACTTTTAATTATCAAAAAAAATGTAATAAACTAAGTTAACTAATAAACCCTCACGCAACACTGGTTTCACAGTCAGTGAACAACGTCAGCCGCACACACAATGCTAATTCCAGTTCAGTGAACGACGTGATCCACTCACAGGATCATAAGAAAATTGCCGGCCATTTAGCAACAATCACAAAAGCAACAAATATCCCAGCACACCCCAGTTGAACATTACAGTGAACTCCATGATCCTTTCACAACACTAGCTCCACAGTAAAGTGAACAACATGATCCCCACACAGGATCATAAGAAGGTTGCTGGCCCTTCATCAACAATCACAACTAATCCCAGGTAATAAACCATTTTTAGATGATGTCATTGCATTGCATTATAATCATATCTACGCCATACACAGTGAACGAAAACAAAAGATACAAAGTACAAAATTAAAACCATTTTTACATATCTTTGCACACACTCAAAATACAAACACCTTTCTGTGTTGATATAAAAGCAGAACTAATAAACTATTTGTCAGACAAGTTTGTGACACCTAACAAGGCACCATTGGCCACCAGGATTCTTACTGATTAAAAAAAAAAAATCACTCTCACTAAACCACTACTACCAGAGTGGCTACATTCCATAGATAAAAAATCTGTCCATCCTTGGCCAAACAGCTCATGTCCAGATGTCATGACCTCATATACATTAATGTGGACCTGCACCCTGTGCACATGACAAGCACTAAATGTTGTGAGGAAACAGATCAAAGTGTTTTCACTCCCAATTTTCACATGTATGGGATGAAAGACCAAACATATAAATACATGTAGAAAGCTAGAAAGAAACCATGGACAGAAAAAAAAAATGAAGGCGCTATTTTGGAAAGAGGTGTTTAGATTTTAAGGCCAGACTTGAAAGAACTCAAGTGCAGGGATTTGATGAAGCACAAGAGGGAGGTCATTCCACAATACAAGGTCCAGAGAGATAAGAGTGGTTGCCAGTTGTGGAGTGCTAGGATCTGGGAATCAGAGTGGATCTGAAGTTGATCATAGAGAGTGAGATTGGGTGTTGGGGTGAAGGCATCACAGATAGGTGTGGGCAGATTTGTTCATGCAATCTTTTTTTTTTCTTTTTTTTTTTTTTTAATGACATTGTAAATCTTGTTGTAAATTCTCCAGGAAGCACAAGTGTCTGGCACTGGTGAAGCAGGACAAGGTGATTGGTGGAATCTGCTTCCGCATGTTTCCCACCCAGGGTTTCACGGAAATTGTCTTCTGTGCCGTCACCTCCAATGAGCAAGTGAAGGTGGGTAGGAGGCGTTGGGTTTTGTCTGACAGGTGTTTTGACCCTGAAAAGACTTGTTTGTGTTTCCTTTCACTGATTAACTTAGTAGTAGTACTGTTGTTGTTAATGTCTTTTTCTTTTTTATATAATTTATTTCTTCATTCATAAGTGTAGAATCCTTCAATTTTTTTTCTATATTTTGTTTTGCACTTAATCAAGGTACTAATAGGATAATTGTTGTTTGGACTCTTTGTGTTTCTTTTTATTGTTGGACTTATTACGTATGTATATTATGCGAGGGTTTCATATTCATTGATAGAACTGTTTAGTTCTTATTATTTCTTTGGTCACTATTTTGTTTAGCGCTCGGTCAAGGCACTAATATAATTATTACTGGGAATTGTTTCTGTTGTTGTTTTTTTGTCATGTTTGTTTACAAGAGCTTGAGTTGAGATGATTCTATTTTATCATATCTATTCTTGTATTTTGCAGGGCTATGGCACACACATGATGAACCACCTCAAAGACTACCATATACAACACAACATCTGCCATTTCCTCACCTTTGCTGATGAGTTTGCCATTGGATATTTCAAGAAACAGGTGAGAGCTCTCTTTCGACCACTTTGTTTCTCCTTACCATTGACTGTGTTGACACATTTCTTACCAAGCAAATCTGCTGAGTTACTGCCCGTGGACCTAGCAGTTTCAGCTGTGGTATAATGCTACAGGTTGCATTGCTTATAATCCTTGCTTTACCATAATTAATTCAGAAGAAATTTACTAACACTGCATTCGCTGTGTTGAAAAAGGTTTTCATAGTAATGATTTCATAATGATTGTTTGGGAGAACTTCCTCTTTCACCTTATGCAGGAAATCGTGCGCGTGTGTGTGTGCTCCTGCAAATTTACATTGAAGAAAAAAACAAACCGATCTGTTGAGATACTTTTTGAGTATTTCCTCTTTTTGGCTTCCCTCTGATAATATGAATCATTGCCTGTAGAGCGGCTGTGGTCAAATCCGCCGTTGGACTTCAGTGTTCACCAGGGATGAGGGTCTGAGGTGGAATGGTGGAGCGTCTTTGGGGAAGGCACTTTACACTGATTTTCCTCACATCACCCAGGTGTGAATGGGAACCTGACTTCAGTAGGAAGGCTAAAAGCATCAGAAAGAGAGGATTGTGCCATGTCTTCCTACGCTGTGCCCTTGACAGAGGGAATATGATATCACTGCATCTTTTTGTCTTCTTTGTTTGTTGTGTGTGACATATGTTTGCATAATTACATGTGTGTTTTTGTGAGTGTGCATAAATAATGAAAGAGTTGATTTTCGATCATCCCAGTGATTAACTTGTGTCAGCGCAGTGCACACAGAAAATGGAAGAGCTTTATTTTTTTGATCATTATGGTGTTAACCTGTTTCCCTGCCTCACCAGGGGTTCTCCAAAGAGATCAAGCTGGCCAAAGCGGCCTACCTGGGCTACATCAAGGACTATGAGGGGGCCACGCTGATGGGCTGTGAGCTGAACCCCCGCATCAAGTACACAGAGTTCTCCCACATCATCCGCAAACAGAAGGAGGTGAGGGAGAGGAGCTGAGCCGCTGCAGCAGAGTGTGCCAGCGTGCCTTTGGCTCTCTCTGTGTGTGTGAATGAAGCGTGGATGACAGCGTTACTTTTCTCACCCACCCTTTGTTTGAAAAAAAAAACTTTGTTAGAAATTTTTCTTTTTTCTGTTACTGTCTGTTTCTTGTTTTTTTCCTTTTCTTTTTCTGTCATCAGTAGGGGTGCAAGTCATCTCTGGAAACTGAAGCCTGATAGAAAGGATGATGAGACAGACTTGTAACAATTCCAATGGGTAAAAACAAAACAAAACTAAACCCAACCCAAATAAAAAAAAACCCCAAAACAAAACAAACAAAAAAACAAGGAAAAAAAACAACAAACCCCCAAAATTCTAAGTGCAACCCAAAGCAAAAGAGAATGAGAACAAAAAAGAAAAGCAAAAACCTAAAAAAAACAACCAACTGCAAAGGGTGTTAATTTCTCTCTGTCCTTTATAAGGGAGGTAATCTGTTTGCAAAGCAAGTAGACAGCAGTGCATGATTCTGTGTTACTCTGATAAGTAGTTCTTGTAACAGGAACAGCCTTTAAACTGACAAGTAGGAGTAATCAATCTATTATTATCTATTAAAAAAAAAAGAAAAAAGAAGAAGAAGAAAGTAATAATGAATCTCATCTTTGTGGTCATGATTTGAAAGATAAATATTTTATTTAAAAAACGGTAAAACAAAAACTTACAAAAGAACATGCTGTGATAGAATATTGAAATATCATATGTTTATAATATTTTATGAATATTTCTGCAAACAACTCAATAGCAATTAACATGGAAACAAACAACAACAACAACAAAAGCCAAAAAAAGCAATGAGCCTCAGTCCTTTCATCAGAATCATCTTTTGAATCATTGTACAAGTTTTCTTCATCACTGCCAGTACCGTTCATTATTTCCTCAAGTACATCCAGCTCTGACAATCATTGAAAAGGATTGTGAGTTTGGGACTGTTGTGGACTGGTGATGCCATTTTGAAGAAATTAAAAATGAAACAAAAACATTTCGCAAGAATTGCAAGACTCAGCAAGTTGGAAAAGGGAAACAAATCACTTTGATGAGCCTTTCCTGAGCTAATTTAGCTGTAGTTCTCCCCCTTCTAAAATTGTCACATGAAACACTTCTTTATGAAATACACACATGAAAAACCTGTGTATGAAATCGTACCTTTGCTGATCTAATTAGGCTTCACAGAAGTTTGTGAGATCTCCGAAAATGTAATGGAAGAGGCGCTGAGGGGGTTAACATGATTTTGTGCCCTCTTCGACTGGTGAAGAAGTGACGGGTGGGCGGGGTATTCAGCCCTGAAATGGCTGGGGGCTACATTCAGCATGGTTTGACATTGCAGATCGTGAAGCGGGTGATAGAGAAGAAGCAGGAGAAAGAGGACAAGGTGTACGCTGGGCTGACCTGCTTCAAGGACGGCGTCAACCAGATCCCCATAGAGAGCATCCCCGGCGTGACGGAGGCTGGCTACAAGGTGGAAGTCAGGTAGGTTGCTGCACATGCACACACTCCTACAGTTGTTTTTTTACTTTTTTTTGTGCACCAGAATTTGAGATGTTTTCATTTTCTATATTTTGATGAGTATCTGCAGAGACCCAGGCTTTGACTCACAACTGACACACATGGAGAAATCAGGTGAAGAGTTCATCTCTGTGGTGCCCCATTGACTTCACAACGTTAAGAGTAAAGAAGAATTTGAAGAAATTTTAATGATGGGGGTGATGATGATGAATGATGTTGGGGGTGGGGGGAAGTGGGGGGTGTGGGGGTGGGGGTGATGTAGATGCTGCTATGGAGGTTCCATTTAGGTGTGGGACTACTTGACAAAGCTGAAATCTCATAATTATATCTTGGCATCAGCCAGACACAAGAGGAGCTAATGCCTTCAGTGGAAGTGGACAACTCTCAGCTGTGTAGTCCATTTTTCTGTCTGTTGTTATACATTATTAATGGTCTTCATTCCACCAGCTGAGAGGGTTGCCCCCAAAATGACTGTTCATGGTTTGTGTTCCAGCACGGAAGAGCCCATGGATCCAGATGTTCTGTACACATCACTACGCACAGTTTTGCAGCAAGTCAAGGTAGGGAGGCGATCTGAGACATATTAAGTATATTTTGCCAAGAATTCCTTAGCTATGTTACAGGCTCTGTGTGTGTGTGTGTGTGTGTGTGTGTGAGGGGGGGGGGGCGATGGCTGTTACCGAGTGTACACTGTTAGTGCATGATTTATATGGGTGGAGCATGTGCAGCGCATTGAATTGCATTATGTGAGATTTTGTGCAGTATTAGAATTATTGATTATTATTATTATTATTATTATTATTATGCATATTTGTATTAATGTTAGTAGTATTATCTGTTCTGTATCAAAAGGGACAGTAGATGAAGCATTGGCCAAGCAATACAAGGCTTGCATGAGATGGCAGAGATACCTGGTTCAGTCCTAATGGGGGTCCTTCATTTTTTTATGCAGCATTCACTTAGCATGTTTATAAGAACCAGCGGCAATAAAGATGATGTCTGCAGTTTGTGGTTGTAAAAAATCTTGAATGAGCAGGTAAATAAATTTACACTTTGTCACACTGAAAACAGGCAGTGCTGCCCTGCTTACATTCTCTCCCTCTCTGGTAGATAGAGTGGCCCCAAATCCCTGTGAAGCAGCTGGTTCAGTTTGACATGAAAGCAGTGTATAATGCAATGCAGTGCAGCACCGTTGAGTACAGTACAACAGGATGGTACAATCCATGTACAGAACAGTATGGCACAAGTGTTGTTCCTGTTCACTTGATATTTGCTTTTACGTGTGGTGTGATGGTATTGTGCAGAACCATGCCAGTGGATGGCCGTTCTTGAAGCCGGTGGACAAGGCAGACGCCCCTGACTATTACGACCACATCAAGTATCCCATGGGTAATGATTGCTTTTTGTTACATCTGTTTTAGCCTCTTGACTGCTGCTGGTGTTGAGTATGCTAGTCAGTAAAGGGCTGTCACCTCACTGAGATAAGACAAAGCTTACAGGTCAGGATGTCAGTCACCACTCTCTGTCTGGACTTGTTCATCGTGGATTTGCATAACTTTTGTTCAGAAAAATCACCTAGGCCATTGATAAAACCACAAGAAAACAGACACTGCCTTTCAGACTCCTGCCACACTGATGTGACTTCAACAAGGTTCAACAGCCAAGGGGTGGGAAAAATTTAATTGATTTTTCTATTGAGGAAGAGATGAAGACTGTGCTGTTGAGTGTCGCACACAGTTGGCTGTGAAGGAACACGCATGAGTGAATGTGCATGTACAAATGTGTGTGTGTGTGATTTTGTTGACCGTGCATAATATGCCTTGAGTGCAGATGAAGAAACTGGAAATGGGTACCATTCTGTAGAGGCTGCTGAGATACACAGGTTTGAAATGATGAACACCAGATGTTATTTTTGTCAGCTGCTTTACATGGTTTGCTTGGCTACCTGACTTGCCTGGCAGGATCAAGACTAGCAGCTACCAGTGTGTGCATGCACTTGTGTTTGTGTTGCAAGCAAAATTATGCTTGTTGGTTGTTCTGTTACTCAAAGCAGTATACATATATATATAATAAAGTGCCCCTGCTTTGTGTATATATGTGCATTTGTACGCTCAAATTTGTGGATGAATATTTCTGTACCTGCTTCTGTCAATGAGCGTTTCATTTTGATAGTGTTGTTCATTATTGGCTTTTCCAAGATAGACTTTCTGGTCTTTGTTTTTTTTGTTTTTTGTTTTTTATTTACATAAAATTATATTTATATTTTTTATTGGTGATAGTGGTATGTTGCACGTCAAGTTACCATTTGTTTTTGATCTGTGTGAACCTATATCAGAAAGCATTTGTTTTTGATCTGTGTGAGAGCATTTGCGAAATGCAAACATGTGCATCAAAACATGACCCAGTGAAACAATATGTCATATCTTGGGAGAGAACTTGATCATTTATTTTCAAACTGTCAAGGCAACACCAACAATAATTACACTTTAATATTACACATACTATTCCATAACCTCAGTGGAGCAGACTCCAGCAATGGTCTGATTCCTGTCCTGTGCAAAATACTACTCCACCCAAGCAGATGAATTGAAAGTAACTGCAGTAATTACAGTTTCTGTCATCTGTTGTTTAATGATTTGATTCCTGTCCTGTGCAAAATATTACATCGCCCAAGTGGAGAAATCAAAAGCAACTGCAGTAATTAGAGTTTCTGTCATCTCTTGTTTACTGATTTGATTCCTGTCCAATCCAAAATACCACTCAGTCTGTGCAGAAATATCGATGGAAAGTAACTGCAATGAATGATTGCAGTTTCAATCATTCTGTTGTTTACAGATTTGAAGACGATGACGGAGCGACTGAAAGCCCGCTACTACAGCAACAAGCGCATCTTCATCGCGGACATGAACCGCATCTTCACCAACTGCCGGTCCTACAACGAGTCAGACACACACTACTTCAAATGTGCCAATGTTCTGGAACGCTTTTTCCTCACCAAAATGCGAGACGCTGGGCTAATGGATAAATAACAAGCGTGCTGAGAGTTGTGACGTTCTGGCCTGGATCTTTAGGGTGGAAGAAATCAGATCTGTTGAACTTTTGTAGGGTTTGTACAGACTTGTTGAAGTCTGGAAAAGTCTTGGAAAAAATGAGAGAACTGTTTCCTCGACTTCATATATCTTGGAAAAAGAGGTTTCATGCTTCAGGGTCTGGAAAAAATAATGGAGTTATAATAAAGTCATTGACCAGTGTCATTTAACAAAGTGCTTGATTAAGTTAATGCATTCAAAAAAACAAACATCTGTGCAAACAAAAAGTAGTGAAAATTGAACATTGATACTAGGGCATCTACCAGTTTCTTTCATCAGTTGTGTAACAAAATTTTGATTCAGTTTGTGTGGATTTTTTGTTTTTGGCATGGAAAATTTTCTGTCTAGTCTGGAAAAAGTATGGAATTTGGTTTGGTCACATCAGTAGTATCCTTGCTGCCTGTGGCTTGTGAAAGTAGATGGAATAGAACAAAGCTTTAGTTCAGCAGGATGTGAAAGAGACAGATGGCCGTGCTCAGAGGAAACGCAAAGGGTGATAAAAAACCCATGGAGTTGTGGTGTGGAAAGTGACGTTTCTTTGTGACTGACTGCTTCTTGGAGACCTACTTTGTGCATGAGGAGGGACTGTTGGGTTTCGGTCTCCTTGTGTCTGTTCCTGTGCCTACCTGTGTGATTTTAACCTGCAGATTTTAACCAGCCATGGAACTGTTTGAGAGTATTTATTGGGTGGTCGTGGTTTACCAGATGCCAACATGTCTTAGTTTTCACTGCATTCTTTTCCACTTAGGTTCTTGTACAAAAAAGTACACTCTGAAATTTTTTACAGTAAGTTTTCTAAAAATGAACCCCTGAAGTAACTAACAGTTGTTAATGGTGACTTCTAAGCATGGTATTCACAGCATGTTAAATATTGAGGAACCAAACAAACACTTTCACTCTGAAAGGCTGAGGGATGGTTTTGGGGAGGTAACAGAAAACACCTACGAATATTCTTGCATTTGGGCTTTGCTGTGAAAACGGCCAACAGGTTTACTCTATTGGATTCTTGCCTTCAGAACTTCCTTTCAAGAGATGTTCTGAAACATTTATGAAAGAGTAGTGTTTTGAAAAACAGAAAAGTACACTGAACAATAGGGTGTTTCAGACATTCACTGAGTTGATGCTTTCTGATAAACTGAGATATATTCATCAGAACATGAATGTAAAACCGTGCAATATAATTTGATATGATATATAGTAATAATAATAATGATAGTGCATAAATTCTTATATACTGTGCTTTGAAACCTCTCAAAGTGCTTTACAATAACACATCAGACATAAAGCACACACAAACATAAACACATGCAAGCACGCACACACAAACACGCATAGTAGAAATAGATGTGGATCCATTGAGTACAGATATAATTAATAAATACAGCACCAAATACCAGAAAAGTTAAGTGCATTTCATTATGATACGATACAAATGAGAATGCACATACAATACAAACACTATGATAAGGAACAAAACAGTACACCAAGATCCAATGTTGTGGCTCGTCCGTCGGGATCGACCCACCAAGATCCAGTACTACACATACAAAATGACGCAAACAGTATGAATTATTATACAGTACCATTCTGTATAATACAGAAGGAATCCTCTGGGTGGTTAGCCGCTCAGTCTGCAGTGGAGGACTGATTGTTGGCTGTTTTTGTCTTACGCTTTGTACAACTGAAACACCGATACAGGATGGCATTGTAAAGTGGAGCAGAAATGGTCAGTTCAGACCATAGCATGGTCAGTAAGTATTGGCTTTCATTCATCTTGATACATGCACCATGTGCATGTATGTTGAGAGCTTAGTTTGGCAGCATTTCATCAACTTCATATGTTTCATCTTTCATACTTTTTCATGGATTTGCGTATGTGTGGGTTAGTAGGTAGATATGTGAGTGCGAGTGTGTGTGTGTGTGAGAGAGAGAGAGTGAGAGAGATTGGTTCATTATCAGCCTTATCAAAACATTTGTGTCCATTGTCCATTCTTGCATGTTTTATCATTCATTCTGAAAAGAATATGTGCTGGTGTTTGTTTTTGGGTTTTGCAAAGAGAGTTTGGCTTTTGGGGTTCACAGTGTGAATCAGTGTATGTGTAGTTTGTGATACCTGTTCAAATACAGTTTGAAAAAAAAAAGTGTTTTGTCTTCTTTTCATTATTTATTAGATGATTATAAGACGGTCAGTGTTATGGCACCATGGCAAAATCAATAAGGCATTTAGACTACTGATCTGTTCACCAGTAATCAGTTTGATGCCCCATTAGGGCAGTGTGTTTTGTCCTTGGGAAAGGCACAGTTTTACTCAGATTTTCCGCACTCCACTCAGGTGTACTGGCCACTAATAGGTGCCCAGAGCACTAGCTATCAATCAGTGCAAAAAATAAAGGTTGCAAAATTTAAAAACAGAGCACTATAATCAGAGACTTTCAGCAAGACAAATGGAATATGTTTTATCAACTCGATGATGGACACAAGACACAGACACACACAAACACATATACACACAAACACATACACACACACACATACATCTCTACATGCCAACACCTTGACATCCATGAAGCAGTATTATATGGACGTTTTCAGTCCAGATTAGAACTGAAAATTTGTTTTAGCGTGATGAATTTGTTTGCCAAGTTTATTACAGGTGAATGGACAGTTATGTAATTTATGGCATGCTCTCGTGATTTCTTTTACACTGTGGGATTACAAAGATCATGAGTCGGTTTCAGTTTCGGTCTCTAGTAGGAAGCGTCACGGCATACGGAAAAATCCCAATACACTACACCACATTTGCCAGGCAGATGCCTGACAAGTGGCATAACCCAACACACTATGTCAAGCCTTTAGTTAAGAGATAGGTGCATGCATATATATATATATATATATATATATATATATATATATATATATGTATTTGTGTATGAATCAGACTGGATTTCTCCAGAATTTTACCAAAGGACAACCCTTATGTTGCTGTAGTTTTTTTTGTTGTTGTGTGTGTGCCAAGTGCATTCTGCAAATGGGACATCAGTATATTGTCTCATCTGAATGACTTAATCCTCAGTTTATTTTTCCACTCCAACTTGGGGAGAAAGGGCAATAGTGGGAATGGAACACAGAAACCTCATAGATACTGTATTGGCTGATGAGCGTCTGAACCATTCTGCTGTGTTCCACCTGCATCATGAGTCATCAGATGATCACAATGAAGAGGACGGAACATAAAGCTGAACAAGATCAGACATATACTGGACGGATGTGCCAGTGCCAGAAAGAACGTACCAGCACAGAAACACATGCATGAATTTTGTTATCAGTTGTCAGAGTGATAGGAAGCCAGTGGAAATTTAACAATTTTGCTTACAAGATATAGCTCAAAACATGAAGCACTGAACAAGCATTGAATAATTTAATGCTCAGAACTGATGTGACACTGCGCCTGCTTTCTCTGTCACTGTCACACACACACGCACACACCCACACACATGTATACACAAAACACACACGTGGAGTGATGGCCTAGAGGTAACGCGTCCGCCTAGGAAGCGAGAGAATCTGAGGGCGCTGGTTCGAATCACGGCTCAGCCGCCGATATTTTCTCCCCCTCCACTAGACCTTGAGTTGTGGTCTGGACGCTAGTCATTCGGATGAGACGATAAACCGAGGTCCCGTGTGCAGCATGCATTTAGCGCACGTAAAAGAACCCACGGCAACAAAAGGGTTGTTCCTGGCAAAATTCTGTAGAAAAATCCACTTCGACAGGAAAAACAAAAACTGCACGCAGGAAAAAATACAAAAAAATGGGTGGCGCTGTAGTATAGCGACGCGCTCTCCCTGGGGAGGGCAACCCGAATTTCACACAGAGAAATCTGTTGTGATAAAAAGGAATACAAATACAAAATACAAATGCACTCACAGAGAAACGCGCGCGGGCGCGCGCGCACACACACACACACGTACCAACACAAGGTAGGGAATGATACCGACTGACAAACACTCCTTATAACAACAGAACTCAGAATCGCATGAGTGGGTTCCAGAAATAACAGTCGAGACGTCACTAACTTGTGAATATTAAACCAAGGACCGAAAAGATCTTAAAATTGTTTCCTCTACAAAAAACAAAAACGAAACAAAAAACACACAATAAAACTTGTAGTTCAATGCACAAAATCGCGTGCCTGTGCGTCTACACGCGCTTCACGTGCAGTCACTCCGGAGTGACCTACTTTCACTGAGCACTGGCTGGCCACTGCATGCCCCAAGGTCACAGGTAAAGAGAGCGAAAGGGAGTAATCGTTCCCGGGTTCACTTTTTCCGCAACTGAACTGGTGGAGAGATCGTCACTGAAATAATGGGCAACGCCAGTGGCATGTGTGTGTGTGTGTGTGTGTGTGTGTGTAGAAAACCATGGCTTGTACAGTTGTAGAAGGCACGTATGGTGATATTCTAGCTATCTACAGTGATATACTGTCCTTCACAGAGAGCGAGACCGAGACCGAGATTGAGAAAGTTTATCCATATCGGCCATAGCCCCCCAGAGAGAGCGAGCGAGTGTGTGTGTGTGTGAAGGAGAGTTGCACAGTCCAGGAGATGAAAAGCTATAGTGTAAGACAGAGACAGACAGACATACACAGCCAGTTGTGTTAGAGAGATAGAGATTCCTTCCCTCACCAATGCTGGAAAACGTTCCAGATTTAGTCAATCCAACTCAGTCCAGAACCATGATTATCAGTGGTGTAGACAAGAAGTGAGCGAAGTGGATAAGAAAACCTAACACAGGGAGGGGACAGAATCACTAAAAATTCAGCAACCGACAGAGATAGATATGCCGCCCTCGTGAGGCAGTGCCATGATTCATACGGTCTGGAACTAAACTGCAGCCACCCACTTGGTTATAACCACCGTCCCCTACAACACCCAATTTCTTGTGAATTTGTGCACATCCTCAGTACCATCTCTTTTCTTCCTTTTTTTCTAGCTTGCTGTTTTACTCGATATCTTTCCTTTCAGTCGACTTTCTTTCTTTCTTTCTCTTTTCTTCAGTCCATCTCTCTGTCCCATTGAGAGAGAGAGAGAGAGAGAGAGAGAGAGAGAGGGGGGGGTGGGGGGCATACTATGCAAATGATAGTTTTACATGTTAAAGAAAGGAAAAGCCTGAGAGACTCAGAGAGAGAGAGTGTGTGTGTGTGTGTGTGTGCGTGAAAGTGAGACAGAGACATCAGTGACAGAAAGACGGAAAGATATACTCTGAGAGAGAGAGAGAGAGAGAGAGAGAGAGAGAGAGAGAGAGAGAGAGAGAGAGAGTCCACTATTATGCATATGAGCATGCTGCATATTAAAGAAAAGAAAAGAGACTCATAGAGAGGTAAAGCGTGCATGGGTGAAAGAGACAGTCAGAAAGAAAAACGGAGAGAGACACAGACACAGACAGAGACAGAGACAGAGAGACAAGAGCATAAACGATAATGCATACAAACACGTTACATATTCAAGAAAAGCACAACTGTTATCTTAACAGACCCTTACGCTTGATGGCTTTGGCAATGACTCAGTCCAGAAAGATGAAGCGAAGAGAAAAGCCACCCACACATAACCCTGCCGGCTTCACTTCTCAATCAAGCAGCCGACTTGTCAGCAGCTTATGACATATTTCTCTACCCGGCTTTTGAACTGTACGCCGACGCCAGTGTGTTTGGCTACTGTGTCGGTCGATCATCTGGTATGATTATTGACATATCTATCTATCTATATATCTATATATCTATATATCTATATATATATATATATATATATATATATATATATAGAGAGAGAGAGAGAGAGAGAGAGAGAGAGACAGACAGACAGACAGACAGACAGAGGGTCAGAGAGAGACAGAAACCGCAGGGAGAGTGTGTGCATGATTGGAAGAGAGAAAGAGAGAGTGACACACACACACACACACACACACACACACACACACACACACACACACACACACACACACACACACACACACAAACACACACACAGAGGGTCAGAGAGAGACGTAAACAGGGAGAGAGTGTGTGCATGTGTTTAAGAGAGAAAGAGAGAGGAGGTGGAGTTAGGGAGAGAGAGCGGATATACATATATATAGAGAGAGACTGACTGATTGACAATAGAAAGAGAGAGAGAGAGAGAGAGAGAGAGAGAGAGAGAGAGAGAGAGAGAGAGAAAATAATCTCTTCATAATTTATTTTATTTTTATTTAATCTCTAATTCCCTCAGTAAAAAGTCCACCCCTTGATTTTCCCAAATGATGGCGAAATCTGGAAATAGACTGAGAGGGAGAGAGAGAGAGAGAGAGAGAGAGAGAGAGAGAGGCGGGGGGTAGATGGAAAGAGAGAAAAAGAAAGAGTGAGAGAGAGAGAGTGAGTGAGAGAGAGAGAGAGAGAGAGACAGACAGACAGACAGACAGACAGACAAAAGAGTTTGTGTGTGTGTGTGTGTGTGTGTGTGTGTGTGTGTGTGTGTGTGTGTGTGAAAGAGAGGGACAGACAGACTGACAATAGAGAGAGATAGAACGAGAGCCATGATAGAGATCGAGAGCGGCAACCTGAGATAACACTGAAACACTGAGACAGACAGGAATACAGATACAGATACATACACTCGCTATACAAGCAGACTGAGGCAAATCAAGAGGCGGACGGAGAAAAGACAAGACAAGACAAAACAAGACAAGACAAGACAAGACAAGACAAGTTCTTTATTTCGAGGATAATAGATAAGCACTGGTGTGCTTTTTTACATCCAGTCCCCACCCTGAATAAGGTCTACACTACACAATATTTAATAAAATAAAAGCATGGTGTTAGTAGAGATAAACAACAGAGGAAAAAAATATGCATAAATCAAACTTGAACAAAACAACCACACACACACACACACACGCGCGCGCGCGCGCGCGCACGCACACACGAGCACACACACACACACACACACACACACACACACACACATGACATACAGGCACTAGTATGGTGTTAGTAAAATGCATAGGTAAAAAAGAAAAAAAGAAAAAAAGAAAGAAAAAAAAGAACAAAATCAAAGAAACAAACACACACAACACACACCGCATTACACAGCAGAATTGGGGATAGAGGGTGAGGAAGGTTCTGTCAACCATACACATTTGACAAACAGTATCAATAGAATGAACGATTTACATTACACATTACGGAGAGAAAGAGACAGACAGACAGGCTGGCAGACAGACACATATACAGACAGACAGACAGACAGAGGTAGAATAGGAGACAGACCCGGCCGAGAGAAAGAGAGCAGGAGACAGAAATGCAGCGGCAAGCAGACAGACAGACAGACACACACACACACACACACACACACATATATATATATATATATAAATTATATACAGTCATACATATAGACAGAAAGAGAGTGGCGGGCGACCGGACAGACAGATGGACAGGCAACGGCACTGACGCACTGAGACAGATGTGCGGTCGTACGTGCATGCACAAGACAAGACAAGATAACGATAACGATAACGATAACGATTTTTTATTCAGATAAAGGCCAAAGCCCCTTACTGAAGGGGGTAACATTAAAGAAAGATAAATAAGATTATACATGACACACTATGCATCTTAAACACAAACCAACCAAAAAATATCTAACACAGATGTTCAACAACATTCACGTGGTAACTATTCTCAATCTCTTCAATGCCTCATATATATAAATGGCCAAGTTACACAGAGTAGACTCATGTCTTGACGACATGAGCAAATTAAATCTAAAGTTAGATGGATCTTTATAATATTTTCGTTGGATTAGTTTTTGTCTGAGGTCACTCGAGGCAGGGCAACATAACACAAAATGTAGCTCGTCTTCTTTACCCAGATTGCATAAACGACAAGTAAACACCGATTCCCTTAAATTTCCGTATCTAAAACAATGAGTAGCAATATCAGAAACACCAAATCTAAATTTTGTCAATGCACATTTTATAAATCTGTTCAATACCAACTCAATGTATGGTTCTATGCCATGCGATGTCTTGAAAAGTTTAAACTGAGCAAATCTATCACTGTTTTGTATATGATCATGCCAGTCTTGCCACCTGCAATCAATAATTCGTTGCCTAAAGCACTTAAAAAAAACCGGCAATATCTTCAACCCCCTGATTGTCCCACACAAATGCAAAACCATAAGAATTCAAACACTGTCTAACACTCGTTGCCCACGTCTTTTTGCCATTATTATCTAAAGAATATAACATATTATAAGCTTTAAATGGAAATCTGTTTTCATCCATTCTAGTCAATTTCAGCCAATATTTGATCATTTAATATATGAATTCAAATAAATCGGATATCTCCCCAGCTCACCATAAATAAGATCATTTGGAGTTCGACTGTCTACATTGAGAAACCGTTTCATTGCAAATAAATGCGTTTTTTCTGTTGCTACATTATTTTCCAGTCCCCAAATTTCTGCTCCATACTGCAATATTGGCTGAACTTGAGAATCAAACAACCTACCAAATACACTAAATGAGCTACAATCTATTTTATACAAAATATGAAGTATTACAATAACTGCTTTCTTTGCTTTGTTAGCTATATCCTGACATGCAAATTGAAACTGAATCTAGTTGAAAAATAAATTCCAAGATACTTATATTCATTACCATACGACCATTTTTCATTTCTTGCCAAATACCCTCCCTTGCGAAAAACAACAATAGTAGTTTTGTCGATGTTTACTTTTAAGTGCAAATTACTGGCAGCAGTATATAAATTGTTCAATTGTCGCTGCAAACCAACTGTTGTTATAGATAACAAAATCATATCGTCAGCAAACAGTAAAACAAACAATTCAATCAAATCAAAAGTAACGCCGTGCTGACCATTCTGCATAATTTCTAAAGCAAGTTCATTGATAAAAAGTGAAAACAAAACAGGGCTACAAACATCCCCTTGTTTAACCCCACGAATACAGTTCACACACTCCGATAGTTTTGCCCCTGATCTCACTCTTGCTTTCACTTCTTCATACATACTTTTCACACAACGACACAACTTTCCACTAATACCATTTTTCAACAAAACAGGCCATAAAAGTTTTCTAGAGACAGAATCAAAAGCTTTTTCAAAATCCACAAAAGCAACATATAATTTTCTGTTATTTGCAAATTGTTTCTGTACTGCTGCCATGAAAGTAAATATATGGTCAATTGTTGAATAGCCTTTTTTAAATCCTGCTTGATAGTCTCCAATTATATCATTCTGAGTTATCCATTCTTGCAACCTGTTATTAATAATGGCACTGTATAATTTGCTACTTACATCACATAAAGAAATGCCTCTATAATTATTTACAAGACAAGACAAGACAAGACAAATTCTTAATTACCGAGGATAATACATAAGCCCTGGCGCGCTTTTTTTCATCCAGTCCCCGCCCTGAAACAGGCTCTACACTACACAATACTACATTATATAATATGTCATTGCATGCACTACACAATGCTACTTAAAAGTCATACAGTGCGAATACTATACTACATAAAGGCATAAGCGTTGTAAAAATAACACACACACACACACACACACACACAAGAGAGAGAGACACAGAGAATGAAATCCGGAGACAGACCGGGACATTCGTATTCCACAAAACAGAGATGGACAAAACAAGGAGAAACAGACAGACATAATCAAAGCAAGAAACAAGATAGGAAAACGGGCAGAAACAGACTCTGACATACAGACAGAGCAAGCGACAGACAGGCATCTGATAGACCGGCACTGAGAGATACAGACTGTGTCCATCGAGATCGATGATGACCATCGTTGTCATCCAGATGGGGGATGGGGGGAGGGTGGTGGTGGGGTGGGGGGAAGGATGCCATGAGTCTATCTGTGAGTGCGCAGATGGCTGTATAGTCCAATCTGCGCACGAAATGTTCGCTGACAGTTGGGGCAGACAAAGACAGGCATATCATTGTCAGGGAGCTTGTTTGCCCGTGACTTCTGGCCTGCCTCTTCTGAACAGCTGCAGCAGTCCTGCTGGCCTCGCACAACTTGGCGCCTTTGTGCACAGCAGCGCGCCATTTGTTACGGTCCACGCAGATTTCCTCCCAGGAGTCAGGGTTGATATCAAACGCTTTCAGAGAGACCTTCAGAGTATCTCTGAAGCGCTTCTTCTGACCTCCGTGTGATCTCTTCCCTTGTTGCAGCTCGCCATAGAAGAGCCTTTTGGGCAGCCGATGGTCTGGCATGCGCGCCACGTGTCCAGCCCAGCGAAGCTGGGACTGCATCAGGATGGTGAAGATGCTGGGAAGGGTGGCTTTTGCGAGCACCTCTGTGTCTGGGGTCTGTCTTGCCACTTGATGTTCAGTAGCTTCCTGAGGCATGTTGTGTGGAAGTGGTTCAGCTTCTTGGCATGTCGTTGGTACACTGTCCAAGTTTCGCAGCCGTACAGTAGTGTGGGGAGAACTACTGCTCTGTAGACCTTTAGCTTGGTCTCAAGACTAATGCCTCTTCTGTTCCAGACATTTGCATTGAGTCTACCAAAAGTTGCACTTGCTCTTGCAATCCTGACATTCACTTCATCGTCGATGGTCGCATTTCGTGACAGTGTGCTGCCAAGGTATGTGAACCGCTCCACCGCACTGAGTCTCTGACCGTTGACTGTGATGTTGGGCTCAACGTAGGGTTTCCCTGGGGCTGGCTGATGGAGAACTTCAGTTTTCCTCGTGCTGATGGTAAGGCCGAAGTTCCTGCTGGCAGTGGCAAACTTGTTGACGCTGAGTTGCATGTCAGCTTCAGATCCAGCGTTGAGGGCACAGTCATCAGCAAACAAAAAGTCTCTGATGATGTCTGTCATGACCTTCGTTTTTGCTTGAAGCCTTCTGAGGTTAAACAGCTTGCCATCTGTTCGGTACTTTAGGCCAATTCCAACATCGCCATCTCTGAAGGCATCAGTAAGCATTGCAGAGAACATGAGGCTGAACAGCGTTGGAGCCAGGACGCAGCCTTGCTTGACACCATTTGTGACAGGAAAAGGAGCAGATGTTTCACCATTGTCCTGGACTCGAGCCTGCATGCCTTCATGGAATTGGCTGACCAAGGAAATAAATTTCCGAGGGCATCCGTACTTGGCCATGATCTTCCACAGTCCCTCTCTACTCACGGTGTCAAAGGCCTTAGTGAGGTCGACATAGGTGGAGAACAGATCAGCATTTTGCTCCTGACATTTCTCTTGCAGCTGCCTTGCAGCAAACACCATGTCGGTGGTTCCGCGCTCTTTCCGGAATCCACATTGGCTCTCAGGCAAATGACCTTGGTCAAGGTGTGCTGTGAGGCGGTTTAGTAGGATCCTGGCAAGTATCTTGCCTGTGATGGAGAGCAGGGAAATGCCCCGATGGTTATCACAGGCTTGCCGGTTCCCCTTTCGCTTGTACAAGTGAA
>NC_134876.1:47310814-47313314 GCF_041734735.1 Babylonia areolata | reverse complement strand
GTGTGTGTGTGTGTGTGTGTGTGTGTGCGCGCGCGCATTTACTTTTATTGGCCACCAACCAGCAGCAAGGAAGCTAGAAGAAGACAAGTGACTAACTTTAGAAGTTCGTGGTCACTTTGACCAGACAAATAGCATGGCTTTTTGTGCAGAAGTGTGGAGTTTATTGAGTGACCTGTTGCCGGAGCAAAAACTCTTCAGGGCAAGTTGTGTTGGGGCTTGAGTCCTTGGCTCGGTGAAGGCTGCGTTATTTGAGGGTGTGTGTGTGTGTGTGTGTGTGGGGAGGGGGTGAGCGTCTGTGTGTTTGTGTGTGTTGGGGGGTGAGGGTGGGGGGGTGGGGGGGGGGGAGCGTGAGTCCCGATGGATTCTTTGACACACGTGGATTTTTTTATTATTTTTTTTATGGCTTCCTGGTGCTAACTCCTCCGGAAACGCGAAGGGGGTGGGGGTAGGGGGTGGGGGTGGGGGGGGGGGTGGGTAACATAATTACTTCGAACAGCAGGGACGTTTATCAGAATACTGACCAAAATAGTTTCCGTCATGCACGCTGAGTGACTAGATTCGTTCTTCAGTGGAAAGAAGAAGCTGATGAAAGTACGTGTACGTGTACGTGTGTGTGTGCGTGCGTGCGTGCTTGTGTGTGTGTGTGTGTGTGTGTGTGTGTGTGTGTGTGTGTGTGTGTGTGTGTGTGTGTGTGTGAAGAACACCGCGATGCTATATACGATCATCCTCAGATTTTACTTTCTCACTCGCCGCGTCAGTCTTAAAGCAGTGGTACACAAACAGCTGTGGATATCAGTAATCTGTGTGTCACTGGTAGGGGTGGGATACTGTGTGGTGTGGTTTCGAAATGTTTGTTTGTTTGTTTGTTTACTTGTCTGCTTGCATGGTCTTGTCATGACTAACTTAATGCACACACACGAACTCACGCACGCACACGCGTGTACATACACACACACACACACACATGCACAAACGCGTGCACTCACACACACACACACCCACACACACACACACACACACACACACACACACACACACACACACACACACACACACACACACACACACACACACACACATCCATTTCATTCACTGACTCACACACGGGAGAATCGGAAGTGAAAAATGAAAACAAGACCAGGTGCATGCAGTGGAATACCTGAAAACTTCCGCTTGTCTTTTCTGTTTTTGATTCATTCTCTCTCTCTCTCTCTCTCTCTCTCTCTCTCTCTCTCTCTCTCTCTCTCTCTCTCTCTCTCTCTCTCTCTCTCTTTCTCTCTCTCTCTCTCTCTCTCTCTCTCTCACTCTTTCTCTCTCTTTCTCTCTCTCTCTTTTTCTCTCTCACTGTCTCTGTCTCTTTCTCTCTGTATCTATGTCTCTCTCCGTCTCTCTCTCTCTCTCTCTCTCTCTCTCTCTTTCTTTGTCTCTCGGTCTGTCTCTCTTTCTCTCTCTGTTTCTCTCTCTCCCTGTCTCTGTGTCTATCTCTTTCTGTCTCTCTCTTTCTCTCTCTCTGTCTCTCTCTTTCTCTCTCTCTGTCTCTCTCTTTCTCTCTCTGTGTCTCTCTGTCTCTATCTGCCTGTCTATCTGTCGGTCTCTCTCTCTCTCTTTTCAGACTCAGAGTACTGTTCTGTTGCTCTCCCAACCAATTTCCAAACTAAGACTCCGAACACTCTGTCAGCTTCAAATGAGATAAATCAGAACGCGGCGCATGGCCTGGTATTCTGAAACAAGTTGCGTCAGTCATTAGCCTCTCCGCATCACTTGTGATAAATTAAGTCCCCTAGCATTAATTACAGAGTAATTTCCCCTTTTTTTTTACCCTCTGCACCAAAACGTTTGCAAAAATAAATAATAATTCCATGCTTAGCAAAAGAAGTTCCTGTTTGAACAAAAAAATGATAATAATGACTCCTCTTGTTGTTGTGTCAGAATAAGAGGTCAAAGTGCCAGGTTTAGAGAATACAAAAAATATAAATATAACAGTAAATGCAGTTTGCATATAATTAGGCTTCTTTTTATTTATTTTTTTGTGCCCATCCCCGAGGTGCAATATTGTTTTAAACAAGATGACTGGAAAGAACTGAATTTTTCCTATTTTTATGCCTAATTTGGTGTCAACTGACAAAGTATTTGCAGAGAAAATGTCAATGTTAAAGTTTACCACGGACACACAGACACACAGACACACACACACACAGACACACACACACACACACACACACACACACACACAGACAACCGAACACGGGGTTAAAACATAGACTCACTTTGTTTACACAAGTGAGTCAAAAAATCCAGTCACAGACAACATGGGCGAATCGCTCATACTCGCTCCCCCTTCTCTTCCTCTCTCTCTCTCTCTCTCTCTCTCTCTCTCTCTCCTCTCTCTATCTCTGTCTCTCAGTCTACCCATCTTACACACACACACACACATACACACACACACATCGGCACACGCACGGATTGTTAGCGAGAGAGAGAGAGAGAGAGAGAGAGAGAG
>NC_134876.1:47293314-47295814 GCF_041734735.1 Babylonia areolata | reverse complement strand
GAGAGAGAGAGAGAGAGAGAGAGAGAGAGAGATAGAGAGAGGCAGACAGAAGACAGACAGACGGACAGAGCTAGAGAGAGAGCGCTGAAAATGAATCCGTGGCAATGAGAGTGTTCCCCCCTCTGGCAAAATTCTGCAGGAAGAAATTCATTCCGATAGGATACAACAAATAATACATGCACTTTAGGCCTGACTGTGCGCCAGCGTTGGGTCATGCTGCTGGTCAGGCATCTGCCTGGCAGATGTGGTGCAGCGTATATGGAGTTGTCCGAAAGTAGTGACACCTCCTTGAGAATCTGAAACTGTCCATCCAGGTGATTTCTCCTGCTGTTAGTATTTGTAAGTGTATACATGGTTCTTCGGCCTTCTTCTGTTCACGACTCTCAGTTCGCTGTGCCTGTTTCCTTTTGAAGTTGTAATCGCTTTCAAGTTAACCACTTAAGTTTTGTTTTTAACTCACTCAGTACGACCAGTCCTCTCTTCTCCTCTACACAAACCCCTCGGATGTCCAGTGGGTGTCTGAATGACCCAACCTTTAGCTTCCGTCGTCAGAATTGTGGTATTCTTTGTCAACATTCACGTCTTCAATATAAGAGCCTTCCGCTTGCAATATTTTGGTGATGGTAATTGGGGTGAAACGCTATTAACATCGTCTCTTTCGCCGTTCGTATGGAAAGAGTTAACTGAAAGAAGGTTATTGAACGCCGAAAAGTGGTACCACTGAACTCAAATGCGGGTTCTGTGGGTTGCATGTATATTTCTGAATAAGTTTGATGCCCGTGTTGTCTTACACACAGATACACAGAAACACAGGCGCGCACACACACAGACAGACACAGACAGACACAGACAGACAGACACACAGACACAGACACACACGCACACACACACATACACGCACATACACACACAGGCACACACACGCACGCGCGTGCACACACAAAGAGGAGAAAAAATATATTGGTAAAGAACTCTTCCTCTTCCTTCACAACCAACCAACCAACCAACCAACCAAACAAACAAGCAAACAAACACGACTGTACAAAGATGATGTTATCAAAACAACAACAGGAACAACAACCAAATCGTTAAGTAAAAGGAAGGTGTGTGTCAGTATAGGGAGGAGGAGGGGGTGGGTGGGTGGGTGGGTGGGGTGATGGTGGAGGAAGACCGCATCGTTAGGGACCCCGGGTTGAAATTCTCCAGTTCCAGGGAGAGAACTGACCGTCATGGCGGCCACCATGGTGGTGAATGCACTTTCCTCCCAACTGAAGTTGACTCGTCAGATATCTGAATACATGTGTGCCACCCCCTCCCCTATATTTAAAGACACGGGGAAAAACACAAAAACAACAAGAGAGGCAAGGCCTTCAAGACTCACTTGTGACTGAGAGTAAAACACACAAGCTTTTTATGTATTGAGTATAATTTTAAAAATGTAATGTTTAAGGTGAGAAAGATCAGTTTAAAGCAAATTAAGTCCCCTAGCATAATTACAGAGTAATTTCCCTTTTTTTTACTATCTGCACCAAAACATTTGAAAAATAAATAAAACTTCCATGCTTAGCAAAAGAAGTTCCTGTTTGAACAAAAAATGATAATAATGACTGCTCTTGTTGTTGGGTCAGAATATCAGATCAAAGTGCCAAGTTTAGAGAATACAAAAAATATAAATATAACAGTAAATGCAGTTTGCATATAATTAGGCTTCATTATTTATTTTTTTGTGCCCATCCCAGAGGTGCAATATTGTTTTAAACAAGATGACTGGAAAGAACTGAATTTTTCCTATTTTTATGCCTAATTTGGTGTCAACTGACAAAGTATTTGCAGAGAAAATGTCAATGTTAAAGTTTACCACGGACACACAGACACACACACACACAGACAACCGAACACCGGGTTAAAACATAGACTCACTTTGTTTACACCAGTGAGTCAAAAATAACGACAACTATAACTTGACTTACTTGACTTATGTCTCTTGACTTCTTGTGGAGCATAGGGCTGCTGCAGCACTCCTCCTCCAGCGGACTCAGTTTTGGGCTGTCCTCTTCAGCCGGGTCCATGTCCATCCGGCTAGGCGCCTTCATCTCATCCTCCGTGCTTCTTTTCTCCAGGTCTGCTTTGGTCTGCCCACTCTCCTCTTTCCCTGGGGGTTTCATTCAAGTGCCAACAGTACAACAACTACGAATGAATAACCCCCCCAAAGGCACTTTACTGTGATTTTCCTCATTCTACCCAAATGTCAATGGGTTACCTTGCTCAGATTAGCCAACAGCAAAGTGAGAGCTGTATGATCGATGGCTTCTCCATTGCAGTGGAAAGTCGTTTACAGCTTGGTGGGGTAGATGGTATAATGACAGGGTGGATGTTGGAATGATGGGGTGGATGGTGGGATGGTAGGGTGGATAGTGGGGTGGATGGTGGGACTGATGGGGTGGATGGTGGAATTATGGGGTGAATGGTGGGGTGGATGGTGAGGTGAGGGGTGGATGGT
>NC_134876.1:47285814-47288314 GCF_041734735.1 Babylonia areolata | reverse complement strand
GAGAAGAAGAAGAAGTAGGAAGAGGAACAGGAAGATGATGGTGATGAGGATGAGGAAAAGAAGAAGAAGTAGGAAGAGGAACAGGAAGATGATGGTGATGAAGATGAGGAAAAGAAGAAGAAGTAGGAAGAGGAACAGGAAGATGATGGTGATGAGGATGAGGAGAAGAAGAAGAAGAAGTAAGAGAAAGAAGAAGTAGGAACTGAAGAGGAACAGGAAGATGATGGTGATGAGGATGAGGAGAAGAAGAAGTAGGAGAAAGAAGAAGTAGGAAGAGGAACAGGAAGATGATGGTGATGAGGATGAGGAGAAGAAGAAGAAGTAAGAGAAAGAAGAAGTAGGAAGAGGAACAGGAAGATGATGGTGATGAGAATAAGGAGAAGAAGAAGAAGAAGTAAGAGAAAGAAGAAGTAGGAACTGAAGAGAAACAGGAAGATGATGGTAATGAGGATGAGGAGAAGAAGAAGAAGTAGGAAGAGGAACAGGAAGATGATGGTGATGAGGATGAGGAGAAGAAGAAGAAAAAGTAGGAGAAAGAAGAAGTAGGAAGAGGAACAGGAAGATGATGGTAATGAGGATGAGGAGAAGAAGAAGAAGAAGTAAGAGAAAGAAGAAGCAGGAACAGGAACAGGAATATGATGGTGATGAGGATGAGGAGAAGAAGAAGTAGGAGAAAGAAGAAGTAGGAAGAGGAACAGGAAGATGATGGTGATGAGGATAAGGAGAAGAAGAAGTAAGAGAAAGAAGAAGTAGGAAGAGGAACAGGAAGATGATGGTGATGATAAGGAGAAGAAGAAGAAGTAAGAGAAAGAAGAAGTAGGAAGAGGGACAGGAAGATGATGGTGATGAGGATGAGGAGGAGAAGAAGAAGAAGAAGAAGAAGAAGAAGAAGAAGAAGAAGAAGAAGAAGAAGAAGAAGAAGTAGGAAGAGGAACAGGAAGATGATGGTGATGAGGATGAGGAGAAGAAGAAGAAGTAGGAAGAGGAACAGGAAGATGATGGTGATGAGGATGAGGAGAAGAAGAAGAAGTAGGAAGAGGAACAGGAAGATGATGGTGATGAGGATGAGGAGAAGAAGAAGAAGTAGGAAGAGGAACAGGAAGATGATGGTGATGAGGATGAGGAGAAGAAGAAGAAGAAGTAAGAGAAAGAAGAAGTAGGAAGAGGAACAGAAAGATGATGGTGATGAGGATGAGGAGAAGAAGAAGAAGAAGTAAGAGAAAGAAGAAGTAGGAAGAGGAACAGGAAGATGATGGTGATGAGGATGAGGAGAAGAAGAAGAAGAAGAAGAAGAAGAAGAAGAAGAAGAAGAAGAAGAAGAAGAAGAAGAAGAAGAAGTAGGAAGAGGAACAGGAAGATGATGGTGATGAGGATGAGGAGAAGAAGAAGAAGTAGGAAGAGGAACAGGAAGATGATGGTGATGAGGATGAGGAGAAGAAGAAGAAGTAGGAAGAGAAACAGGAAGATGATGGTGATGAGGATGAGGAGAAGAAGAAGAAGTAGGAAGAGGAACAGGAAGATGATGGTGATGAGGATGAGGAGAAGAAGAAGAAGAAGTAAGAGAAAGAAGAAGTAGGAAGAGGAACAGGAAGATGATGGTGATGAGGATGAGGAGAAGAAGAAGAAGAAGTAGGAGAAAGAAGAAGTAGGAAGAGGAACAGGAAGATGATGGTGATGAGGATAAGGAGAAGAAGAAGTAAGAGAAAGAAGAAGTAGGAAGAGGAACAGGAAGATGATGGTGATGAGGATGAGGAGAAGAAGAAGAAGAAGTAAGAGAAAGAAGAAGTAGGAACTGAAGAGGAACAGGAAGATGATGGTGATGAGGATGAGGAGAAGAAGAAGAAGAAGTAAGAGAAAGAAGTAGGAAGAGGAACAGGAAGATGATGGTGATGAGGATGAGGAGAAGAAGAAGAAGAAGTAAGAGAAAGAAGAAGTAGGAACTGAAGAGGAACAGGAAGATGATGGTGATGAGGAGGGAAGCGGCAGAATGGTTTATTACACGTATCTACCAATACAGTGTACTCAGTTGTGGGTCTGGCCTATGAATCCCTCTCTCGCCCTCTTTCTTTTTTTTTTTTTTTTTCTCATTCCCAGGTTTGACTGCGGCGGTGATAAATCACACTGATCGTCTAGAGTCATTCGGATGAGACGATAAACCGAGGTCCCGTTAGCCTACCTAAATTACTAAAACAATATAAAAAAAAGCAAAAAGTGGAAATCGCTGCAATATGATTTTTTTGGTGCTGAATATTACTCTACATGCCGTGTTTTTTAGAATCAGAAAATCAACTCTATAACGCACAGGTTACTGTCCTACTGGCTGAAAATTAGGTCACACGCGGCCGGCCAAACGTCTGTGCGTCCTATGGTATTGTTCTTGTTATAGATGACTTTATTCGAACCTATGAGAAGAAAAGAAAAAAAGAAGAATTATATTGCAGCGATTTCCATTGAAAAAGTAGTTTCAGTAGGACAACTATAAGTAGCAGTAGAAGGACTG
>NC_134876.1:47278314-47280814 GCF_041734735.1 Babylonia areolata | reverse complement strand
GGAGTTTCAAATTTCGCCAGTTTCCACTTCGCCTGTGACTGTATCTTGTTCGTTATTCACCTGTTTGAGTTCGATGTAAACTAACAGACTTTAATTCCAAATTACATGTTGAGACAATGACCACTGATAACAGAGCTGCGACAAGCTAACAGCTTCGTCAGTGTGTCGTGAACACATAACACAACACAATGCAATGCAATACAATACAATGCAATACAGTACAGTACAATACAAGTGGGGATTTTCAATCCCACTGTTGTCACTGTAAAGTGTTAGCTCTAATTAGCAAAACAGTGTCTACGCAAAATTTCGTTATATTTATGCACACGTATATGAGTGTACTATGCATATTTTTTTCCTTGGTGTTTGTATGTGCATGAAATAATGCATCGGTGTTTTTAATCTTATGATGACACTTGATTCAGTTTCATTTTCATTTTGTTTCATTTTTTTTTTTATCAGTGATACGTATATTTGTTTTTACATTTTTGTCTTCCATTACATTCCTGAGCATTGATAACACGCAAACAATCCAATCGCTTCTTAGAGAAAAAGCGCAATTAACGAAGAAATAACTGGTTTGCAATGATAAAAGATTGATGTAAATGTGCATTCCAGTCGTGTTTAAAAAGAAAAAGGGAATTAAAAAATAAAAGAAAAAAAGAAGAAGAAAAGAAAAGAAAATCCCACAGCAAGAATGAATACAACTTTAAACGCCAGAAACAAGTTGCAGCCACTCTCCCGCAAATACCTTTACTGCCTCCACCCCTCCCTCCTTATATCCTCATGCCTCTCCCCACCCACCCCCCCCACCCACCCCCACGTTCCCTTCGCCCCTCTACTCATATACTCCCTTGTTTGTTTGTTTTCCATCTCTCTCTCTCTCTCCCTCTCTCTCTTTCTATCTGTCCGTGTCTGTCTCTGTATATATCCCCCCCCCCTCTCTCTCCTCTATCCCACCCTTATGTTTATCATTGTAAGGCTTTCAGCACTTTGCTTTTGCTTGCTCGTACCTGTCTCTGTCTCTGTCTGCCTCTGTTTCTCTCTGCATATCTCTGTCTCTGTATATCTCTCTCTGTTTCTCTGTCTTTCTATCTCTATGTCTGTCTGTCAGTCTCTCTCTCTCTCCCTCCTTCCCCCCTCCCCTCTCTCTCTCTCTCTCTCTCTCTCTCTCTCTCTCCCCAAACCTAATCCTATCGCTGACAGCCTCTCAGCATTTTGCTTGCTTTGCTGTGCTTTTGCGCGTCCCCCCCCCTCCTCCTCTTTCTCCTCCTCCTGCTCCTGCTCCTCCTCCTCCTCCACCTCCTCCTTGCTCCCATCCCTGTCTGGAATCCTAACTGTGCAAACTGCATGTTCCGCAGGGTGGGGAGGCTGAGTGAGGCCGCGGGCATCAGGTGATGATACTGATGGGCGTTCAGCCGCGTGTTGGTGTTCGTCTGCCTGTTCCCGTGTACCTGCCTAGTCGTTCTAGTGTAGGTCTTGTTTTCTGTGTGTTTTGTGTGGTTTTGCCGTAGTAGTAGTAGTTGTTGTTGTTGTTGTTGTTGTTGTTGTTGTTGTGACTGTTTGTGTGTTTGTTGGTGTCGTTGTTCAGTGTGTTGCTGTTGTTCTTGTTGTTGTTGTTGTTGCTCTCTTGTTCTTCATGTCATTGTTTCGTTTTTTCTTTTTCTTGTTCTTTTTCCTCCTCCTTCTCATTCTTCTTCTTCTTCTTCTTCTTACTTCTACAACAACTACAACGACTACCACTACTACTGCTGCTGCTGCTGCTACTATTGCTAGTACTGCTACCATTACTACTACTACTACTACTGCTGCTGCTGCTACTACTATTACCAGTACTGCTACCATTACTACTACTATTTCTGCTGCTGCTATTGCTGCTGCTGCTGCTGCTGCTGCTACTACTACTACTACTACTACACTACCACATCACCACCACGACTATGGTGTTCTTAAGTTTAATCTTTTTTTCTTCTTCTTGAGCTTGTTCTTTTTGGTTGATAAAGTCAAATTTCTCTCTCCAGTTCTCTCTTTCTCTCTCTCTCTCTCTTTCTTTTTCCTGTCCGTCTCTCTCTCCTGTGACCTCTCTTTTTCTTACTTACTCTTTCTCTCTCTTTTTCTCTCTCTCGTTCTCTCTCCGATTATCTCTCTGTCTCTCTATCTGTCTCTGTTTGTCTGTCAGTCTGTCTGTCTGTCTGTCTCTCAGTCTCTCTCTCTCTCTCGATGTGTGTCTCTCTCTCCTGGTATCTTTCATCAATTATATAAAATCAGTAAATCATCTTTCTGTCGGTCTGTCCATCTTCCATCTTTTTGTTGTTGTTGTTGTTGTTGTGTGTGTGTCTGTCCGTTTGTCTGTCTGTCTGTCCGTTTGTCTGTCTGTCTCACAGTCTGCATGTCTGTACTGTCTCAGTTTCTGTTAATATATCTATGTCTCAGTGTATGTGATCCACACTCGATGCTTCCTGTCTGTCTCTCTTTGTCTGTCTGTCTATCTTTGTCTGTC
>NC_134876.1:47268314-47273314 GCF_041734735.1 Babylonia areolata | reverse complement strand
GACCGAATCTTGTTTTCAGATCGCTTTTGGTATAATGGCGAGAAAAAATGGTACATGACCCAATGGGCGGAAAGCAGAATACAGTCAGACATATATTTCCAAATTTCCACAAAACAGGAAGTTAAACTGAAAGACAAAGAAAGGACAACCAGCAGCAATGCCAACCACCTTTATATAAATATTTTGGGGTTCTAAGGTGTCGCACTGGGGTAGAACATTGTAATTTTGATATACTTACTGTTGACTGTAACAAAGTCGTCTCACTCTCTCTCTCTCTCTACCTCTCTCTCCCTCCCTCTCTCTTTCTCTCTATTATGAACGGAAAACAGATCTTGAAAGTTTGTTATTATATATGGTTCAGATATTTTCCAATTGTACGATGTTGATGTTGAGCTGCTTATTTTTGACAGCTTTTAACATTTTGTTTTTCGAAAACAGAACTTCAGGGATTTATTTTTTAAAAGTTCGAATGTTTCCAAACAAAGGTATGATGATGATAATCATATATACATGTATGTATGTATGTATGTATATATATATATATATCATATATAATCTCTCTGACTCTCTCTCTGTCTTTTACGGAGACGAAATTCATGTACTGGCAATCTGTCAACAATATGATATTCTAAGAAAGAAATACTTATCTAAGCATATACAAAATTTAAGGATTCCCATATTACCCCACTTCAAAATGTCAACAGCATTGTGTCAAGAGATGTAGCAATGTGTATTTTTTTCATGGGTTAAAACAGAGAGCAGAAAGCGCTCAGTCTTAGATGAAAGATATGTTCATAAATTACCCTTACTTATTTAGTTTTGTTATATTATAAGTTTGTTCTTTCTAAAATTTTGTTGTTCATCCAACTCAAGGTTTGGTTTTCATATATATGTATGTGTGTGTGTGTGTGTGTGTGTGTGTGTGTGTGTGTGTGTGTGTGTGTGTGTGTGTGTGCGCGCGCGCGCGCACAACACGTGCATTTATATGTATACAGGTCGGTGGCCTTACATGAAAACAGTTCTGAGTTCTTAGTTCTCTCTGTCTTTTCTTTTTCTGGTTCGGTAGCACTGGTGCAGAACCCCTGAGGTTGAATCCAGCTATCCTCAAAGAAGACACAGAAGAAGGAAGGAGATCGTGAAGAGAATTACTGGTACGACACGAGATGTGAGGCCGGGGTGGGGGAGGAGAGGTGGGGGTGGGGGAAGAGGAGTAGTTCTAGATGAGGGAAAAAAAAAGATAGTAGTGGTAGTGGTGGGTTCTGTGATGGTGGTGGTGATGGTGGTGATGGTGATGGTGGTGATGGTGATGGTGGTGATGGTGGTGGTGATGGTGATGGTGGTGATGGTGGTGATGGTGATGGTGGTGGTGGTGATGGTGGTGGTGGTGATGGTGGTGGTGATGGTGGTGGTGATGGTGGTGGTGGTGATGGTGGTGGTGAGGGTGATGGTGGTGATGGTGGTGGTGGTGGTGGTGGTGGTGGTGATGGTGGTGGTGGTGGTGGTGGTGATGGTGATGGTGGTGGTGATGGTGGTGGTGGTGATGGTAGTGGTTGTGGTGATGGTGGTGATGGTGGTGGTGGTGGTGGTGATGGTGGTGATGATAGTGATGGTGGTGGTGATGGTGGTGATGGTGGTGGTGGTGGTGGTGGTAGTGGTGGTGATGGTGGTGGTGGTGATGGTGGTGGTGGTAGTGGTGGTGGTGGTGGTGGTGGTGATGGTGGTGGTGTTGGTATCTATTTTGGGAACAGGGATTTTCCACTCCCAAAATAGCACCAGGTAGTGTTTCCGAAACAAGCTTCCGATCCACCGTTTTGTTTTATAAGTAGTGGTAGTCGTAGTTTTAGTAGTAGAAGTAGTACTAGCAGCAGCAGCAGCAGCAGCAGCAGCAGTAGTAGTAGTAGTAGTAGTAGTAGTAGTAGTAGTAGTAGTAGTCCTTGTTGTTATTGTGGTAAAGAACATTTTCTTATATTCCATAATACTCACCCCTCCACTGAATAGTTCTGTGTTTGGGCAGGTGCATGTTCAGAAATATTCCAGGTCATTCAGGAATAGTAGTGAGGGATCACTTTTGAATTGCCCGGAGCTAGGGAGAGGTACATGGTTGTATGTCGTAGGTGTACCGAACCTTTTCAAGATTGTGTGTGTGTGTGTGTGTGTGTGTGTGTGTGTGTGTGTGTGTGTGTGTGTGTGTGTGTGTGTGTGTGTGGAGAGAGAGAGAGAGAGAATGAGAGACACGGAGACAGAGAGAGAGAGAGAGAGAGAGAGAGAGAGAGAGAGAGAGAGATAGGCAGACAGGCAGACAGACAGAGCATTCAACACAATACAAGGACGTTCTAGATGACAAGACGTTTTGCCCCAACCCCCGCCCTGCCTTCCCCCAAACAGCGCTTTCCCGCATCTCCTCTCTCTCTCTCTCTCTCTCTCTCACACACACACACACACACACACACACACACACACACACATCCCTCCCACCACCTCCTTTCTCCTGCATGCCACGTACCTAAAACATAATTCTACACCGATTAGAATAAAAAAAACAACAACAAAAAAACTCCATGGGAACAAAAGCGGGTAGGAGGGGGTCGCGCCAAGGGCGGCACAGCCACACACACACACACACACACACACAAAACCCCCCCAAAAACACTGGCATTGCATTGGCACTTCTTCTAGCAAAGCAAACACCTTTGATGAAGCGGGTGATCCTCGTTAGCTCAGGGGTAGTACCCCGTACTGACCTTGTCGGCTTGCCCTGAAGGGCAGAACGGTTTAATTGGTTCGTCAGGCTCAGGTATTTTGTGCCCTGTGTTGGCTCTCTCTCTCTCTCTCTTGTTTGCTTTAAACAGCGTATGGTTGACTGTAGATGGCAGGGGTGGAACGACCATGTACAAAATAGTGAAAGATTTTCTTTGTTCAGATTGTTTAAAAGGAATCATTTCACAGAACCATATTTAGCAAAAAATATTAACCGAGTCATCAGATGTGCTTTAACAAGGTTTCGTTTTGGTGTATCTGATATCAACGTACATAGTAAAAGACACAAGCCCAGCAATGTAAACGATATGGTATGTCCGTTATGTAGATCTGCAAAAGAAGTCCATTTCGTATTATGTTGTCCTGTATTAGATGATTTGAGACAAATATATATTCCGTTGAGATATTATAACAGACCAAGTAAGTTTCGGTTAGTATTACTTCTGTATTCTACAAATGATAACGTTTTTTCGAATCTTGCCATATTTATCTATAAGTCACTAAAACGACGGAGTTTCATGATTGGTTAAAGAGAACAGAGCTCTGAGCATAGACGTTGTAAGATTATATTCATATGCAAATCTATTGTTACAAAATATGTAATCACCCCTTCAAATGGGGCCATGGCCTTATTGAATAAACTTTCGTTTCGTTTTGTTTCTCTCTCTCTCTCTCTCTCTCTCTCTCTCTCTCTCTCTCTCTCTCTCTTTTATTTCTCTCTGCAAGCTGTGTCTCAGGTCGAGTAGTATGTATAGTTCCCTTCTTTGGAGTAGAAAGTGGGTGGGGTTTTGGGTGTGTTTGGAGGGGTGGGGGTGGGGTGGAGGGCCTGAGGGGGTGGGGGGGGGGGGGTGAGGGTGGGGTGGAGGGCTGGGGGGGTGGGGAGAGAACATGAGAGAGAGAGAGAAAGAGAGGGGAGGGGAGTGAGAAGTGAGAGAGTGAGTGAGAGGGAGAGAGAGAGAGAGAGAGAGAGAGAGAGAGAGAGAGAGAGAGAGAGAGAGAGAGAAAGGGGGGCGGGAAGGAGGAGTGAGGAGAGAGAGAGAGGGAGAAGGGATAGAGAGAAGGAAGAAAAGAGAGAAGAGAGGAGAGAGAGAGAGAATAAGAGAGAGGGATAGAGACAAATGGATGGGACAGAGAGAAAGATAGATAGATAGATAGATAAAGAGAGAGAGAGAGAGAGAGAGTGTGTGTATGAGAGAGAGAGAAAGGAAGAGAGAGAGAGAGAGTGTGTGTGTATGAGAGAGAGTGTGTGTGTGTGTTTGTGTGAGAGAGAGAGAGAGACAGAGACAGAGAGACAGAGAGAATGAAAGAGGGAGACAGACAGAGAGAGAAAGATCGAGATGATTCACTATTCCTGTCTGTGACTGACTGAAAGCACCAACATTGTGCCATTTTTTGCTGATCCGGCCTCTGACCTGATCTTTGCCATATGCTTTTGGAACATTAACAAATAGGTAATAATAATAATAATAATAATAATGGCGCAAACTTCCGTAGAAAGGGCTCTAAGCGCCTCACATGAAACAATACATATACATAATGTATTACACTATACAAGCGCACCTTTTCTGGCATACATATGAATGTGTTGAAATGTCCGTTATCATTAGTGCAGATGCAATATCTCGTTCCAGAGACCAATCACATTCCAGTCTGTGGGCAGAAGTTAGCAAAATTCGGAGATTGTCACTGGGAGGAGAGGGTGGGGTGGGGGGTGGGGGTGGGGGATACTTGAGATCTTTCTGTGCAGACGGGGGGTGATTTCACCGCTTGAAAGTTGTCGTTAGTTTAGATATCTTTTGTTTGATTTCTCGTGATAGACATGTGTTAGATCTGAGCTTTCCGTTTCTCTGTCCGACGTCTGCCTCTGTCTCTGTCTCTATGAGTCTGTGTCTCTCACCTTTTTCATTCTGTGTGTGTGTGTGTGTGTGTGTGTGTGTGTGTGTGTGTGTGTGTGTGTGTGTGTATGTATGTATGTATGTATGTGTGTGTGTGTGTGTGTGTGTGTGTGTGTGTGTGTGTGTGTGTGTGTGTGTGTGTGTGTGTGTGTGTGTGTGTGTGTGTCTGTCTGTCTGTCTGCCTCCGTCCTGTGTCTCTCCCCAACTCGCCAACAGTTTTTTTTTTCCTCCCTCCCTCCCTCCCTCTCTCTTTTCCACACTGCACTCATTCTTTTCCCCATAGCTCTCCGAAACGTTCAGTAGCACTCACAGTAGCGAGAGCAGCAGAAGCAGCGACAGCAGCAGGTA
>NC_134876.1:47248314-47263314 GCF_041734735.1 Babylonia areolata | reverse complement strand
CGCTGTGATAGGTTTATGTTTTAACATCAATTAAGACAATTTTGACTTCACTTCACACACACACACACACACACACACACACACACACACACACACACACACACACACACACACACACACTCCCCATCTCATTGCCCCCCCCCCACCCTCCATGCCCCCACCCCAAACATTTAGACACAAACAAGTAAATACACAAAATTCTTAATTGCCTCATAGTTCTGCTTTATCTGTTCCGCCCCCTCTCATCTCTCTTATTCTGTCTATCTGTCTGTCTTTGTCTCTCTTTACAAACCACTTGTTAGCCTGTACATACGTTTTACAGGCTGGATGCCCATACATTAAAAGTTATATAATTTGTGAATCTCTCTCTCTCTCTCTCTCTCTCTCTCTCTCTCTCTCTCCACTGCTGACACGCATCTTCTGGCATTACCAGGAACACACTAACGCCCACGTTTTTCTTGAGAAACAACCTTCTTGGCTGAGCCGTTGCGCCGGGTTGCCAAGAAAATAATCAACTTGTTCTTTCCTCCAGAACTGAGACATACACACCGACCGACAGACAGAGAGACAGAAGAGATAAGCAGTGGTGCACAATCATGTTGCTGTTGTACACACCATACGGCAAGGCCTATGTTCTGTTCGCCGTGCCGTGTGCCGCTTCTCGTGTGCTGGAAAGGTGTGCAGGGTTTTTGTTTTTGGTTTTTGTTTTGTTTCAGCCGTTGACGTGTGTATCCCGTTGATGAAAGATTCTGCTCTAAATATAATTTGTCAGAGATTGGAGCTGAGTTTCATTTCATAATGGAATGTCCTTATTATTGTAATAATAACTTACGATACGAATTGATTTCCCAACTCTTTCTTGATCCCAAAACAGATAATTTCTGAAGGTTGATGTCTGACATCAAATTTAAGAAAGCTGTTTGCTTTCAGGTTAAGAATTTATAAAATGGACAATGTCAGTTGGAAAAAGTAGAACTTTGCAATTGAAACAATAAGCCAGTCTTCATAGTAAGAACTATTTTGATGAGTTGGCCCTATAACGATGTATAACGTGGTCAGTCTTATCATTATATTCTTAAAAGACATACATGTTTTGGTATGGAGAGAGAGAGAGAGAGAGAGAGAGAGAGAGAGAGAGAGAGAGAGAGAGAGAGACGGAGAGACGAAGAGACAGACCAAAAGAGCGAGCGAGAGAGAGACAGAGACAGACAGACAGACACACACACACATTCTCTCTCTCTCTCTCTCTCTCTCTCTCTCACACACACACACACAAGTACACACACACACACACACACACACACACACACACACACACACACACACACACACACACACACACACACACACTCAGACGGACAGACAGACAGACAAACAGACAGAAGAGATAAAGCAGCGTGCACAATCACAGTGCCGAGTGCTGCATATCGTTTACTTGAAAGGTGTGCGTGGGTTTTAGCGGCTGATGTGTGTATCCGTTTGTTGGTGTTTGTTTTGGGTTTTTTTCTTCTTTCATTCTGCCTCCTGTCTATCGGTCTGTATTTCTCTCTGTTTCTGTCCCTGTCTCTATTTCTTGACGTGTGTGTGTGTGTGTGTGTGTGTGTGTGTGTGTGTGTGTGTGTGTGTGTGTGTGTGTGTGTGTGTGTGTGTGTGTGTGTGTGTGTGTGTGTGTGTGTGTGTGTGTGTGTGTGTCCCTCCTCTCTTTTCTTATTTTCATCTTGTTTGATTGCCCCTTACCCCCACCCCCTTCCCTCCCTCCATCTCTCTCTCTTCTTCTTCTTCTTCTTTTTCTTCCCAAGGGGTGCACCCCCTCTCTTTCTGTCTCTGTGTGTGTGCCTGGCCTGTAACTGTCTGTCTGAAATCTGTCTGTCTTTCCAGTATTATCAGGCCAAGCAAAATACAGCCCAGTGTCACTGATTTTTAAAGATTAATCCAGAAACAAGAGTAAAAAAAACAAACAACAAAAAAACAAACCCCGCCCCAAACCAAAAAAACCAAAAAAAACCAAACACACAAACAACCCCCCCCCCCCAAAAAAAAAACCCCAACAAAAACAAACCCCCAAAACAAAAACAAAAACAAAACACACATACATACGCAATAAATTGTCTCATTCTTTGTTAGAACATTATAAGATAAGGACACATTAGCTTGTCTGGGAAACATGCAACGATTTGCAGTCTAGAACACTGTTGCATTGTGTGATTCTGCTCTTCTGCTTGCCAATTTCATTCTGCTGTTTATATCCCCTTTGTCTGTGCTTATTTCTATCGCACTATTTATTTCTCTCTTCTCAGCTTATTCCGCCGTTCCAAATAAATAAACAGACGTACAGATAAACAAAGAATCCTCATTGGGAACTACACAGGAAAGCATTAACACACACCCACTAGCGCCGAATACTATTCTAATTTTGCTCGTTTGTCGTCCAAAAGAATTGTGTTTATGCCTTACTTGAGATGTAGACCTCTCCCCTTTCCTATTATCAAATGCTGAACTACAGAAGCAAACGAACAAAAAGAAAAAAACAGGAAAAAAAAGAAAAAAGAACTGGATCCAGACTATCTAAGCCCCACTTCCAAAACCTGTCTTATTCATCCATATCCCCATGTCGGTTACTTCCAGTGTCAGAAACGCCTGTCCATGTGTTCTCGAGATGTCACACGATCTGCTGTGAAATATACTGATTAATTGAACGCAAGTGTTTTTATTCAACGGGTTGCAGAGATGCTGTGGTGTATTCATGGGTTCATTAGCTGGCTAGTTGTTTCAGTTTCAGTTTCTCACGGCACGGACAAATCCATACACGCTGCACCACACCTGCTTGGTAGATGCCTGATCAGGAGCATTACCCAACGTGCTTAGTCATGCATTGAGCGCATGCATATATATATATATATATATATATATATATATATATATATATATATATATATATATATATATATTTGTGTACCTATCAGAGTGGATTTCTTCAACAGAATTTTGCCAATACTCTCATTGCCACGGGTTCTTTTCAGTGCGCCAAGTGCGTGCTGCACACGGGTCCTCGGTTTATCGTTTCATCCGAATGACCAGACGCTCAGTTTGATTTTCCAGTCAAATTTGTGAGAAAAGGCGAGAGCGGGATTCGAACCCAGACCTGTGCGGACTCTGTATTGGCAGATGAACGTTTTAACCATTCTGTCAACTTCCTCTGGTTGGTTAAGGTGGCTGTGATTGAATACAGGTGTTTTTATAGATAGAGTTGCAGGTGTTTATTCAATGGTTGATTGATTGATTGATTGACTGTCTGTGACTTGACTGCAGGTGTTAAGTAAAACTCCACCATCTCCAAAGAGAGAAATTAACATCGAGTTAACATTAACATCAACATTGATCGAGTTGCAGGTGCTGTTTAGTCATGGATTGATTAGGTCGGATTCAAATGCTTTACTGATCGACGTTGCCAGTGTTGTTTATTCTTGATCGATATCGCTAGTGTTGTTTATTCTTGGATTGGTTGGATATGATTTAAATGCAACGATTCGCATTACTGATCGATGTTGCTGGTGTTGTTTATTCTTGATCGATATCGCTAGTGTTGTTGGATATGATTCGAATGCAACAGTTGATTTCTAGATCGCCGTTGCTGCCTGTTGTTTATTCTTGAATTGGTTGGGGATATGATTTGAATGCAACAGGTGGTTTTATTTACCGACGATGCTTGTGCTGTTTTAATTCATGGGGTGGTAAACTGACTGACCGATTGGCTGATTGACTGATTGACTAATTGACTGATTGGCTGACTGGCTGGCTGCCGTGCAGGTGTTTTCCAACAGTCCGGCGGAGGGCGAGCTGCAGAGAGGTGACCAGATCCTGAGCTTCGCGGGCAGGCCAGGCAGAGAGCTAACCCATCAACAGGCCCAGGAGATCGCCAAGCGAGGAGGTCCGCACATCGACATCGTTATCTACAGGTCAGTGTGGGAGGGAGGGAGGGAGGGAGGGAGGCAGGGAGAGAGGGGAGAGGGAGGAAGGGAGGGAGAGAGGAAGGAATGAAGGGATAGAGGGAGGGAGGGAGGGAGGGAGGAAGGAAGGAAGGGTGAGAGGGAGGGATGGATGGATGGAAGGGAGGGATGGAAGGGAGGGAGGGATGGAAGGGAGGGAGTGATGGATGGATGGAATGGAAGGAAGGGTGGGAAGGAAGGGATGGAATGGAAGGAAGGGAAGGGTGGGGATGGAGGAAGGAAGGGAGGGAGGGAGGGAGGAAGGAAGGGATGGAGGGAGAGATGGAGGGATGGAGAAAGGAAGGGAGGGAGGGAGGGGGAAGGAGGGAGGGAGGAAGGGAGGGAGGGGGAGGGAGAAGGGAGGGAGGGAGGGGGGGGAGGAAGGATAGAAGGAAGGAAGGTGTGTGTGTGTCTATGTGTTTGCGTTTGTGTGTGTGTGTGTGTGTGTGTGTGTGTGTGTGTGTGTGTGTGTGTGTGTGTGTTATAAAGAAATAATGCTACTTCATTAGCTTCTGCTGATACCACTACTGTTACTAGTACTAGTACTAGTACTACTGCTACAGTGATGGCTTTTCTTTACGTGGACAGGCCGGTACCAGGTCGAGTGTCTACAGCCACCTTCGTTCCAGCCGCACAGCGAACAAGAGCACAGTCTCTGCAGGTACGGCGCATGCGTCGCTTTCGCTTCCGCTTCCGCTTCTGGTTTCGCTTTCTTCGTCAGCGTTGTCCTTGCTGTTGGTCTTTGCTCTCATACTGAGCTAGGGTATTTTATTTTTTCAGTTTTTTTTAGCTGGTGTGACAATGAACAAGTAAAAGGGTGGTGGGTGACTAGAGTTCGGGTGAGCTAGAGATTGAGGATGGGATGGATGTGCAAAGAGAGAGAGAAAGAGAAGTGTCTTTTTATTTTATTTTATTTTTTAGAGATACAGATCTTGAGAGAGTGAAAGAAACGCAGATCTCTCTCTCTCTCTCTCTCTCTCTCTCTCTCTCTCTCTCTCTCTCTCCATATATGTATGTGTATCTGGCACCTATTTCCTAGGATATTAGATAAGCTTCGGTGTGCTTTCTAACATCCAGTCCCTGCCCTGAACAGGGTCTACACCACCCAATACATTACTGTACAAGTCATAAGCATGTTGTTGATATGAGAGAGAAAGAGAGAGAGAGAGAGAGAGAGAGAGAGAGAGAGAGAGAGATAGATAGAGAGAGAGAGAGAGAGAGAGTCTGGGACTGATTGTATTATTTGGCTGCATCAACATAATTTTATCACTGCAGATTTATTCCATGTAGTTTATGAATACTCTGTATTGGATATGAATATAGAAATAAGCAAGGAAATAAATAGATGTTTCCAATAACTAGGACAGATATATTGACAGATATATCTATCTATCTATCTATCTATCTATATATATATATATATATACAAACAAGCAAATAGAACAACAAATGGATTTATAGGTTTGTAGGTGGTTGATAGATAAATAATAGATAGCTAAATACATAAGAAATACTAGCCATGAAATTGTGAATAAATAAATAAAATCATAGATAAATGTATAAATCACTTGTTTTATTTCTTGATTTTTATCTTTTGTCTAAAGTCGGTATGATCAATGAACAAGGGAGATGTTAATTCTTCGGCTTTTGTGGCCTTTGACAAAAAACAAACAAACAAAAACAAAAACAAAACAAAAAAAACCCGAAAAAACGTGTCAAAGAAAAGAAGAGAAAAACTGTTGGTTGGGGATATATCTAATATCATTGCTAAATATTCACGAAAAACAAAACACACACACACACACACACACACACACAAATACCACAGGATAGTACAATATATTTCACACGTATAATATTTGCGGGGAGAACGCTTTAGTTACGCTCACAAAGGCCTAACCAAAGCAACATTCCCACGAAGACGTGGCAATTGTAAGGGCAGACCATGGGGTTTGTGCGAAAGCCAGACCCATGTTAAAATTCTTTTTTTTTTTTTTAACCTTTATTTCTTTCTCACTGGCATAGCAGAATGGTGCAGCATATATGGACTGATTCATGCAAAGCAATGCCTCCTTGATGTTTTGTGCGCCGTCAGTTTCTTTACAAGCTGTTACATGTGGGTTAATTCCCTTCCCCCTTTTTCCTGTCTGTCTATGTAGCCAACAGCAGCTCTCCAGTTTTGCCAAGCTTTTCGAATTCACTCAGATCAAATATTGCTGCTAGTTTTGCCCCAAAGTGTCATCCTTTTCTGTTATTGTTCTTGCTTTTTTCTCCCAGGATTTTCCGATTTTGACATAATCTGGTTAACGGAGTAAAGCTTGTGTCATCAGATGTTTGCAGAAGTTTTTAAGTATTATTTCTTCATTTCTTTCTCATTTATTTTCTCCATTTTACCGTATCATGAGATATTGCTCATAAGAGAATAAAAATCGAGTTATGAAATGGTTATTTCTACACATGTATATCTAAATCGTTTCAGTCAATGGGAAGCAACAATGACCCTGGGTATTTTGTAAACAAAGTGCCTGAAGATAAAAATGTGAATGTCAGTTACCATCACTGGTGTAAATAACGCCAGTTTAATGTAATCTGTGTTTGCCTATATGTCATGGCACCAAGTCAGTTGCATTAGATTAAAACAACAATAACAACAACAAAAAACACCTAAAAAACAAACAAACAAAAGAAAAAAAAAGAAAAAAAAAAAAAAAGAAAAAAAGGAGAAAAGAACGTGGATAGACTACACACCGAAAAAGCGATCTCAGGAATATGAAGTTTCTTAACTGTTCAGAGCTTCGCAACATCATCAGCCGTCGCTTCCAATAAGATCCCGCAGTCTGTGATGTCGGTGACACGGTTAGTGGGTTAATTTAGTATCGCCCTTATCACAAGTCATTGTTATAGAATTTAAATGCACATCATTGTCACCTCATTCTGTGGCCATTGGTACTGTGGATCATTTTCATTCACGTCTGCGAGCGTCTGACCATTACAACTACCACCTGGCGCAGTTATCATGTTCACATCATGCTCATTCTCATCTTAACCCGTTGCACAACTCTGCGAGCTGATTCAAACCCCACCACGTTTATTGACTCATCTCGGTTCGTCCTACGTGATCATCATTTTTCATTCCATAGACAAAAAGACTGTTGATATCATGGACATTTAAAAAAAAAACCGCTTCTTTAATTGATAATAATGGCTTGAACGTTGCAGCTTTCTGACCTAAAGACTTGGAAAGCAGTAAAGCAACGCCGGCAGAGAAAGACTATAATCGATTTGGGAACGAACGAATCACACGCCTCTCCTCCCTGTTCATACCTGGACCCCCCCCCCATCCCCACCCCTCACCCCACCAACCCCTCTCCTCCTCTGACTACTCACCTGCCTGTGTGCACTGTTCCCTAACTGTTTCAGCTGAGCCCAGTTCCCTCTACCATGCCAGCGTCAGGCGATGGGAGACTCCGACTCAATGCCAACCCTTGCTTCAATCCCGATTTCATCCAACAGTACTCCCCCTCCTCCCCGATACCCCCTCCTCCATGGACTCAGCAGCAAAGCGCGCCCAAGAGGGTGAGCAAGCTGTCCCAGATTGGTGGAGGCGCTCCAGATTTCGGCGTGGACTATGGGTCACATTATGGGACCGTACCCAGGAGAAGACACTCGGTAGCCGTCCATTTTCAACTGCTTTTTATCCCCCCCCCCCCTAACCATGTTGTATGAATGTCGTGTCGTGTCACCTTTTTGCCACCTTGTATTTTTTGTTGTTGTTGTTTTTGCTTTCCTTAGCAGCGGGTATCCTGTGTCAGTGTTGTTAGTGTTGTGTTTGGCTGAGATTTTCCTGTTTTCCAGACCGTGAATAGAATTTCTTGTGGGTGTGTGGTTGTTTTGTACTTGCTGCCGTATTTTTGCTGACTTAATAACAGAAGCTGGCTTTTCTCGCTGCAAAGGTTACTACGCCGGTGTTGTGAGTATCTCATGTATGTGTGGTTTTATGTTGTCTGTTTGGGAGTACGATTTGTAGTTCCTTACAGGTTCGTGTGTGGCAAGATGGTAGATTTTTCACTGAAACACATTAGTTACAGTGGTAGAAGCCAAAACAACATGGTGTCCAGTTTGCGAGATACAGGCAACGGAAAAATACAAAGAGTGATCCATCTTCAGCTGAACTGTTTGTATGTTCTTGGGTTTAATGGTGTTACAGTCTTAATTTCCATTTTTAGACAGTCTACAAAATGTACACCTCCCACTCCCCCCCCCCACAGCCCCCAACACACACACACCCCATCCACACATACACACATACACGCGCATACATATCGAGAAACAGACACTCTTACTGAATCAAAATCACGTACGCACGCTTATTTTCAGCTCCCTCATTTAGTTTAACGATTTCGGATGGGTATGAAAATTATGACGTTTCTGTCATGCAGATTAGTCAGACAATTCTTCTTTGACAGCATTTCCAACACAATGAGTCCCATGATTGGGGGTGGGTCGGAACTGGAGGGGAAAAAATGAGCCTCATCGTCATCTTTCTGTCTTCCTCTTTCTTATGATTATATTTTTTTATATATAGTATTTGCTTATTTTTTTCTTTGTTGCTAAAGAATCATTAATTGCCAGCTTCTTTTTAGAAGAATCCCAGATATTTGGTTTATACTTCTATTTTCATACAGCTCATAGAGATTGTTTGTTGTCATGCATATTTTCATAAAGCCGTAATCGGATAATGTAAAATGTCAGACATAGTTTTTTTTTCATACAGACACTGTTTGACTTTATCAAAATTAGTAATTCATATAGGAGGATAATGTAAATAAAAAATCAATAAAAACAATATTTGGAAAAGTAGTTTGCGATTGTAATAGTTAATAGAATGTGGACAATAGTTAAAAGTGTTTGAAACGAAATGAACAAGTGTAGACATTAGTAGAGCCTTTGATGTTTGCGTTTTGGAATTGGCAGACTTTCAACGGAGGTCAGTCTGAGTAAGAACGTGTTTATTTCTTCTTTAAGTTGATCCAGACGTTTTGCAGCACATATAATACCATAAATGAAGTACGTTTGAATCTTTGTACGCATTAGACAAGGTCGTGTTTTGTGCCCTCTGTCGTTTCCCACAGAGTCAGACACACAACTACTCGCAATACGCTGGAGGTAGCCCGACCCGTGACTACGGCCTTTCCCATTTAGGGGGAGGGAACTTTGATTTTGGAGCAGACTACTGTACCCTACCGAGGACTCGTGGTCGACAATCGTCGGTAGAAAGAACTGCTGTACCTCTAGTGTTGTCGTTTTCGTTTTATTACTGTGTATTTTATTTCGATGAGTTTGTATCCTGTTAGCTAGACCTCCTTCTTTCGTTTTCTTCGCTTCAGTTTTCTTGATTTGTTTTTGGTGTTCAGTACCTGAAAAAAAGCGAAAGATGCGTCGTTGAAATTTGCACTGAAAGAAAAGAAAAGAAACAAAAGTGAAATATGATCCTTTATGATCATGATCGGAAATTGTTTCAAGAAGAGGAGGGAAAGAGACATCTCAGAGTAGTGACTGCTGTAAGATCACGAATAATTCACGTCAGTTTGTCAGTGTACATCGAGCCGACCTCGGACTGCTCAGGACAGACACAGATTATTATTTTTTTAAAAGGAAAAAAGAAAAGAAAAGAAAAAGAAATCATCTGAAAACAGAGTGCTCAAGCGAAAGGATGACTGTAACTTCAATGAAACTCAAACTGATACCATTTGAAAACAATACAGTCCTATAACAATTTGGAGATGAAGAAAATGTTTTCGTTTATTTTAGCAGTTTCCAAAAGTTGGTAAGCATAACGAAAATACAAAAATGGATCTCAGTTCTTAATGTTATCTAGGTTTGTTATATGGTCTTGTGTTAAAGTGAAACATGGGAATAACTGACTAATTAGAATCCACCTCCCCACACCTCCAAGTTAAAAAAAATCATCAGAAGCAAAATTACTGTGATATCAAAACAAATCAAATACACGACTCTTTCTGGTTTAGTTGATTTCTATTTCTTTTTCTTCTTTGTTTTTCACATATAGCGAAATACTTGTGTCTTATATACAGCCAGATCGATGTATACTAACGTTTGCTTTCATTACACATTACTCTATTTAAAACCAATACATATTTATCTTATTTTTCCTCTTTGTACAGTCAAATCGATGTATACTAACGTTTCCTTTCATTACACATTACTCTATTTAAAACCAATACATGTTTATCTTCTTTTTCCTCTTTGTGGCTTCTCTCTCCCCCTCTCTCTGTCTCTCTCTTTCTCACTCTGTCTATCTCTCTTTCTCTTCCTCCACTTCCCCTCTTAATCTTTCTTCTTTCTTTCTCAGCGAACAGACTGTGTAATGCTTTGGTGCTTTATAGCTTGCTATTTTGCACGATTTTGTGTGCATGCATTAATGGTATATTGTATCTGTATGTTTGGTGTAAAAATGTACCGGCATGTTGTCAAGGTAGATAGAGAAAGATCAGTTAATACCAAAGACATTCAGTATGCGGAAACTAATCTGACTTTTCTCCTTCTAGATTAAGGCTATCTACTGAATGTTGACTTTTTCTTTCTTTCTTTACTTCTTTCCTTGTTACCTTTGTCTATCTATCTATCTTCCTGTCTGTCTATTTGTCCCATTGTTTGGTTTAATGTACCTTTACTTGCACCTGTGTACTGCGGATAGTTCAGCAGAGTCTTAGATAATTCTATTGCAAATCACACCGCCATGTGAAAACAAATTTGATGAAAGCAATATTCAATCAGACTGTGAGAATTACAAAGGTATTTAGCTGTATTGGGAAATATATATCAACAATAGTTCTTAACCAAGTCTCTTGAATCTGATACCTTATTGTCTGAAAATTCTTCTGGTTTTTGGCATATGCATTTAAGTCCAAACCATGACTTTCTGTAAAACCGTTAATTGACTTATATAGTATGAAAAAGCAAAAGCTGTTTTGTTTATATTTATTTCAAAAAGGCTTTTGATTTAGTGTCGTCGAACAAGTAATTGTGGACCAAACTGCTCTCTCTCTCTCTCTCTCTCTGAAAATGTCTGTCTATGCCTTTCTTCTTGAAGTATGTACTTTTGCATAACGGTTTGAACTAATCCTACGTAGCTAGAAATTAGTGTCTTATCGTTTGTTTTCACGTATTATATTCAGAATGTCACACACACACACACACACACACACACACACACTCCGCTTCCACGCAAAGTCACTTTACTTCCATGCTTACGTATGTGCGCGCGCGCGTGCATTGACAAGCTTGCGTTCAACGTTAACGAATCACATGTTTTCGTTTCCTACACGCTCATACTCCGATGGAACTGAATGTTCAAATACAAAATAAACATCAAACGCCAAATAAATGAAGGAAGTATAGAAAAAAAACCCATTCTTATTAAGAGATGAATTGTGGATTGGTGAAAGGTAAGCTGATAGTGGATATGATTTTGCCACTGATCTCCTGCAAAACATGTTCCAGTAATATTTTACCGAAATCCCAGTCTGTTCAGCCAGCTTGGCGGCTACAAATGATGGCAGGGTGTTGGGAAATGTGCTTCTTTATTTTGATTTTGGTAATACAATTATCAGAATTATTGTTTGGTATCGTGTGCCAGTTTGATTTTGACTCATTGCACCGTATTCAGTTACTTGTTTGTTTATTTGTTTTCCTGTTTATTTGTTCAGTTATTTGTTTTTCCTTATTTTACCATAATCATTGATTTATTTGCTCATTTATTTCCTCTATTTTTGTTTTCTTATTTATCTATTTATTTTTCTATTAGTTTATTCAGTAATTTTATTTATTTATTAATTCATTTTTGTATTTGTGAATTAATTCATTTTCTTAATCTATTACTCTTTCTGCTTTGCTACTTAATTCCTGCCATATTTTCTTAACAAACGAATTATATGCACGGACTGATTCGAGCTCTTTTTTGTTTGGTTTTATCCCAGTCTGATTCACCATGGTTGCATCATATGTGCTTACTTCTTCTTTTTTTCCAGCAAGTTAACCTTTTTATTTCAGCGTAACGCTTTTCTTTCAGATCAGAAATTATTCTTCATTTGTTTATTTATTCATTTTTGCAAGACAGAGCACTTAGACCTAATGAATTGTTTCCCTTTCCTGTCCATAGCCTACTGTATATTCCTATTAATCTCACGTTGTTTTATTTGGAGTTTTAAGTTCCTGCAACATTGTGTTTTCTCACAAGTGGCCATTCCGTTCACGAAGACTTACAATCAGTGGTGATGACAGCTGTGTCAATAGTACAGTTGTATTTCTTACCCTGAAAACAGCTATGGATCTGCACTGCGTTCAATAGAACAGTATGTCACGTTGCATGCTTTGGTCCCCATATTATTATTATTATTATTATTATTATTATTATTTACTTCCTCTACAGCATCGTATTGTCTGTGGAATGAGCATGATGACTTAGAGTAAATAAAATACAGACTATAAGTGCAATCGTATTGATGTTGTCCTTGCTTTTTATCTGTTGTTTCTGGGAACACAGGAGCATTGATATCATACGAACGATGAATCGGATTCGGGAGTGATTAACAACTGTCTGTTCTATTGCAGATTTGTCACCGCCTCTTACGTTTTCTGGCAGAGACGGTCACTATCGTTCATTTTCGCACATGTATCATCAGTGCTTCTGTGCCTTTCATTATTGTTACTTATCACCCATTAGTTTCAAACTGACTGCATGCTGAGTTCATCTCGTTTCACCCTTTCATATCATTTCACCATAAAACAGTTAATGTAGCTGTGTAGTCCAACCACCTACGAGAACCTGTAAACTGTCGTGTCTCGAAACAGGTTTACTGCAGCTTGTAGCTTCCTTCACATCACTCAAAAAACGATCGGGTACCGACTCCATTAATGAATTAACTCTGTAATCTGTGACAAGATCCCCCATCTGTCATTGGAGACTAGTTGAATACAGCAGTGTAGAAATAAAACATTGACAAAACTACAAAGAAATGTGGGTGTTTCGATAAACAGTCTATTAATATATTCACAAAAAGTTCAGTCTCTACACTTGATGAAAGCTTCAGAGAAAATTGGACAGAAAAGAGACTTTCGTCGACAGAGCAGCAACATTTTCTGACTTGCTATGGAACTGTGCGAAAGTCCTGGTTTATGTACTTTGCGATATTTTTTCCTTTAATTTTGGTTTCATCATTACAATTTCAGTTCTATCGTTACAATTTAGAACTTCTCTTTCTTGAACTATCATATCAAAGGTCAGACTCAAAATCTACGCAAAAAGATTCAGCTAACAGTACCAGAATATGAAATTTTGTCTAGGTACAGAAATGGCCATCCTGGTAATGAGAGATATGGCCATTTCTAGTTTCTGATTGTTCCTTGTCTAGCCATCACAAGCAATTATTATTAATCTACTAATCATTATATTTTTTAAATGTTTTTATAATCCTTTGTCAGCGAACTCTTTTTTTTCCATTTTATTATTTATTTTTTTTACTAAGCGAAATCACATATGACTGAAAATAACAGATTTGCTCGCTGAATACGCCTAACAGGAAAACTCACAAATATTAAGCTGCAGGGATTGTTGTCCTGTAGTCGGAATGTAGCTAACAGTCCCCGGAAGAGAACGGTGTATAATATTACATAACGTTTTAAGCTAAACTAACGTGTATATAAAAAAAAGTAATAAACCCCCCACACATCTGTCTATGGGAGAGAAGAGAGGAGATTTGCAGCCATAAACAGTGGTATGTGGAATCATATATATTCAACTGAATTCCATGGCCATGAATTTTTATAGAACGCCGGAATTAATGCTTGGCGCAAGCGCACGCGTACGCGCACATGCAAAGCAAACACAGACACACACACACACACACGCACGCACGCACACACACACACACACACACACACACACACACACACACATGGATACACAAAGGCAAGCACTTCTGAACTCATGAGAGAGAAGGAGAGAGAGAGAGAGAGAGACAGACAGACAGACAGACAGAGACAGACAGACAGACAGACAGACTGACACACAAACAGAAACAGACAAAGACAGACACAAAACAACTGGGCTACCTTTTCGGCTAATCTGTTCCTTCGTTAAATTGAATATGAGAAAGAAAGAAAGAAAGAAAGAAAGAAAGAAAGAAAGAAAGAAAGATTGAATTAATGAAATACATCATTCCAATTCCAAAGTTTTCAAAAAAAAAAAAAAAAAAAAAAAAGGGACAGGGCATACGGGAGAGGGAGGTGGCAGGGAATGAAAGAAAGAAAGGAAGAAAGAAAGAAAATAATGAAAGAAAGAAAGAAGAAAGAAAGAAAGAAAATAATGCAATAACAAACGAAAGAACGAGCAAATTGAGAGAAAAGAAAAGAAATGTATAGAATGAATGAATGAATGAATGAATGAATGAATGAGTGAATGAATGAATGAATGAATCAACCAATTAACGAATCAATCAATAAAAGAAAAGAAAAAGGGAAACATAGATAAAGATAAAGAAAAGAAAAAGAAAAACTTTTTTTTCACACCACCAAAGAAAGACTTTTGTTTCTCCAAAATTCAAAACTTATCCCTCCCTCTCTCTCTTTCTCTTTCTGTACCTCTACCTCCCCCCTCCCTCCCATCCACACCCCAACCTACCACCAATGCATCTCCCCACCCCACCCTCTCTTCCTCCCCTCCCCCACCCTTCCTCCCCCCCCCACGCCTCCCCTAACCCCCACCCCCTCCCCTCCCCAATCACCTCACACCCCTTCTCTCCCTTTTCTCTCTCTACTTCGCCCATAGCAGCCCCCGTCTCGGAAGCCATTCAGCACCATGCCAGTGTCCGGCGGCAGCTCCGGGTTCAAGCCCAAGAAGGTCACCCTGTCCAGACTGGGCGGGGGAGGGCCGGACTTCGGCTCGGACTTCACCCGCGGCCGCCCGTCCTCCTACATGCAGCCCGTGCACGTG
>NC_134876.1:47220814-47243314 GCF_041734735.1 Babylonia areolata | reverse complement strand
TACTTAACTATTTGTTATTTCAGAATGGTCTATCTATCTATCTATCTATCTGTCTGTCTATCTCTCTGTCTATCTGTCTGTCTGTCTGTCTATCCCTCAGCCCATCTCTCTGTGTAACCCTCTGTTTATCTATTTATCTTTCTGTCTATCCATCTACCTATCTATCGATGTATCTGTTTGTCTGTCTGTGTGTCTGTGTGTCATTCTGTCATATCTCTCTTTGTCTGCCTATCCGCTCATCCACTCATTCCTCTATCCATCCATCCATCAGTCCATCCATCCATCTAAAACGAAAATGCGCCTGTTTGTTTATATGTTCAACTTTTTGCCTCATATGTATCTGTCCTCATCGCATTTTAATGGCCATACTCATCCACCTCTTTTTGCTGCTCTGCCTTGACCTCATCACAACTCTCTTTTCTTATCTCCTTTTTCTTTTTTTTCGTTTTTAATTTTTTTTTTTCAATGACCTGTCTCTTTTCTTTTCTCTTTCCCCACTTGTCCTCATTTTCCACTATCAAGTCTTTTCTCATTTCTAATATTTCTCCTCTTATGTTCTTGTTCTTCTCCCTGTACTCTTCCTTTTTGATATTCTTCTTTGGTCTCCTTTAGCCTTCTATTACTTCTCTCTTTTTTCTCTCTCTCTTCGCTTTCTCACACAAATAACATGATTATCATCTCACCGTTGCTTTCCATCTTCTCTGGCTCTGTGTGTGTGTGTGTCTGTATGTGTGTGTGTCTGTCTGTATGTCTGTCTATCTCATTCTTTGTCTTTTCTTCCCTTGTCTGAGACCCACTAATACAGCTCTCTCTTCTCGTACCCTCTCATCTCCGCTCACCATTGCATCCATCTCACTTCATCTCTGATCCCCCTCCCTTTGTTCCTGAGCAATCCAGTCTCACCTCATTTCCGCTCCCCATCATGGCTGTGAGCATCTAGTTTGCGCCTAGTTCCATGCCTCTGTGCACCACGTCTCACATCACGTTCTCCCCTGTCTTTGGGGGTCTAATTTCATTTCATTTCACGCGTCCGGCGTCTCCGATTCGCTGAACATCTCACTTCATTTCGTGTCAGACCATCTCCGATCGTGTCATCACTCACGTTACCCTCATCCTTCACGTCTCTGAATACCTCATCTCTCACCTTACCCTCATGTATGAACAGTTCACATTTTGCTCTCATCTTTCGTATCTGAACAGCTCATCACACACTTTACCCTCATCCTTCATCTCTGAGCAGGTCATCGCACATCTTACCCTCATCATGCATGTCTCTGAATATCTCATCTTGCACATTATCCTCATGTATGAACAGCTCATCACACACCTTACCCTCATCCCTCATGTCCTCTGAGCAGGCCATCACACACATTACCCTCATCCTTCACATCTTTGATTAGCTGATTAGCTCATCACTCACCTTACCCTCATCCTTCATGTCTCTGAATAGCTCATCTCCAACCTTATCCTCACGTATGAACACTTCACCCCACCCTTTATCCTCATCTTTCATTTCGAAACAGCTCATCACACACCTTACCCTAATACTTCGTCTCTGAGCAGCTCATGGTACACTTAACCCTCGTCTTTCACATCTCTGAGCAGTCATCACGCATCTTACCCTCATCCCTCATGTCTCTGAGCAGCGCCCACAGGGAAGAGCACGGCTCCCAAGGTGCTCCGGCCCAAGCCGGGCCCCGCGGCCTTCAACTTCGGCGTGGACTACAGCAAGCCTGCACCCAAGACCTCCTCCGTCACTTGGAGACCCCAGCCCGTCAACAGACCCGTCAACGCTCCCCCTCCACCCGAGGTGGGTGGGAAAAAAAGTATTTATTTTAGCGCTAAATCTTGTGCAGAGACAGATCAATGGGCTTTCACACCAGTCAGTCACACGCATGCATAACTCTAAAGTGTGGAACTGGAAACAGGGAAGAGGCAGGGAAGGGAGACTATTTGGGGAAGAGGTGGGTTTTAAGGCCAGACTTGAAAGAGCAGAGTGCGGAGACATGACGAAGTGAAGGAGGGAGCTCATTCCAAATGCAAGGTTCAGAGACAGAGAAAGAGCGGCGGCCGACAGTGGAGTGTTTGAAAAGAAACTGACAAGGGGGTTAGAGTGGAGTAAAACGTACAACTCGGTTGCGTGTAAGACACTTATATACCAGTACAGTGTCTGTGAGGGTCTGGGCAGGAATACCGGCCTCGCCTTTTCTCCCACGTTTGACTGGAAAATCAATCTGAGCGTCTGGTCGTTCAGATGAGAGGATAAGCACATGATGAATAGCCATAGCTTCCTACCATGTTGTTTTGATGATGGTGATGACAATGACAATGACAATGCCGATGATGCTATTTATGATGATAATGATAATGATGATGATGATGATGATGATGATGATGATGATGCTATCTATGATGTTGATGCTGATGGTGATGATGATGATGACGATAATGACGACAGATGGTGCAGTCGGCGCCGCCCCCCTGGAGCAGCAGCCAGCAGCAGGGCGAGGTGGACGAGCCGGACGTGCCCCCTGCCTGGAGGAACACCCTCCGGACCACCGGCGTCAAGCCCTGGGACAAGGACCTGGAGTACACGGCCAGTCAACAACAAGCCCCAAGGTCGGTGGGCTACCAACCCACCCGGGCTCCCCCTGCCCACCACCCGGGAGAGGGCCCCAAGCCCCCCGCCCCTGCCCCACCCCTGCCCCAGCAGGGGGGTCAGGACGCGGACGGGCCGCAGGTGCTGCATCTGCAGTACAACTCCCCTATGGGCCTGTATTCCAAGGAAAATATCCGGGATACTTATGCCGGTCAGACCAAAGCGATGGCTGCCGGAGGAGCCGTCCCGCCGTAAGTTTGCAGTCACCTGGTGGTCGCTCACCACAACCCGCCAGCCATGCCTGCCTGAGGCCTGTCTGCCTGCGCCCTTACAGTACTCCCGCACGCTATGTTAACAACTAGTAGTCGTGGGCGTTTGTAGGTAGGTTTACTAGCAAGGGGGTTCGTTCATCCGTTCCAGTCAGGTCGTCTTCAGGCGTCATTAAGGTGCTGGCAGTGCATTCGTTAGGACGGAGGTGACAGCGGGACATTTGGGTTGTCTTGGGAGTTGTAGCTGGGAGTTTCCTCAGGCGCTTGAGAAACTCTTGGTGTGCTAAACTAGTAGTCATGGGCGTTTGTAGGTAGGTTGTCTTCAGGCGTCTGTAAAATGGTAGCAGTGCATTCGTTAAGACGGAGGTGACAGCGTCACTCTGGAGTTGTAGCTGGGTGTTTCTTCAGTCGCTTGAGAAACTCATGGGCATAATATGAGGTACTAAATAGTCTTGGACATCTTTGAGGTGAGGGTTATGAGAGTTTTGGACACCTGTGAGGTGCTAGATAGTTTTGGGTGTCTTCGAGATAAGTTGCTAGACAGCAGTGGATATCTTTGGAGTGGAGTACTAGATAGTTTTTGACAAATTAATGTGAGTTGAGGTGCTAGACAGTCTTGAACATCTGGGAAAAGGAGTACCAGAAGGCCTTGAACATCTGTGAAGTCTCGTACTAGATAGTCTTGGACACCTGAGTTGAAGTTCGCGACAGTATTGGATATGTGTGAGGTGAGATGCTAGCTAGTCTTTGAACACCTATGAGATGAGATACCTGATGTCATGTCTTGGATGTATGTAAAGTGATGCTGAATGTTATGGGACACTTTTGATGTAGGGTACACATAATCGTAGACATCTGTAAGGTTTGGTGGGCCTTCATGAGATTAGGTACCTTCTTAGATACCTATGAAATAAAATGTCTGTGAAATGAGGTGCCAGATAGTCTTGTACATCTGTGAGGTGAAGTGCTGGATAGCCTTGGACGTTTATGAGGTGAGGTACGAGACAGTCTTGGATACCTATAAAGCGAAATTCTAGATAGTATCTTTGAGTTGAGATACTAGATAGTCTTGGGCACCTATGAGTTGAGATGCAAGACAATATTGGGTATCGGTGAGGTGAGGTGCTGGATAGTCTGCGAGGTGAAGTGCTGGGTAGTCTGTGAGGTGAGGTGCTGGATAGTCTGTGAGGTGAAGTGCTGGATAGTCTGCGAGGTGAAGTGCTGGATAGTCTGCGAGGTGAAGTGCTGGTTAGTCTGCGAGGTGAGGTGCTGGACAGTGTGTGAGGTGAAGTGCTGGATAGTCTAAGGTATCTGTGAGGTGTCGGTAGGAAATTTGTCAGTCTCGTGAAATAATATTTAGCATTCGTGTAGAAGTAGTCTTGAGAAGTTGTTGGACAAATTTGCGTTTTTCGACGTTGAAATGGGAATGCCACTATGATTACTGTAAGGCACTTTCAATGCCGCTGCCTTTACATTTTACAAATCTCATCACAACGTCTAAATTCGTGTCATATGAAGCACAGCAATTCTATGGTTTTCTCCTTTGGAGACGATTTAGTGAACTTCGGTAACTTTTATCCCTGAAATGTTTCTTTGAGTTTTTTCATGTTCGTAAAGGAATTTTCAGAACAGAAAGCTTGTATGCCTGTATTTATCTCCCCTTCAGTATTTTATCACTTTAGCGAACCGTGTGCTCGTTTCCTGATGTGTTCGGTCTTTAGCATCCCAGGCTTGTGGTTTGGTCAGCAATTTGTTAAGGATTTTCGTCTAGTTTTCATCTCCCGTCTGTGCAGCGGTAGTTGAAGGAAAGATGAAGGAATAATTTTGTCCTTGTTTTTTTTTTTTTTATTAGAAGAAAATATCCCTGAAAAGGTATCAGTGCATGTTGTAGTGCAGACTTCGGTATATTTTATGTTTGCTTGTTCTTTTTATTTTTTTGTAAGTAGACATTTCTTTTCAAGGAATAAACACTGTTACTTATTATGAGACAAAGGCACGTCAACTTCAACCCATCGCTGCTTTTCGCTTCCCAAAGGTAAACATGAGGTACAGAGAAATAAACCCAGTGCCTTACTCAAAAAGTAGGGTCCTGATCACTATATACTCTCCACGTGACAGTTAGCCGTCATAATGCAAAAAAACGGCGGTGTAAATATACAAACATGAATACACGTGAACTTGAACGGACATGGAGCTTCGTTGTTTGAGGAAGTTTCTGGATTTATTTTTGTCTGTTCCTCTTATTTATCTGTATGCTGATGGAAAGAGCTCAGCAGTAGTGCTTGAAGTCGTGCACATTTTGTCTCACCATGAGTAACAGCACACGTTTGTTGTTCAGTATTTATCTATCTCCTTCTCTTTGCCTCAGGTGGTTTCCTATTAGTTTTCGCCATACCACATCGTTCAAATCTGTCCCCACCCCGTCCTCTCTATTTTAGTAATCAGTGATTGTGAGACTTGAATGGCTAGGCCAGCATGGGCCAGCCTGTAGAATTATATGTAACGCAAGTTACACAAACGTTCCTTGGGATCTTTTAAGACTTGGGTCGATGGAGAAAAAAAAATGGAGGCATGACGTTGATATTGTACCCGAAAAAAAAATACTGCATGATTATGCATCGTGACTGCATCTGGTTGTTGTGTGATGTAGACAAGTGTATATATTCCAAGTGACCAATGGTTCAAGTGCACATTTCAGGAGAGATGAAATGTACCGAAGATACCAACAGCACTTTTGACGATCGGTGTGGCCTTATCTTCATATATAGAGAGCATACATCAGTACAAACCTGAACTTATTTTCATTTTCGTCGATTTAGGATTTAGTCTGAACAACGTAAAGACTACACCCTCTCCGTTTCCGTCGCTCAGAATAGAACAGCAACTTCCTGTCTGTTCGTCCTATCTACAATAAACACTGTATACAAAATATATCCAAATAACTATCCGAAATCAGAACATGCCAATAATGTGGAATCGTTTTATTCGCCAGTCGGACAATCCTGCATCACACAAACAACAACCCCAATTCTTTCATCATTTCGTATCATCTAATCGCCTGCTATATACCATATCTTTGAAATGACGCATTCTCTGTTGTTTTATTCACAATTGATTTATTGCATACATAGGTTAGGTTAGTTCCTGAGTTTGCCGTGTACAATAGAAGCAGGAACGACTAACATTACAAAATTGCCCACATTTTCTTTTGCTGATTGTGAAATATTTGCAACAATAATGACAACATTGTCATACTCATATTTTGGAAGAAACCTTCGCGATTCATATTTCAGCCTGCATAGCCAGATGTCAGCTTTGTTGTTTAGTTGTGCTGATGCCATAAAAAAGCAAAAAAAAAAAAAAATTAATACTAGACCTTCGTTTTAGATTTGCTAATTCTGAAAATATTCGCCACCTTAACTGTGAAATCCAGGCATTTTTGGCGATACATTGGTGAACACATCTAACGTCTTTCTACTACTTTAAATTCCGCCCATGGTACGGTCTGGGGGTCTGAGGTCTAGATCTCTGGATGACAGAGCGATAGAGAGCGGTGTCAGAATGATACGAGAGAGAAAAATAAATTATCCCGCGTCCAAAGCGAAGCTCGAACCCCACCACTGCTTCTGTCAATTGGTCTAAATGCGCGACACAGCATAGCCCAATTCCTGATACACGTGGCGTATTGCACGTTCTGGAACACTTAGACGTTTGGTTATCAAACGGTTAACAGCGAATGACCTTTGAACTGAAGAAACAACAATATCACACATACAGTTCTAACTGTTCTGTTCGACATAAAAGAATGGGCAAATACTGTCAAACATTTTTAGTCGTGTTTATCAACAAACAGTGCACCTGAGCAAAACACTCGATAATCTCAACATAAAACAATTTTTTCATACTTTGGTTCATTTACTGTCTTCTGTCTCTCTTTATCAGAGAGAGAGAGAGAGAGAGAGAGAGAGAGAGAGGCAAAAGTCCATGTATATAGATGCTTGTGCATGTACGTGTGTGTGTGTGTGTGTGTGTGTGTGTGTGTGTGTGTGTGTGTAAACCAATTGATTCGTGTCTTTCTTCATTCTCTTCCCTCTCCTCTTCCTCTTCTTCCTCCTCCCCATTCTTTTGTCTTTCACCTTCTCTTCCGTTGTCACCTCACTCAGCGTGACACACGTGCTGTTTTCAGAAGCTCGACACAGGTGCAGAACCCTGACAAGGCTGGAGACAGGGACTGGACACAGTCCGCGGTGTACCGGATGATCTATGAGGAGGAGCACAGAAGGCGCTCGGGTGGCCAGCCGCAGCAGCAGCAGCAGCAGCAGCAGCCGCAGCAGCAGAAACCAGCACCACCACCACCAGCGCCTAAACCGCAGGCGCAGACTTTCCAGCAGGCCTTCTCTCCAATGGACGAATACGGCACGTCTGATTTCTAGACAGGAAACACTGAAACGCGACAGTTCGCACATGCGCGTTTTATTTTTTTTTTTTTTAAATGTTGGTTGGGTAATTCCTGATGTGGGAAGGTAGCCATGTCTCGTTGCGCAGTAGGTCAGAAAATGATGATGAAGATTTGCAACGCTTTCAGTGTTTCTCAACATACGTGGTTCGTAGGTCGTTCTGTTGCTGGGACTTCCGGTTGGATCCTTATCGATTTACGGTTGTTTGGAACTTCCATTTTCAGGCCCAGCAGACACCATCTGGTTGACAAGCACACGTGTCCAAACTTTCAGTTGTACATAACAGATAGACCTATGCAGTGTGCTTATCTACTTTTTTCTTGTTGCCTTTTCAATGGATTGAAGTATGTGTGCCTTTATCATTTTCGAATTTTTAGTCTATTTCTTTTTGTCTTTCAAAATACATGTGATGGAATAATACCAGTATGAAATTCTGCAACTAAGTATGAAATCACAACTCAAAATTGGGACTAGTTAATTGTGATATCAAAGACTTGATTTCATTGGAAAGCATTTCCTTTATGATCGTATTATCTGACACAGTTTCACAGCCAACATGAATAACAAAAAAGGAAAACGGAATAACACTGTAATGTTGTATGCATTTGTTATACCACCAATGAAAGTTTGTTTCGTGAAGAGCTCGTTCCTCAAAACTTTCGTTTAGTGGCCATGACAGCTGGTTTTCGATGTAGCGTTCGATGATTGTTGTATTTCCTAGACACTTGACTAAACCTTGGAGATGCTTTTTTTTTGGTATTTACAACACTCTGTTTTCTGTTTGGTTTGTATATATCGTGCTGACCCAGTTCAACCCTGTTTCATTTGTATGATTTGTTTCTATTTATGCAAAAGGCCGGAATCAAGTGCAATAAGTTGTAATATATATTATGTGTATCTAAATATATTTATGTTATTTATATGACAAGTAGCGAACACTAACGTGTGTGTATGTGGATTTCAGATCAGGTTGTTTTGCAGCCCTATGCTTTCTCGAAGCTTATGTTGTTGTTGAATGCATATCACTGTGTCTCATTGAAGACAAATCAGTTAGATGTTTCGATGGCAATGGTGTAGTTTGGCTGTGCAGAGGGATATCATGCAGAATGCTGTCTCCAGGTCATTGTCATTGAGCATATGATGAAAGCGAGTGAAACTGATAGTTACATAATGTTTATGTGTGCCCGTAGCAACACCAAGAGCATGCACATGACAGCCCTTCAGTCATCAAACTCCCACAACACCTGTCTCGGCTTCCTGAAAAATGATAACTATAATTGAAGTAAGGTGCTTTCCTTTCATTATCCTTCAAAACAAACTGACGAAAATGACTCACACAATCCGAATATAATCCGTAATATAAACAACACTTTGTGTTCGACTAGCCTGGATTGTTTCATGTCATATGCTAGAAGTACGCCACATAATGATCGACTTCCATGTATCAACATAATCGATCAAAAGTGCCAAATTTATATAATTATGTTATTGTTAATATGCATGTGAACAAAGCAGGCAAATCTCTGCAGCCAGAAGACAACTCGTTCAAAACTGCTTTTATTCCATTCCTTTCATTTGAACGGTTGCATCAGACATTAAACTTGCACATTCACACTCATTTCGCTCAGATCATCGTTGGTGTGACATGCAGGCTTGGAAGAGAAAATGCCACAGTGTGTGGAAATATTTACCAATATTGTACAGCTTCTGGTACATACCAAACAGCCACAGGCAGTGGTGTCAATGTTCATTTCAAACATGGAAAGTTTGGCTTGATGCTGACAGGAGGAATATTCGATCTGTTTTAGCCGAAGAAGTTTTCTTGAAGCATATTCAAACGCTTGTCAATGGTACAGTTAGAGACAAACGTTTACCGCTGTGTGTGCATATGTGTGACCCTTCTTTCCGTATCACTTTTAACCTTTTTCCTGCTCACAATCTTCTGTTTTAGCTACGCAGACTCTTGCTCTCAAAATATTAATGAAGTCTTTCTTGGACTAGCTAGCGATAGACAAAGCCATGATGACTGAATGTTTTAATAAGTCACACAGGTTGGCTTGAAGACAATCTGTGAAATCAGTGCCTTTGATCAATCATACTCCTTGGATTTAACGTTAATGCTTTCGTTGTTGCCATTGACGATAATTATTGTTACATCCAAGCCTGATTTCACATGATGTACATGGCTGATTCCTTTGCTTAAAACGAGCTGTTCCCCCAAGCTCGATCATTTCTCACCTGTTGTTTCTGTACTGCTGAGCCAGTTTCCTCGAGTCCATTTCAATAAAAGGTGACCAGCCACCACCTGGTGTCTTCTTGTTAGTCTTTGGTGTGATGCGATTGGACAGCAGAATAAGTGAGCGGTTTGCTTGTATCCCCACTTTTTGATCTGTTGTTTGTTTCGTCTTTGACGCTGTTTGTCTTTCTGCTTGGCTTTTTCCGCTGAAGTATGTTTTTTTTTCTTCTGTTCTTTCTGCTAATCTGTCTCTATCAGTCTGTCTGTCTGTCCCCCCCCCCCTCTCTCCCTTCTGCTTCTTCTACTTCTGTCTATCTCTATCGATGTATCTATTTATCAATGTATCTATCTATCTATCTGTCTGTCTCTGTCTGTCTGTCTCTCTCCTCTCTCTCTGATTCCATTTCATTTGTGGATCTGCCAACATACAATATATATATAAATGCCTACCAAGTGTCATTTCATTTTTCACACACTCTGCTTGCACTCACGCATGCAGGAACACAGGGATAATTATTGTAAGAAACCCTTCCACACCGGCCACAGCACCAGTGCTCCATTTGAGGGCATAATCCACAGTTTTCAGTTTCAGTAGCTTAAGGAGGCGTCACTGCGTTCGGACAAATCCATATACGCTACCCCACATCTGCCAAGCAGATGCCTGACCAGCAGCATAACCCAACACGCTTAGTCAGGCCTTGAGAATATCCACAACAGGAGAGCTATGCATGTACAGCATTGATGGACCAGCTTCGTAGAGATCTTGAAATGGTGCATGTGCTGTCAGCTTGTCCTCAGTGTTGTCAGGTTGCAGGCTCGGCTGTAAGAGTTCGGAGCTGAGGCCAAAGGGAGAAAAACCTAGATAACCTTGAAGCTGACAAGTTGAGGGAGTAATTTCCCCATGTACTTTTGGGCCAACACACACACACACACACACACACACACACACACACACACACACACACACACAGAGACACACACAGAGACACACACAGACACACAAATACACACACACACACACACACACACACACACACACACACAACAAACATGCACGCCTTCTCCCCTTGATCCCCTTTCTACGACACCATGTAGATCTACCACACCCCCTATCACTCACAACCATAATGTACTTTTTGTTTTCCTGTCTAATAATATCACACAGAGTGGAAAGATGCAAAACTGAAGACTCAATACTACAACTGCATTATATATATATATATATATATATATATATATATATATATATCTGTGTGTGTGTGTGTGTGTGTAAACTTGAGCCCTCCCCACCCCCGCCACCTCCCCTTCAAAAAAAAGAAAAAAAAAAAAAAAGAAAGAGAGCCCCCCCCCTCCCCCCCCCCCCCCCAAAAAAAACAACAACAAACACCCCCAAAACAAACAAACAAAAAAAAAACCACCCCACAAAACAACAAACAAAAAACCAACCAATCAACCAAACAAACAAAAAACAACAACAACAACAAAAAGCACCCCCCCCCCCCCCGAAATAAAAAAAGAAAGCAAAAACAAAACAAAAACAGAACAAAAAACAACCAAACCACAAAAACGAAATGAATATAATTTTAATAAATAGATAAAACAGCAACAATAAGGCAAACAAAAAATATCTAGCAAAAGGTACAAGATGATTACTAAAATTCATTTTAAGAGCATAATTACATTTCTTTTTCTTTAACCCCTTCATTTCTTTAATAGCTTACCTGTGTCTGACATGTCTGAGAAATGCAAACAGAATCCAGCTCACTCCCGCCTGATCAAGGGAAGTAAATTTCACAACTGTGTCGGGGAATTACTACCCTTGAACGAAGCACAACAATGTCGGCGTCTTCAGTTTTTCTCCTGATGGTTAGCGGACAAATAGAGACGGCAGAGGTAAGATTGGTACTTCTGGAGCAGTTATAATGAGAAAATTAAATCTATATTATTTTAGCAATTGTCATTTAGAATCAGTTGTGTCATAATGCTTTGGCGTTTTGCACTAACTTGATTTGCATCGTTCGTCGTCATGTGCGGACATGCTTTCCATCCATTATTCCATGACTTCCTTTCAGTTTCACTGAGTTGAAACACGTCTTTATCATTTAAACTCATGTGCTTTCAGACGAACTGAAGTGCGGCATTACCACGAACCTTCATGTGATTTACTATTATGATAAGTGAAGATTAATACTTTGGATTTAATAAAGTCAGTTCTTATTGTTTGTGTACTGTAGTCTTTTTTTCTGGCAGTTCTGCCATCTCCAATAACCGTAACAGATTGAGGAAAAAGTGTCTTTACTAATGTTCTCAGATTAAGAACAGAATCTGCTGAGCTGAAAAGGAATGACCTGGCCGTGTGCTGCACACACACACACACACACACACACACACACACACACACACACACACACACACAGTGACACACACACACACATACACACACACATATTCACACACATACACACACACACACACACACACACACACACAGAGTCACACACACACACACACACACACACACACACACACACACACACACACAGCCATCCACGTGTAGTGGTGCGCTGATGCATTTGGTCCCAAGGTCTTATATGCAAAGCAGTTTGGGAGGGGCCAAACACACACTGAATCAAAAACAAACAAAAGAACCACAACAAAACATAACTGCTTTCACAGAAGAAAGAATCAGATGCCTGAATATAAAAAACTGCTAAACAGCCAATGTATTGCAGGCATGTACTTAAACAAATACTGGAAAGTGGAATGTTCTCACTGATTCTTAAACTGATGTAGACATGAATTGATTGATATTTACTGATATATATCTGTTTATATCCATTTATTGTGAAATGTTTGTGATAATCATAAAGGAACCTGAATATAATCAACAATAAGTTATGGGAAGCTAAGCCGATAAAACATTAAAAGGGGTCTTTTTGTTTCTTCTGTTATTTTAGTCTTGTGTTTCTTCAGTCATTTTATCTCTGTTGATCTACAATTTTAATTTTATACAGAAATTCATCTTTACATGTGTGTAGGGATACGTGTGTATACATGTGTAAGTGCATGCTTGCATCAAGGCGTGACCGGCATATTGGGTCTGTGCACAGTCACTGAGTCAGGCATCTGCTGTTTTGCCTCCTTTTTGTTTTGATTTACTTTATTTTTTTTCCTGTTTTTATTTTGAGTGGATGTGATACAGTTTATTTGGATCAGTGCACAAGTTTTGATGCCCCCTTTAAACAAACTACATACTTGCATACGTGTGTGTATATGTTGTGCAAACTAGTACACAATGTTAATCTGACAACAGTTGTATCATTATTGGTTTTTGTAATACATGAGTTTGTGTTTGTGTGTGAACATATCTTTTTGAGATAACTGTGTAGGATATCATCCAGATTCCCCAGAAACCTTTCATATATAATTATTATGCTAGTGTCAGAGGACACCAACAATCCATTCAGAAGGTTTCCTAAATCACAGCTGTAAAGTTTGCCAAAAATTGAATTAGGTTTAATTAATTGAATCATTACCCAAACACTCAAACAAAATCACTCTGCATGCTTTGATACCTCTGTGAAACTGAAACAAACAAACAAACAAACACAGCAACAACAACAAATAAACAAGCAAGCAAACAAACAAACAAACAAAAAATGTCAAGATCATGTATCACACATATATATTATGTAACTGTGTTGCATGCATGAGCTGAGCATACTCTGATAAAAAATATAGACAAAATTCCATGGCAAGCAATATCTCATCTCCCAAACACCTTGGAATCTGCATGAATTTTGTCTAACCATATTTTATTTTTTATATGTTAGCATCAAAAATGAAATTCTAGCACCTGTAAGCTGTTCCCAATGTTGACAGTTTAAATGCAGTTGATCCATTTGCCTAGTTTATTGTTTTAAGAGCAGTTTTGTCAAGTCTTCGTTGACTGAAGAATTGATTACTAACTTTTGTTTTTCTGAGTTGTGAGAGTTATGAGTTTTACTGTACTGTTGTGTTGTCTGTACACATGATGGATTTCATTATAGCAAATGGTTTATGTCATTCATATTTTGTCATTGTGGTACAGCTCCTGGCTTCCACATTTTCTTTTCCTGATTTCCAGTGGTCGAACAGTATCAGGCTAGATAGAGAATGATGAAAAGCAAAGAAGAAGCCCTCAGTGGTATCTTCATTATCTGATCAACGAAAACTGAGATGGTATTAAAGAATAAAGAAATAATTATAAAATTTATATCCTTAAATGCTGACATCATGTTGGGGTCACTGTGATTTTAGCTGCTGTTGGGGTGTGTTTTTAAAGCAGAAAGCTGAAGGTTTTATCATGAGGTTGCCTGCGTTAAGCTCATTAGTCTCTCTCATTCTCTCATTGTCTTGGACGATAAAAAATTTTCGTCATGAAATAATATAATCTTAGTTCAGGAGTTCAGTATGAATAAAAAAAATAAAAAAAATGCTTTCTCAAAGATTATAACTGATTTTTGGCAGCAATCCAATTTCTGTTTTGGTGCATTAAAAAAAAACACAACAACAACCAAACAAAAAAAACTTTAGAAATAAGAGCATCTGTTATTCTCTAGTTCCAATTTTCTTTGCGTTTTGATGGAAATGCTTGTTTATTTTTATCAGAAAGTTGCTTTTTCATTAATTAATCTATTTGTTGTTGTTGTTTTTGTAGTTCTTTTTCGTAGTAAATATTTTACACCCTTCGTGGACAGCAACTTCTCTTCCAGATGTGTAAGCCAAATAAATCATTTGGTAATGCTGGACACCTTTGATCCTAAAATGAAATCAAAAGTGATAAGTAATAATTAAGAAGACATATAGACCTCTCTCTCTCTCTCTCTCTCTCTCTCTCTCTCTCTCTCTCTCTGTGTGCATTAGTGTATATTTATCTATATCTGTGTTTGTCTACAGGCCATTTCTCTATTGTATTTGCAGTCAGAGAGCTTGCAAGAAAAAGGGAAGAAAATGATTACTGGAATATCAATTCAGTTACACTATATTCCAAAACACACATGCACACTGAGAAAGGAACAAAACACATATTCACCCCACCCATATGCATGCATAAAGACAACACATGAAAGTGTACAGGTACATTTTCTCTCTTGATGTCAGGACAGTTGGGTGTGTCAAAACAACGTGTTTGGTCACATTAACATGTCAGACTGCATTGTGTAAACCTGTACTGGGAGATGGGAGGTGACTGGGGGTGGAGGGAGAGTGACACACACACACACACACACACACACACACGCACACACATGCTCACTTATTCACTTGCCACTCACTAATCATTCACAAACTAATTGGGCAATGCAAAAGAGAAATGGGCGAGGTAATAAAGGGGAGCAACTCCGTGATCAGCAGAAATGATAACAGGACTTGTGTCCCTTGCACCTGCTGTCTGATCATATTTGGAGGCCACCCATTTGAAGTCTTGCCATTTTCCAGGAAACCATGCTTATGATGTTTTGTCATGCTGACTGTTTCAGTTCCCAGAATATGATGACATCTATTGTCGGTACTGTTTCTCTCATGGACCCGACTGGCTTATCACTTCTGTAAGTATTTTGTGTTAAGTTTGAGTTTTTGTGGGGTAGAGGTGAAAAAACAACAACAAAAGGTCTGATCTTACAAGCACATTATACACATACTTGTACACCTTCCCCACTCTTTTTAACACACACACACACACACACACACACATGCACACACGCACGCACACACATACTCATTCACTCTTGTGTACACTTTAGATGGGAATACATGCATGCTTGCATGTGCTGGTGTCGCTAAAAGGTCTCCTAATCTCATACACATAGACATTTACATTCACATTTTAGAATTGAGAGAGTAAAGATAAAGAAATGAAATAAATGTTGTCAGGTACACTGTCAAACTAATCGATAACAGAAGTGACAGACAGAATGTTGGTAAGAGGGGTGATTTTGAATCACAGTTCAGTCATCAAATATCAAGACGTTAGCCACAGTAAAACAACACTGTGAGCTACAAGAACAATAAAACAATAATGATGATGTCTGATGGTAATGATGATCATATATGTGTATATATGTACAGAAAGAGAGAGAGAGAGGGAGAGAGATTTATATCTCTTAGAAACGAAACAAATTTAAAGAAAAAAAAAAAAAAATCATGAGGGTAGTGAAGTAAGAAAAGCTGCTTTTTTTACATCAAGCTCTCAAGGGCAAAAAAGACAAGAGAGGCAAGGCCTTCAAGACTTACTTGTGGTACACAAAAAAATCCCCCCAAAACTAATCGTTAAAATGTTTTCTGTATTTGTTATTATTATTATTATTTCAAGTTTAAAAAAAAAAAAAAAAAGTCCTGAAGGCAGATTCAAACCCCGTGTGTTTGGGTGAGAAGAAACTGTCTTACTCAGTACACTTATCGTGGCTCCTTAACTGACGTTCAAAAATTTAATATTTAAACATGTTTTTTTTTTAAGGGCGATAAATCGATTGCGGTATTCACAGTGAGAATGATGTTTAAATCATATTATTCTGGTGTGTTTTGGGCATTCAAAAAATCTTTAAGGGCAATTCCAAAATTCTTTTTAAGTCCGCGGTAAAGGAGACGTGGCTATCGCGGCAATCACACTACAACATTTAGCCATTTTCTCTGGATCTAGATAAATGAACAAGTTACACCTGCTCAGAATGTATGACATGGTCGATTCAGTTTCTCTCTTATGTTCATTCTAGTTTTATAGTTTTAAAGTTGATATGAAAATTGAGTATTTTGTTAAACTAATAACATGTAGAGCCAAGTACAAGTACTTCTAAACGACATATGAAGTGAAAAGGACTTAATTTTGAGAAAAGTCAGAACTGGAAATTTTTACGTTTCATCAAGGGTATTAACTCTCATGGTTTATTATTTTAAACTGTGAATTCTGACTGATTTTGTTGATATTTTTATGGCATTTGGGGGCATAATCCAGTAAGGCGTTCAAAATCTTTCTCTGAATAAATATTTAACAGTCTCCTCCAACTTTCCATCACATTATCGTGTATTGTCGATTGAATATAGGATTGAACGGGGATGTCAACAACTTGAAACAAAATGGCGCCCTTCGCGTTGGCGAGGAATATGAGCACGTGCTTTGAATATGTATAAATATGTGTACGCAATTGATTTTTGCCCATGACCTTCAGGGCTCAGCCAATAGATCTATAACGTCCACTCGTAGTATTGATTTTAGTATTTTCCGAAAAAGTCCACTTGGGCGAATGAACATAGTGAAAGCCCTGTAGACAGAGTAAAAAAACACAAGCTTTTTATGTATTGAGTATAATTTCAAAATGTAATGTTTAAGATGAGAAAGATCAGTTTAAAGCAAATTAACCCCCCTAGCATTAATTACATATCAATTTCCCATTTTTTACTATCTGCATCAAAGACATGCACCAGAAATATAACTTCCATGCTTTGCAAAAGAAGTTCCTGTCAGAACAGAAAATGATAATAATGACTGCTCTTGGTGCTCTGTCAGAATATCAGATCAAAGTGTCAAGTTTAGAGAATAAAAAAAAAAATGTAGATATAACAGTACCTTCAGTTTGCATATAATTTGGCTTTTTTAAATTATTTTTTTGTGCTCATCCCAGAGGTGCAATATTGTTTTAAACAAGATGACTGGAAAAAACTGAATTTTTCCTATTTTTATGCCAAATTTGGTGTCAACTGACAAAGTATTTGCAGAAAAAATGTCAATGTTAAAGTTTACCACGGACACACACACACACACACACACACACACACACACACAGAGTGACACACACACACACACAGAGTGACACACACACACACACACACACAGACAACCGAACACCGGGTTAAAACATAGACTCACTTTGTTTACACGAGTGAGTCAAAAAGCAAACAAAACAGACTAAGCAAAGGCAAAACAGAGACAGAGAGATAGATCAATAGATAAATGTATGTATATGATTTTTTTTTTTTTTTTTTTTTTTTAATGGGGATTTGAGGCACTCCATCTGTGCTGAGCTCAGGGGACTTTCAAAGAATGTAAGACATAGACATAACAAACATCAGCACTATCATGACTATGTTTCCAGATGCACACAAACACATGTCGGCACACACAAGAAGTACACACACAAAGACACACACACACACACACACACACACACACACACACACACCAACCACACATACACACACACACAAATGCACTTTGTTTTTCTGTTTTCCCTTGTAATTTTTGACTCTCCCTCTGTCTCTGTCTGTATGTCTGTCTGTCTGTCTGTCTGTCACTCCTTTCTTTTTCTCTTTTTAATTATCTGGAGCTATTTCAAGCCCACATGTTTTGACATTTGTTGTTAATGCATTGTGTCAACAGATGTCACAACATATTCTTTATGCTGGCTTCAGCATCCTGCATATGATTATGCAACTGCTGTCATATTTTTGTAGTGTTATGATGATTGAATTTGACAATAGAGGAATTAATCTAGGGTTGAAAATTGAATTTTGACAGCGGAGGAATCATTTGTGTGATGACTGGATTTGACAGGGAAGGAATCATTGTTTGGGCAATAATCGATTTTGAAAATAAGACTAAAGGAATCAGGGCAGATTAAAGGAATTATTGTTTTGACGATGACTGGCTTTGAAAGTTTGGTAATTATTCATTGTTTGGGCAGTAACTGAATTTGACAGTAAAGCAAAGGATTGTTTGGGCAGTGATTGAATTCATCTTGATGTTAAAGCCAAGGAATCATTATTGTTTGGGCAGAGATTGAATCTGGCAGTAAAAGAATATTAAAGCAGAGGAATCATTAGTTTGTCAGTGATCAACCCGACATTAAAGCCAAAGAGTCATAATTTGGGCAGGGATAGAATTTGACAGTAAGCTAAAGGAACTGTTATATAGGTAGGTATTGAAAGAATCATTGCTTGGGCAGTGATTGAATCTGATAGTAAAGCTAAGAAATTGTTATATAGGCAGTTATTGAATTCCACAGCAAAGGAATCACTGTTTGAGCAGTGATCAAATCTGACAGTGAAGCCAATGAATCATTTGGGCAGTGATTGAATCTGGCAGTAAATGAGTCATTGTTTTGGTAGTGACTGAACCTGACAGTAAAGCCAAGGAATAGTTATTTGGTCAGTAATTAAATCTGACAGTAAGGCCAAGGAATCATTAATTGGGCAGTGATTGCATCTGACAAGAAAGGAATCATTATCTGTGCAGTGACTGAGTCTGACATTAAAGCCAAGAATTCATTGTTTAGGAACAAAGGAATCTTTATTTTGGCAGTTACTGAATTGAAGTAAACCAAGGATTCATTATTTAGGCAGTGATTGAATCTGACAGTGAAGGAACTATTACTTGGGCAGCAATTGAATCTGACAGTGAAGCCAGGGGATTATTGATTGTGCAGTGATTGAATCTGACAGAATGATCAAGGAATCATTATTGTTTGGGCAGTGATTAAATCAGATTGTAAGTTATGAATCATTGTTCAGGAGGTGATTGCATTTTATTGTAAACTGAAAAGGGAATCATGCTATAAAGTGATCACCAAGTGATAAGCACAACTAGTGTGCATGCAAAAGAACCAGCAGCAGCAAGAGAATTGTCCCTGGCAATATTCTATAGAAACGCCTCTCTGATAGCTTAAAAAATTAAAACCACGCAGGCAGAAAAAAAAAAAAAAGGAAGAATTCGGTGGTGATGAATGATGGTGATTTGTCATCCTTAGGGACACAGCAGCTCAAATCTCACGAAGAGAGAACTGTTGTCAACAAAAGATGGTACAAAGCAGTACAGTAGTAGTACACAGTTGTTGTTTGGGCAGGGTCTGGAGGAAGGAATAACGCAGATCACCAAGAAGAGTCTGGACGAGCGACAGTTGTTTGTCTGGAACTTTCCAGTGGACATCACCTTCAAAAGCACCAACTGCTATGGATGTAAGGTTTACTTTTGGGGGGAAGAGGGTTTGCGCACAGGTGTGTGTGTGTGTGTGTGTGTGTGTGTGTGTGTGTTGATGATTTCTCTTCTTTTGATTTTTTTTCCTCTCAAGTGTAATGTGTATACGTGTTTGATTTTAAAGAATTTCGTACACATCATTAATAATTGACATGATGTGATACGTATGCACAGATATTCATCATGTTACAGCATGGATTGATATTCATTATTGCCCAGTCCAGTCAGCAGTGAGCACCTTGCAACAATAACAATTTGGAATAATGTTAATGAAACTGATACAAGTGATAGTGTTGTGGGGATTTTTTTGTAATGTTTTGTTGGTGCTTAGAGCTTGACTGAGGGGGAAGTTCATGAAAAATGCATGGTAAGGTTTGAATGGACAAAATCTGGGCTGGGATGATTCCTTAAAATGTGTTGGAAAAAACAGAAAAATAATAGAATTAAAAAAAAAAAAAAAAAAAAAAAAGAAAGAAAGAAAGAAAAGACTCATGGTGACCTAACATCGATAGTTCCCTTAGGACTTACAGTAATGAGATTGCAACAGATGTATCTGGGTCAGAGGCTCTCTGAAAGGGGGTCTTAGAATGAGCAGTAAATTAGTGGATGGTGGAACCAGAATCTAAGGGTTTTTATCGTCGTTGTCTTGGCAGGGCCACAGATTGTCATTCATGCCTACGGGCTGGACGCTTTCGGCACGGATGTGGTGCGGGGTTACGGTGTGACTCATGTGCCCATCACACCAGGAAGGTGAGCAGTGAAGCTTTGTGTTGATGAATGATTGAACACTGAACACCTTTATCACCCACTTTCCCTGCCATTATCAGTGAATGATTGAACACTGAACACCTTCACCACCCTCTTTCCCTGCCATTATCAGTGAATGATTGAACACTGAATACCTTCACCACCCTCTTTCCCTGCCATTATCAGTGAATGATTGAACACTGAACACCTTTATCACCCACTTTCCCTGCCATTATCAGTGAATGATTGAACACTGAACACCTTCAGCACCCTCTTTCCCTGCCATTATCAGTGAATGATTGAACACTGAACACCTTCAGCACCCTCTTTCCCTGCCATTATCAGTGAATGATTGAACACTGAATACCTTCACCACCCTCTTTCCCTGCCATTATCATTGAATGATTGAACACTGAACACCTTCACCACCCTCTTTCCCTGCCATTATCAGTGAATGATTGAACACTGAATACCTTCACCACCCTCTTTCCCTGCCATTATCAGTGAATGATTGAACACTGAACACCTTCACCACCCTCTTTCCCTGCCATTATCAGTGAATGATTGAACACTGAACACCTTCACCACCCTCTTTCCCAGCCATTATCAATGAATGATTGAACTCAGAACACATTCAGTACCCTCTTTTCCTGCCATTATCAGTGAATGATTGAACACAGAATGACGGGTGCAATAGCCGAGTGGTTAAAGCGTTGGACTTTAAATCTGAGGGTCCTGGGTTCGAATCTCGGTAACGGTGCGTGGTGGGTAAAGGGTGGAGATTTTTCTGATTTCCCATGTCAACATATGTGCAGACCTGCTTATTGTGCTTGAATCCCCTTCATGTGTATACGCAAGCAGAAGATCAAATATGCATGTTTAAAGATCCTGTAATCCATGTCAGCGTTCGGTGGGTTATGGAAACAAGAACGTACACAGCATGCACACCCCTGAAATCGGAGTATGACTGTCTACACAGCGGGGTGAAAATGGTCATACACATAAAAGCCCACTCGTGTATGTACGAGTGAATGTGGGAGTTGCAGCCTACGAACGCAGAAGAAGAAGAAGAGAACACAGAACACCTTCACCACCCTCTTTCCCTGCCGTTATCAGTGAATGATTGAACACTGAATGCCCTCACCACCCCAACTTCTTGGTTTGATGGCAGGGGAAATGGTGGTGAAGGATGTTCAGTGTTCAGTTGTTCATGAACAAAGTTCGAAAGACACCTGATTCAGTTGCTGGTAAATCACTCTCAGATCTGCCATGAGCTGGGTCCATGACAAAGCCAGCTCTGGCTGTGCACAGAGGACTTGGAATGAATGGCGTGGGAGTAGTGCAAATGGAATGGTGCTGCAAAAAAAAAAAAAAAAAAAAAAGAAAAAGAGGAAAAAAACCAAACAAAAAACCCCGACAACTTTCAATTCTGTAGGTTGTGTACTTCTTTTTAATCTAATTAAATTCACTGTCTTTGAATATTGCATGCCATGATATTTGAATTCTGTGCTCTGTGCATGTTTTTTTTTTTTTTTTTTTTTGTCTTGTTTCTTTTTTTTTCTTTTCTTTCCGTTACATGACCAACATCGACTTGCTGATGATTCTGTCGAGGTTGATGCATGCTGGGTATTTTTATGTCTCCATAACCCACCGAACGCTGACATGGGTCACAGAATCTTTAATGTGTGTATTTGATTTTCTGTGTGCGTATACACATGAAGAGGGTTCAGGCATCAGCAGGTCTGTACATATGTTGACCTGGGAGATCGGTAAAATCACCACCCTTTACCCACCAGGCGCCGTTACCGAGATTTGAACCCGGGACCCTCAGTTTGAAAGTCCAACGCTTTAACCGCTTGGCTATTGCGCCCATTTTTTTGTGGTGTTATTGAATTAAAAAAAAAAAAGAAGAAAAAAAAGGAATATCACCCAGCAGATTTTTCTGCAGTACTGAAGTGACAGATGTGATTTGTAGTTTGTATTGACAACATCATATCCTGAAGAGATAGTTGACAGGCATGTTATGTAAAATGTGAATGATTGAGTCTCTATTTTGTTTTATTTTTTGTTTATTTAATTGTTTTTTTTTTTTTTGCAGGCACAAAATAAAGGTGCCAATGTTTGTTCCGGAATCGTCATCACTTCTACAAAAACTGACATCCTGGTTCCTGGGTCGACGACCAGAA
>NC_134876.1:47208314-47215814 GCF_041734735.1 Babylonia areolata | reverse complement strand
CGCGCGCGCGCGCGCGCGCATGTTTAATGCTGGTAGTGGTATTTTCTCAGTTGCTACCAAGTAAGTGCAGCAGTTGTGTGTGTGTTGTCAGTGAGTGAGGTAGTGAGCGTGTGTGCGCGTGGTCGTATGTGTGTGTGAGTGTGTGTGTGTGTGTGTGCGTGTGTGTGTATGTGTGTGTGTGTGTTTAATGCTGGGATTTTCCCAGCAGCTGTCAAGTAGTAAGTGCAGCAATAGAAGAACCAAGACTGGTAGGGTTGTGGTACATGTCGTACAGACCGTTTCAACCATTTTGCTTCACGAAGATGGTGAAGTCGCAGGTCAGATGTCAGGTCAAGATTGCAACATGGCACAGTGCATAGTAGCAAAACAAAAAAAAAGCTTCCTAGAACAATTAAGCTTGAATATCGCATTCAGTCTTCTGTATGCCTTGTGCATACACTCTTATTTGGTTCCATAATTTGTGTTGGTTGTTTATTATTAGGTGTTTATTTGTATTGTTTGATATAGCTTTTACAACGTAACAGTTTGTACAGGCGACTATGGTTGTCTTCATTGCTAATATGCTGTATCAAAGAAGATGGTCACTTGTCACAAAGACTATTGTCACTTTTCACAGATGTTTTTTTATTTCTCCTTTCTCACTCATTATGCGCTGGTCTTACTTTGCTCATCCTTCTTCACTTCACCCAGTGGCTGCTACTGTTGTTCGTTCCACTACTTTCATCTGCTGCTACTATCCACACAGTTGTTACCGCTGTATTTAATGTCTACAGTGTCAGCACTCTATGCTACAAATGTATTCACAAATCAGCCCCTTTCTCTCTCTGTGGCTGCCTTCACCTCTACACTCCATCTCGCTCACTACGATCAGCTTCGGATCCACTCCACTTACGCATACCCAGATTCAAACTCTCGACTGTTGGCCGCCGTTCTTTCTCTGTCTCTGGACCTTGCAGTTGGAATGAACTTACTCTTTCGCTTCGTCAAGTCTCCACACTCAGCTCTTTCAAGTCTGGCCTTAAAACTCACCTCTTCCCAAAATAGCCTCGCTTCCCTGCCTCTTCCTTGTCTTTAGTTTCTCCAGTTTTAGAGTTATGCGTGCGTGAGAATGACTGGTGCGAAAGCGCTTAGATTTGTCTATGAACAAGATTCAGCGCTATATAAGTACCATTATTATTATTATTATTATTATTATTATGCATCACTGCCAAAATCTCTGCTTTTGCATGATTGTTTCATAAAATCGGTAAACAATGCTATTATGTGCTGATGCGATAGGGAGGAATGAAAGCAGTTTTGTCTTTAGAAAAACCAAGGAGGTAGGGCAAACGTTGGACCTACGATCCAGTGTTTTCCATTTATTGGTGATAGAGGCCTTGTTTTAACATGAAGTTATGTCTTTGGCAAAGGTGATTAACTCAGACTTTCCTCAGTTTCAGTTCAGTTTTCACTTTCTCAAGGAGGCGACACTGTCTTTGACAAATCCATATACGCTGCACCACATCTGCTTGGCAGATGTCTGGCCTGTAACATAATCCAACATTCTTAATCAGGGCTTGAGCGCATCCATGTAAATTTATTTACCTATCAGAGTGGATTTCTCATGTAGAATGTTGCCAGAGGAATTCAGTTTTGTTGCCGTGTGTTCTTTTTCAGTGCGCCAAGTGCAGGCTGCACACAGGACCTCCAGTTATTGTCTCACCTGAATGACTAGATGGTCAGTTTGATTTCCCAGTCAAACTTATGAGAAAGGGCGAGAGCAGGATTCGAACACAGACCCTGTATTGGCAGAAGAGTGTCTCGGCCATTCTGCCACCTTCCTTCTTGACTTTCTTCACTCCTCCCTGGTGTCATATGGTGCCCAACTTTTGGTTGGGGGTTGTTGAAATGGCAGGAGGAGAGGGTTGGGACCTGCCCTCCTATACCACACCCTACACACAGTGGATAGGAATGCACTGCCCCAGTGGCTGTAAAAGACTACAAGACCTTTAATATTAACCTTTTCAAACCCACATCACTGCCACCACTTAACACTGTTGCATGTCATAAAGAAGTAACCACTATTATTCTATAGTAATGATATAAAGAAGAAGGCAAACACTTGGACTTAACAAAAAGCACAAGTGCAGGAATGAGTCCTTCCAGTTCTACCCTATGATGGGTGGTAGGGAGAGGGGGAGGGGAGGGGGAGGGACGGGGGGAGTGGGGGTGAGGGGGCACCCCCTCAGTATCATGGTTGAGTGGACAAGCTAGTTGCTGGGCCGTCAGTTCATGCCTACCTGCGCTGGTGACTGGTCACCTATTTCGCAGCTGGTGTCATTCTGTTGATGCAGGTTTTCGTGTTTGTTTTTTAATTTGTGGTCTTTGTTTCTGCCAGTGGTGACTGACATGGCGGTTGCCCCTTTTTGCGTTGCAGTGACGCGCGTGAGGTCGCAGGGCTTTGTGACGGTGTCCTTCAACGTGGTGATGAAGGACATGAAGAAGCTGGGCTACGACATCCAGCCCTCGGACGTCCTCAACCCTGTGGTGCCGGAGAACGTGGGCATGGCTACAACAGGTGCCTCAGAGGCCTAGCTGAAGAGGCATCGTCATTATCATCATCATCAGCAGTATCAGCAGCAACAACAGCATTTTATTTATCAGTTTTGTTTTATGTCAGTTGTGTGTGTGTGTGTGTATATGATTTTATGCATGTTAGTGTGTGTGTGTGTGTGTGTGTGCGCGCGCGCGTATGTGTGTGCACGTGTGTGTGCATTCATGTGCCTCCAATTGAAACAACACCCTCTTGAGTCAGCATGTACTGAACTGACATTTTTAATGCCTGGAAATCTTTGCGCTCATGCAAGAATGAATCTTTGTCAAGATCTTCATACCAGCTCAGATGTGACACAGGAGAACTTTTACCAAGAACAGGAGTGAGTGAGATGGGATTTTATGAACATGTTTTTGCCCTGAGTGACATGGGATTTTAGGAACATGTTTTTGCCCTGAGTGACATGGGATTTTAGGAACATGTTCTTGTCATGAGTGAGATGGGATATTGTTCCATGTTTTCTTTTCATGTTTTGGTCATTTTCCAAGATTGATTGGTCTTGAGTGTTTGTTGTCTGTGTTGCTAACACAGGCCATTTAGACATTTTTAGTATGGTTGTGATAGTACTGAAGAGGATAAAAATTGTCATAAGTAAAGAGGATGGAATGCCATGAAATAGATCCTCTACACTTTTCCAATGCTTGCAGGATATCAGATAGCACAAGGGTTGTGAACAGGTATTGACATTTTTGGGGTCTTTGGTACCACATTGGTGATGTTGGTGATCAGTTTGGTTGGATTTCCTCCTTTCTCATGATTCCACACTTACTTTTTTCTGGTGATCTGTGATTGTATACCATGTTATGAAATCTTAGCGTTTTCAGTCCGGTCTGATATTTATTGAATGTGTGGGTTGCGCTGGACATGATGGAAGATTTTAGGTGAATCTCGGTATGAATGTGGAGGGGTTGGGGGTATGTTTATGTGCTTCGAGCGTGATGTTTGATCTGTTTGAATGATGGTTGAAACTTTGACATTACTGACTTTCAAAGTTCACAAAAATCTAATCTCAGAGTAATTGACGATTTATGTGGTTCCATTCTTAAATAAGTGGTGATTTTCTTCTTTTTCAGCATCAAAATTAAATCGGTGGTTCAGTTGTATCTTCAGTCATATTGCCGTCCACCCTCCCTTCCATTATTTTTTTCACTCCAGCACCTCTTTTTTCAGAATTATTACATTTTTTCTTATGAATAATAAAATGTATACATGTATAAAGTCATGTGTTTCTGGTTTTTACTGGGGGTGGTGAGTGACCAGAAATATATGTGAGCACATCTCATATACTGTGCACTTTGATTTAAATGCATATTCAGCATGCTGTCAGTTAGATATTCACCATTACCTGGCACAGAATGCACTTTGAATGCACCCACCGTGTTATGTTGTCAGTACCAAAAAGCATTATGGACAGCAGAGTTGGTGTCATACTGCAAAGCAAAATACATAGTATTTCAGATGAGTTGATAAACCAAGGTTCTACGCGCAGCTAGGACTTAGTGCACAGAAAAGAACCCACAGCAACAGACGTTGTCCCTTGCAAAATTCTGTGGAAAAATCCACTGTTTGTAAAGCAAACACCTTTGCAGAAAGAAAGAAAAGAATGCTTTTACACTCCGGCGACATTGTCAATCCTCGGAGAGCGATGCAAATTTTACAGTGCACAGAAAAATCTGTTGTGACAAAAACGAACTAATCAGATTTAGAAGTTCTGACCAGACGAAGGTAATTTGTAAGCACCAAATTCTGCTGAGACACACACACACAAAATGGTAGAAATGGCAAAGGATGATGGCAATCTATCAAGAAAAGATAACTGCTTGTTTTTCTGCTGCGGAACAAGAGAGGAAGACAGGAAGTGCGGGTGAGTGGGTGCTGCATTTCTTTCAAGAAAACATCTTCCTCTGCAAGAGCTCTCATGATAATTATAATTGCTTATGGGAGACAAAACAAACAAACAAGAAAAGCAGCAGCAACAGCGACAACAACAAACATAACAAACAACCAATACGTTATCTGCTGCTTGCATAATAGATGATTTTTTCATAGGGTTTGAAGGTTAATTGGGGTAAAGTCCCGAGGATACAACTCCAGGACGAAACTGGGGGATCACTTGGTTCTGAAGTTCGACGGGCAGCAATAGCCGAATGGTTAAAGCGTTGGACTTTCAATCTGAGTGTCCCGGGTTCGAATCACGGTGACGGCGCCTGGTGGGTAAAGGGTGGAGATTTTTCCGATCTCCCAGATTAACATATGTGCAGACCTGCCAGTGCCTAAACCCCCTTCGTGTGTATACACATGCAGAAGATCAAATACGCACGTTAAAAGACCCTGTAATCCATGTCAGCGTTCGGTGGGCTATGGAAACAAGAACATACCCAGCATGCACACCCCCGAAAGCGGAGTATGGCTGCCTACATGGCGGGGTAAAAACGGTCATACACGTAAAAACCCACTCGCGTATATTCGAGTGAACGTGGGAGTTGCGCCCACGAACGCAGAAGAAGAAGGTTCAGAAGTTCAACGCCTTACCGATACTGCCATGGCGGCTCCTCCTTATGGGATGAGATGGTTATGTGGAAATATGCTTCCCCCCCCCCCACTCCTCCTCTCTTGGAAAGAGGCCAATGCTTGAAAACAGGCCAGTAAGTGCCTATTCCTTTTCCCTAAAAAAAAAAAAAAAAAAAAAAAAAAAAAAAAAAAAAAAGTTTCGATTTCGATTCCTCTGCCCTCCACCCTTCAGTTTCTGCTCACTTCACTCTCAGGGGCAGTTTAATTGCGACCTGGTAGGCGAGGAGATGGGGGTGGGGGAGGAGAGAAAGGAAATGTGTGGGCTAAAATTCTATTCTTGTTACCGACGTACCCACATAAGCGTCTGTTGTATTAATGAAGCAGGCTTGATTATGCAGAACACAAACTCTTCGACTCCGCCACACTCCTTCACTCACCCCACCTTCCACACTTTCTCCCCCTGTCCCCACAAGACCGAGTTGATGTCTGCCTATCCTGATTGATGAAGTGGACACACTTTTTTCATAGTGTTTTTATTTATTTATTTTATATTGATAATTAAATTCAGCAGATGTAGTGGAGTGAATCTGGATCAGTCCGCAAGCTTTGACACCTTAAAACTGATACTGTATACGCATAACGAACTTATCCTCAACAGGCTTAAAGTGAATCATACTGCTTTCATACGGCTTGGTGACCAGAACTTAAGAGAGATTGAGAGAGAAAAAAAAGATGATTTTCCGAACGTGCTAAAACCCAATAAACAAAGAATTGAATCCTCTCACGAAAAATGGAATAGGGAACGGGTACGTTTTTGAATGCATTCTCTATTTTCTTTCTTTTTCAGCTTTTGTTTACCGGGGGTGCTGAAACTGGGGGACAATACCAATCTAAACAAAATGCAAAACAAAACGGATGAGTGGGTTTTTTGTTTTTTTCCCTTTTGATTATTCAATCAACTTGTTTTTATTGTCTCGTGCTCATCTGCACTGCATCTGATTTATCGACTGCTCTCTCTCTCTCTCTCTCTCTGATTGCACTGTATAAAGAAATTAATTAATTCTACGAAAAAGAAAACGAACGTTATTTCTAAGCATAAAATTTATTCTCTTGTCTCAAACTCGATGCATAATTTCTTGCTCAAATGAACTCCCTGCATGGCATTTTCTACTCAATAAAATCAACAACTGTCAGATTTAAAAGAAGGGAGAGAAGAAGGAGAAGAAAAAGAAGACAGAGGAGGAGCAAGGGGAGGAGTAGCAGTAGTAGGAGAATAATTCACTTGATGTTGCTTTAATCTCAGCCGACTACAGGGGCCAAATGAGGTCTGAAAACACGTTAAACTGAAGTGAAAAAGAAATGACACGGTCGATAAGACAGATATCTGCTTCATGAAAACCTTAATTTTGAAAAAAAAAGCAGAGGACGAGTAGAAATGTGAAGAAAAGAAGAAGGAGAAAGATGACGATGAGCAGCAGTTGGTGTAGGAGAACGAACGAACAAGGGCGAGGGGGGGTGGGGGGGGAGGGAGTGGAAGGACGAGGAGAAAAGGCGAAGGCAAAAAATGCTTCGTTTTTACAACAAAGTATACACATATGCATGGATGGCAGGAATAGTCAAATTTACATTCGAAAGGGTAAAACGATTATCAAGTGGTATTCTTAGGGAGGACGAAGTGTCAATAGTGTCCGTCAGAGTCTGGGTTCGGATCCCGCTCTTGCCCTTTCTCCCAGGTTTGACTGGAAAATCAAACTGAGCGTCTAGCTATTGTTGTCTCGTTCGTCATTTATCAGATGGATTCCCCCATCTCCTCGATGAAGGCGGCAGTACGTCGCAGGTCCTCCAGTCCTCCGTAGTCATTCGTGTGAGACGATGAACCGAAGTCACGTTTGCGGCATGCACTTGGCGCGCTGAAAAAACAACAACAACAAACAAACCCACGTTAACAAAAGGGTTGTCTCTTTGCAAAATGTTGTCGAAGAAATCCACTCTGATAGGTAAATAACTGTGTATCCCTGCACTCAAGGCCTGACTAAGCACGTTGGGTTATGCTGCTGGTCAGGCATCTGCCTAACAGATGTGGTGTTGCGTACATGGATTTGCCCGAATGCAGTGACGCCTCTTTGAGAAACCGAAACAAAAGGACACTATTCTTAGATATTAAAAAACAAACAAACCCCAAACTATTCATAAGATAAGCTTATGCATGATGCAGGTTTTCGAAACCCCAAACGCATAATTTATGAGTACATTGAATAAAGATAATGTGCAATTCCTTAAACAACCACCTGAGTAGTAGGTAAGGCCACACTTGAAGAGTTCAGTTCTTGGAAGAAGGACTCTGATATTGATCTGATGTCACCAGTATTCAATATAACAATAACAACAATGAAACA
>NC_134876.1:47198314-47203314 GCF_041734735.1 Babylonia areolata | reverse complement strand
AAGATAAAACGAAATAGAATAGAACAAAATAGATAAATAAAAAAACAAACAAGCAAACAAAGAGATAGGTAGATAGATAGATAAAGTGTAATCCTGGAGTTTATTGGAAGTTGATGGGAGGGTAGTTCAATAACTTGTTTCTGTGGTTCTGTGTCATGTAACGTCTTGATGTATACCATGGTTTCTTCCTTTCTATCTCTTTTTTTTACGTATTCTTTTTTAAAACAAAAAACAAAAAAACAAACAAACAAACAAAACAAAACAAAACAAAAAACAAAACAAAAAAAACAACAACAAAAAACAAAAACAAAACAAAACAAAAAACAAAAACACACAAAAAAACCACACAAAAAACCACAAACCAACAACAAAAACAAAACAAAACAAAAAACAAAAAAGCCCACCAGTTTCTTTTTCTGTCCTATTTCTGTGATGGGTTCAGTCCCTTTGATCGCTGAAAATTGGTGAAAGGAAATCACTGTGGCATATATCTGAAATGTAATGGCTACCTTGTGTGTACGTTCAGTCAAGTACGTGTAATCGATTTTTATTGAACAAAACGTAATGCCATTCCTGGATGAAGAACTGCAGATAAAGAATGGTCATTGACATTCTGACTGTGAGTTCAATAATTATTAGTTATACGGCAGTGACGTGAAATTCAGACAAAGAATGGTGACTGATATCCTAACTGTTAGCTCAGTAATCATTAGTTATACTACTACTACTGGTATTTATATAGCGCTGAATCTTGTGCAAAAACAAATCAAAGCGCTTTCGCACCAGTCATTCACACGCATGCATAACTCTAAAACTGGAGAAACTGAAGACAAGGAAGAGGCAGGGAAGGGAGGCTATTTAGGAAAGAGGTGGGTTTTAAGGCCAGACTTGAAAGAGCTGAGTGCTGGAGACCTGACGAAGCGAAAGAGGAAGTTCATTCCAATTGCAAGGTCCAGAGACAGAACAAGATCGGCGGCCAACAGTGGAGTGTTTGAATCTGGGTATGCGTAAACAGAGTGGATCCGAAGCCGATCGTAGAGAGGGAGATGGAGTGTAGAGGTGAAGGCAGCCACAGAGATAGGAAGCGGCCGATTTGTGAATATATTTGTAACATAAACATATAACATTATACGGCCGTGACGTGAAATTCAGATAAAGAATGGTGAGTGACATTCTGACTGTGCACTTAATAATCATCATGGCAGTGAAGTGATTTTAAGAAAAAAAGCTTGTAACTGACATGCTGACTGAAAGTCCAGTGATTATTCTCTCAATGAAGTGACGTTCCTTCACTAAGGAACGCTTTCGTCAGTCAGCAGTTAAGCGGTTCACTGAAGTCAGGTCACTTCTAGTGCCGACACTCCTCCACCCATCCACTCATTTCACCACCCGCACTCCTCTCCATCACACACACACACACACACACACACACACACACACACACACACACACACACACACACACACACACACACACACACACACACACACACACACACACACACACACACACACACCTCCCCGCCATCCCACCCTCAACAACCACACCAAGTCAAAAATTGGGTCAGTGGTGCCAGTTCTCATTCTCAATACTGCTAATAGGGTTCTTTCTACCGTTTGGTGGGGACACACACACACACACACACACACACACACACACACACACACACACACACACACACAGAGCATCACCTAATAACCCCTCTCCCTCGCTCTAATGACAGCTACAATTGCTCCGTCGCCGAGCCAGACTGAGCAAGCGTTTCCCATGAGAGTGGAGACCGCCTTCACGTCTCCCCAAAACAGACGTCCCCTGTGAATCAGCCGACGCCGAAGGCTTTCATTCATCACAAGTCTCACCTTTAAGGGTCACTGTCAGCGAGTTCAGGTCAGTCCAGTTTCTCAACGAGGCATCACTAGCGTTCGGACTAATCCATATACGCCACACCACATCTGCTTAGCAGATGCCTAACCAGCAGCGTAACCAAACGCCACTTAGTCTAGCCTTGACGGAAAAAAAAATTATGACAATGATAAAGTTTCAGTTTCAGTTTACCAAGGAGATGTCACGCTGTTCCATTAACTCTCTCCATACGAACGGCGAAAGAGACGACGTTAACAGCGTTTCACCCCTATTACCATCATCAAAATATTGCAAGCGGAAGGCTCTTATACTGAAGAGGTGAATATTGACAAAGAATACCACAATTCTGACGACGGAAGCTAAAGGTTGGGTCATTCAGACATCCACTGGACATCCGAGGGGTCTGTGTAGAGGAGAAGAGAGGACTGGCCGTACTGAGTGAGTTAAATCCATATGCGTCACACCACATCTGCTAGGCAGATACCTGACCAGCAACATAATTCAACGCGCTTAGTCAGGCCTTGAGTGCATGCATGAATATTTGTGTAGAGGGGATTTCTTCTTCAGAATTTCGCCAGAAGACAGCTTTTTTTGTTGACGTTGTTTATTTTTTAGTGTCGCCAAGTGCGTGCTGCACACAGGACCTCTGTTCATCGTCTCATCCCAGCAACGCTCAGTTTGATGAATGTTTCCAGTCTTCTTCTTCTTCTTCTGCGTTCACTCGTATGCACACGAGTGGGCTTTTACGTGTATGACCGTTTTTACCCCTCCATGTAGGCAGCCATACTCCGTTTTCGGGGGTGTGCATGCTGGGTATGTTCGTGTTTCCATAACCCACCGAACGCTGACATGGATTACATAATCTTTAACGTGCGTATTTGATCTTCTGCTTGCATATACACACGAAGGGGGTTGAGGCACTAGCAGGTCTGCACATATGTTGACCTGGGAGATCGTAAAAATTTCCACCCTTTACCCACCAGGCGCCGTCACCGTGATTCGAACCCGGGACCCTCAGACTGATAGTCCAACGCTTTAACCACTCGGCTATTGCGCCCGTCGAATGTTTCCAGTCAAACTTGGGAGAAAGGGTGAGAACTGGAATCGAAGCCAGAACCCCATGGACACAGCGTTGACAGATGAGGGTCTTAACCATTCTGGCACCTTCCGAATAAAAGCTAAGTACATTAAAATATAGTGCAGGGAAAGATAAGTAGATGGGGAAATAACTATGAGTTACTTACTTAGGCCCTTCGCTCCCTCCCTGTGGAGCATAGGCCATCAACGACGTTTCTCCACTGAACTCGACTCTGGGTTGTCCTTCCTGCATCCCTCCAGCTGGATCCCAGCCTCTTTAGTTCTGCTTCAGTGTCCCGTCTCCAGCTGTTCTTGTCCAGTCCTCTCTTCCTTCTCCCCTGGGGGTTCCAGGTCAGGGCCTGGAGTATACTGCTGGATGAAAGAACTATGAGTGAACGGCATGAAAGATCACAGAATTTGGGACAATTCACATATATTCTCTCTCTGTCTCTGTTTCTCTCTCTCTCCTAATGATGACAAATATGGATGTTGATGCTGTGAAGATGTGACGAGGAGAGATCTTAGACAACGTGACAGGTTTTTCTTCGAATTCCATTTATCACCGATGGCAAGTTCGCAAACGTCATCATCGTTATGATGATCGTCGTTGTCATTGTCGTCGTCATCGTGCCTTCTCTCTCTCTCTCTCTCTCTCTCTCTCTCTCATTTAAAAAAAATCTAAGATTTGTTGTGAAGAGACAAAACGAACCCCGATGGCAACACGTTTAGTTTCAGTTTCTCAAGGAGGCGTTACTAGGTTCTGAAGGCGTTACTGAAAGCTTCTCTGAAGGCCTTCAACATCAGCCACGACACATGGGAGCTGAATGCAATGGACAGACCAAAGTGGCGTTCAGCTGTCCACAAAGGCGCCAAATCCTGTGAGGCCAACAGAATCGCTGCAGCAGAGCAACGCAGACAGGCCAGGAAAAGCAGTGCCAGCAAGTCCCCGACAGCCGCCACCATCCCCTGTCCACACTGCGTCAGAACCTTCCGGGCGCGGATTGGTCTGACCAGTCATCTGCGCATCCACAGAGCCCAACCCACCCACACCCCAGGATGACTAGATGGACGAACCACACTAGGTTCGGACTAATCGATATACGCTACTCCAGATCTGCTAGGCAGATGACCGACAGCAGCATAATCCAACGCGTCACTCAGGCCTCGAGTGCATGCACATATATTTGTGTACTGTCAAAGTGGATTTCGTGTACAGGATTTTGCCCAGAGGACAACACTTTTTGTTGGCATGGGTTCTTTTCAGTGATCCAAGTACATGTTGCACACGGGACCTCGGTTTATTGATTCATCGTGATGACTAGACTCCCAGTTTGATTTTCTAGTTGGGGAAAAAGGGCGCGAGCGGGAATCGAACCCAGACCCTCACGAACACCGTTTTTTTTCTTTCTTTTTTGTTTTTTTATCTCAACAGATTTCTCTGTGTGAAATTTGGGCTGCTGTCCCCAGGGAGAGCGCGTCGCTACACTACAGCGCCACCCATTAAAAAAAAAAAAAATCCTGCGTGCAGTTTATTTTTTCTATCGAAGTGGATTTTTCTACAGATTTTTGCTAGGAACAATCGCCAGGCTGAGCCGTGATTCGAATCAGCGCGCTCAGATTCTCTCGCTTCCTAGGTGGATGTGTTACCTCTACGCCATCACTCCACTGTACTGGCAAATAAAAGTCTTCACTATTCTGCCACCCCAGTTCCTCCTTCTGTACTCTTAATGAAATAAATGATAAACGGGACTTCCCATGTTTTATCACACATTTCGAGAAACGCATTGGGAAGGTGGCAGAATGAATAAGACGCTTATCTGTCAATTATGCTGCTGTCAGGCATATGCCCAGTAAATGTGGTGTAGCGTATATGGATTCGTCCGAACGCAATGACGCCTGAAGCTGAAAGCTAAAACTGCGAGAAAGTGTGGCAGAGGAACGAGCACGATTTCTCGCAATCATGATCCTATGATTTTTCACAATGTCTATCCTTTTTTTTCCCCATTCAGGGTTTAACTAAGCGCGTTGGGTTACGCTGCTGGTCAGGCATCTGCTCAGAA
>NC_134876.1:47177584-47187584 GCF_041734735.1 Babylonia areolata | reverse complement strand
ACCGCACGGTTCAAGACTCGGCAATTCTCCGCATCCCACAACAGCCAGTGAAATTACAACTGGACGAGCTACCAACCCTAGAAGAGACTGTCAAGGCCATTGAACAGCTGAAATGTGGCAAGGCAGCAGGGGTTGACGGAATTCCGCCGGAGGCGTGGAAGAATGGAGGCCCAGCACTACACTCCAAACTCCACAACCTCTTTGTCTGCTGCTGGGAGCAAGGCAAACTACCACAGGACCTCCGTGACGCAGTCATCATCACCCTGTATAAAAACAAGGGAGAAAAGTCGGACTGCTCCAACTACAGGGGGATAACTCTGCTCTCCATCGCAGGCAAGATCCTCGCCAGAGTCCTCCTATATCGGCTGGTGCCTACTATCGCCGAAGAACATCTCCCAGAGAGTCAGTGTGGCTTTAGAGCCAACAGAGGCACCACTGACATGGTCTTCGTTCTCAGACAGCTACAAGAAAAATGTCGGGAACAGAACAAAGGACTGTATGCGACATTCGTCGATCTCACGAAAGCTTTCGACACCGTGAGCAGAAAAGGTCTGTGGGAGATCATGAAACGTCTAGGATGCCCCCCAAAATTCCTCAGCATGGTCATCCAACTACATGAGGAACAGCGTGGACAGGTCAGACACAGCAACGACCTTTCGGAGCCCTTCCCAATTGGAAATGGAGTGAAACAAGGTTGTGTCCTCGCGCCGACCCTCTTCACGATCTTCTTCAGCATGATGCTCCAACAGGCCACTGAAGATCTTGGCGACGACGACGGTATCAGATACCGCACTGATGGCAGCCTATTCAACCTGAGGCGGCTACAGGCCCACACCAAGACACTGGAGCAACTCATCAGAGAGCTTCTGTTTGCCGACGATGCTGCCCTCGTCGCCCATACAGAAGCGGCCCTGCAGCGTATAACGTCCTGCTTCGCAGAGGCTGCGCAGCTCTTCGGCCTAGAAGTCAGTCTGAAAAAGACGGAAGTTCTCCACCAGCCTGCCCCACAGGAAGAATTCCACGCTCCTCACATCAACATCGGTGAGACAGAGCTGAAGTCGGTCCACCAGTTCAGCTACCTAGGCTGCACCATCTCGTCTGACGCCAAGATCGACAAGGAGATCGACAACAGACTTGCAAAGGCAAACAGCGCATTCGGCAGGCTGTACAAGAGAGTGTGGAACAACAAACACCTGAAGAAAGACACAAAGATCAGCGTGTACAGAGCTGTTGTACTGCCCACCCTGTTGTATGGCTCCGAAACCTGGGTCACCTACCGGCACCACATACGACTGCTTGATCGCTTCCACCAGCGCTGCCTTCGCACCATCCTCAGCATCCACTGGAGTGACTACATCACAAATGTCGAGGTCCTGGAGCAGGCAAAGACTATCAGCATCGAGGCAGTGCTGCTAAAGACCCAGCTACGTTGGGCAGGGCACGTGTCTAGGATGGAGGACCACCGCCTGCCCAAGATCGCGCTGTATGGCGAACTGTCCACTGGCCACCGTGACAGAGGAGCACCCAAGAAGAGATACAAAGACTCCTTGAAGAAAGCTCTCGGTGCCTGTCACATTGACCATCGCCAGTGGTCCGCAGTAGCCGCTGATCGAGAGACCTGGCGACGCACCATCCACCAAGCTGTCTCCTCCTTCGAAAACAACCGCAGGGCCAGCCTTGAGGACAAACGCAGAAGGAGGAAGAACCACGATGCTGCAGCCGCGAACCCAGACCAGACTTTCCCTTGCAACCGCTGCGGCCGACTCTGCTTTTCCCGCATTGGCCTTGTCAGCCATGAGCGTGCCTGCATCAGACGTGGACAACGCCCTTCCTAGATCTTCGTTAGCGAAGCCAGGCCATGACTGACTGACCATACGAACGGCAAAAGAGACGACGTTAACGTTTCACCCCAATTACCACCATCAAAATATTGCAAGCGGAAGGCTCTTATACTGAAGAGGTGAATGTTGACAAAGAATACCACAATTCTGACGACGGAAGCTAAAGGTTGGGTCATTGAGACACCCACTGGACATCCGAGGTGTCTGTGTTGAGGAGAATAGAGGACTGGCCGTACTGAGTGAGTTAATCATTTGTTTTTCTGGCCTCATTGTTAATGAATAATTATTTCAGAATTACTGCAGTGTCAGCTGGTGATGCTTTCGTTATTCTATGCCCTATATTTCAAGACCAGCTTTATTTATCTGCGAGAGAATAAGGGTTGAAACGTTTAGCGTGTGTCACGTTTTGTTTTTGTATTTGTTCTTTTTTGTCACAACAGATTTCTCTGTGTGAAATTACGGCTGCTCTCCCCATGGAGAGCGCGTCGCTACACTGAGAGCGCCAACCATTAAAAAAAAAATTCTGCGTGCTGTTTTATTTGTTTTTCCTATCGAAGTTGATTTTTTCTACAGAATTTTGCCAGGAACAACCCTTTTGTTGCCGTGGGTTCTTTTACGTGCACTAAGTGCATGCTGCACACGCAACCTCGGTTTATCGTCTCATCCGAATTACTAGCGTCCAGACCACCACTAAAGGTTTAGTGGAGGGGGAGAAAATACAGGCGGCTGAGCCGTGATTCGAACCAGCGCGCCCAGATTCTCTTGCTTCCAAGGCGGACGCGTTACCTCTAGGCCCACAGTATGTCTGTGTTAAGTAATTGCATACTTTTGATTTTGCTGCACGCGATGAACTTTCTCTTTATAAGATTATAAAGCTATTATTATCCTGTCCCGTCCTGTCCAGTTTTGTCTTGTCTTATCTTACAGCCACTGCTCACGTGTTGCTGTAAACGTTTCAAAAGCAAGCGGAACAGGAACAGACATTCCGCTGCATTTCTGTTTAAAGTCGGTTTCCCCACCACCACTCAGACCTCTTGGCAATGTTGGCCAAACCTCATTGATCATGCATGCCGCTGCCAGGACAATTTTACCTTCTGGATCATTGAAAGCAACAGATGCACCCACTATGAACAGCCACGATTAGGTTTTCCCGCTTTCGTTATGGGATTTCGATATAGGCCTTGCCAGGAGTACAATTTCCAGCACATTTCCTTCCCCTGGATTCCTTTCTGATCATCGATAAATGCTGTGCAAGAGTTTTCCTGGCAGGAACTGCATTGAGATATGAACAGCTTACATTGATTAGGTCTCCCTCCCTTCCTTTCTGTCTCAACCCCTCCCTCAACTTCGCTTCTCGTAGTACTTCTTCTGCGTTCACTCGTATGCACACGAGTGGGCTTTTACGTGTATGACCGTTTTTACCCCGCCATGTAGGCAGCCATACTCCGTTTTCGGGGGTGTGCATGCTGGGTATGTTCTTGTTTCCATAACCCACCGAACGCTGACATGGATTACAGGATCTTTAACGTGCGTATTTGATCTTCTGCTTGCATATACACACGAAGGGGGTTGAGGCACTAGCAGGTCTGCACATATGTTGACCTGGGAGATCGTAAAAATCTCCACCCTTTACCCACCAGGCGCCGTCACCGTGATTCGAACCCGAGACCCTCAGATTGATAGTCCAACGCTTTAACCACTCGGCTATTGCGCCCGTCGCCGTAGTACTTCAAATCAAATCAGATCGAACGGAATGGAATGGAATGTAATAGAATCAAATCAAATCAAGTCGTTTGTAGGTCAGCCAACCGCTAAATGGTACCATGAACATTGATAAACAAACTGATGTATAGGCCTACATTGTAGAGTAAATCTGAATTTGGTCTGTTGCGAACGTTCTATCTTTCTTTCTTTCTTGAAAGTGAGCGTCTGCGGGTTTGAGTCCTATCACATGGAACGGGGTTTCCACTTCCTATCCCTCCTCCACTGGACCATGAGCGGTCTTGGTGCTAGTCATTCGGGTGAGACCCGTAAACCGAGGTCCCATGTGCATCTTGAACTTATCGCTCGCAAAAAAGAGAACCTGCTGCAAGGAAAGGGTTGTTGTCCCTGGCATAATTCTACAGAAACATCCACTTTGAGCGTAAAACAAATACACTCGCAGACCCAAAAATAAAAAAAAAGAACAAAAGAAACAAAGAAAGAGAAAAAAAAAGAAACAAAAAAACAACAACAAAAAACACAAGGGTGTAGCTGCATTGTCGTGACGCCCTCTCAAGCAGGTGACAAAGTTTACATAGAACAATGTAAGAAGTAATGCAATACAATAAATTTACCTCATAACACTACACTACACTACACTGCACTACACTACACTACGTTTCCTGCATTCTGGAATCTCGTTTTTTTTTTTTGGTTTGTTTTGTTGTGTATACCTTTTATCAGCCTATACGCAAACGACATGCGAACGCTTGGCGGCATTGAGAGAAGTTAAAAGTTAATTAATCAAAGGTCCCATAAACTTTTACGGTCATCGGTCAGGTTACAGCGTGGAGTGAGAGAAGAAAAAAGGAGTATAGTGTCTTTCCCAAGGACACAACATGCCAAAACGGGGACACGAACCCTGATCACTGGTGAACACTGGATCACAAGTCTGACGCCTAACCGGTTTTGCCAGTGCACCTCCTGTGTGCTGTTTTACCGTTCCGGAAAAAACAAAAATCTCATTTCCGCCGCTATTTCAGTGGTATTACTCTCATGTCGCTCATCCCATCTATTCTTTCAACACCCACGCTTACACACACACACACACACACACACACACACACACACACACACACACACACACACACACACACACACACACACACACACACACACACACACAAACACATCACACACACAAACACACAAACACATCACACACACACACACACAGAGGATTGAAATGTATGTAAGCTTATGTCAGAGATCTGAACCTCACACGTGCATATACATACATGAGGATCAAATACATACGTTAATGATCCTATAATCCATGTCAGTGTTCGGTGGATTATGGAAACACGAACACACTCAGCATGCAGTCTTCCGAAAACGTCAGGGAGAATGGTTGCCTAAAATAGCGGGGATAGAAACGGTCATACACGTAAAATCCCACTCGTAGACTGGAGGGATCATGGGGAATGCTGCCCTTTGTCTTCTCCCCTGAACCAGATTCCTCCAGGTCTGTTGGCTGTGCGTTCAAGCCCGAGTCTTTGCAAATGGTTCAAAGTGCAGCCCACGAACACACACACACACACACACACACACACACACACACACACACACACACACACACACACACACACACGAAAACAACAAACAAACACAAACAAAAAATAACACAAAACAACACAGTAACAACAACAACCCCCCCCCCTCCCCCCCCCCCCCCTGTCACAACCCATAAGGGGTTGCCCATGAACCCCCGCACCTTCCCAGACTAACTAACACCCCGACAACACAAAACACAGAGACATAGATAAATCAGCTCAATTCTTTACTGTTGTACACTGGTCCAGACACACAAACTGAAACACTTAACTACAGCAACACTTTTTAGTTACATCATAGCAGCATGACACAGTATGCCCTAAGAACAGCAGCACGGATCTACGCAAAAGAAACAAAAATGTCGGTTCACTTGAACTTAAATCAAGTTCATCTGTTGAAGGACAGCATCACTGAACTGGCTTTGTCGTACGCCCACAGAAACGGAGAGGGTGGAAACGGGAGGAGGGACTGTGGGCGAGGGCGTTGGAAAATACGGGGGTCGGGGAAAGGAGTGGGAGTGAGGGAGTTTTGGAACAGACATGGATGAAGTGGGACGACGAAAAGTGAATCCTGGAGTCCCGTTGGGGTGGCAGTCAGGGAGAAAAAACAGGAAGAATCACAGGGAACAAATCTGTAACAACTCCCATATCTCTGTAGATTACGCTTTAACTCTTTCCATACGAACGGCGAAAGAGATGACGTTAACAGCGTTTCACCCCAATTACCATCATCAAAATATTACAAGCGGAAGGCTCTTATACTGAAGAGGTGAATGTTGACAAAGAATACCACAATTCTGACGACGGAAGCTAAAGATTGGGTCATTCAGACACCCACTAGACATCCGAGGTGTCTGTGTAGAGGAGAAGAGAGGACTGGCCGTACTGAGTGAGTTAAGATTTGAAAGAGTACCCCCCCCCCCCTTCCTGGAATGATACGGAATGCACTAAGGAAATAATTGGTTATCTTATCATATACGGTCAATTTCACACAATGCTACGAACGCCAAAAGTACATGAAATGTTTATGATTTATCCAGTAATTAAAGAGTTAAACTCGCATGCAATCCGAAAGAGACATTTACCCTAACTGACAAAAATGTCGGTATCAATCCTTGTGGTTTCAAACTACCGAAACAAAACTCAGTGAGCCCACATTGCAATCTACCAATCACATTTCAAATACCACACAAACGTTTTGGAAATCTTAGGCCCCAGTTGGATACAGTTCACAAAGGAAATGGATCAGAAACAACTCGAGCTGAATACATAGCAAAACAACCCTAAACACAACCTTATTATCCCAACATAAATATCTAGAAATAAAAGAATACTGGATTTAAAAGATTTCCGTTAAAACAATCCCAAAATACAACCAAATGCCACAAGTTACGACACTAACACCACGAGGACAAACTAACTATACAACTCCCCCTCACCTGTCACCAGGCAGGAATCAGGCTCACCACTGGCCCGGGAGAGAACACGAAACACATATCCACACAGAGGCAGAAGGGGGTCACACCAGAACCGAATCCCACGACTGTCCAAGAGAGCACCCAACAGCTCACTTGCTGGAACGGCGACCCTTCTCCTTCCAAAGCTCGGCACCAAAGGCAAAGCCAAACTCTTCCTTCACAACGACGTTAACTCTGAACTCACCTCAAGAGTTCAGAGCGAGATGGACCAAGGACATGTCACACACATCACGACAGATTCACGTGCTTCAGTTCGGAACAGAAATGAGAATACAAGAGAACGATAGAGCAAAAGGGGGAGAGAGGAGGGAGAAAGGTAGAGGGAAAAGGAGAGGAGGGGAAGGGAGAGAGAGGAGAGGGGAAAGGGAGACGAACACACGAACACACGCACAACTGAATGCCACGAGCCGTGACACCCCCCCCCACCCCCCAAAAAAGCAACAACAACAAAGAATGAAGTTACTGTTATGTATATCAAAGGCCATCACCCATCCTATGTCATCCGAAGGTTTGGGGTGATGTTCTCCAATCTATAAATAAAATGAACGCACAGGGATGGATCACGGTAGAATTAGAAACATGAAAAAAAAGAAAAAAAGAGAAAAGAACACACAGAAGTAACTGAAAAAAGAATACAACTAGCAAAGCAATCAGATTATTATATGAGCAATAAATAATGCATACATGAAGCAGAGATTGTACGGAACAACGAGCTTTGTTTTCTGCTCCAAATTTGGGAGCGATCGGCGATCTGGAGTAATTACGTCCCCTGACAGATTTAGGTCGGGGACATGGGGGGGTAGTTGCCCTTTACTTGCATCCAGTCTTTAAGGATCGATACCTGGGCTTATTAGATCTCCCCGTCTCTGTTTCTGTCTCTGTCTATCTGTCTCTCCATCTCTCCCTGTGTCTCTCATCTGTCTGTCAGTCTGTCTCTCTCCTCTTCTCTATCTGTTTCTGTTGATACTTGGATCAAAGGAAGATTGTGTGTGTGTGTGTGTGTGTGTGTGTGTGTGTGTGTGTGTGTGTGTGTGTGTGTGTTTGACTGTCTATATGTTTGCGCGCCTTTCTGTCTCCTCTGTCTTTTTCTGTCTCCCCGTGTCTGTATTTCATTCCCTCTTTCTCTCTCTCTCGTGTGTGTGTGTGTGTGTGTGTGTGTGTGTGTGTGTGTGTGTGTGTGTGTGTGTGTGTGTGTGTGTGTGTGTGTGTGTGTGTGTGTGTGTGTGTGTGTCATTTAAAAACATAAACAAAAGTTTCCAGACAACACCTGTGCACAGTAAGATGTGTAAGTTGTAATGTGGAGTGCGGCCTACTTTGTAACATTCGAAACATTCTCCCTGTCTCCCTCACTGTCTGGCATTTTGGAGGTGAAAAGTTTGATTACTGAAGGAACAGCTGTAGCGCAGTGTATGTATATATATATATATCTGTGTGTGTGTGTGTGTGTGTGTGTGTGTGTGTGTGTGTGTGTGTGTGTGTGTGTGTGTGTATGTGTGTGTTCGTGTGTGTGTGTGTGTGTGTGTGTGTGTGTGTGTGTGAATGTCCGTGTGACATATATACTTGAGTTGCAGTACCTATTTTCACTATCATGTACGTCGTCATGCCTTTCTGACCTTATGTTTCATTTATCATGTCCTCTTTCTTATCCTATTTATGTATTTGATTTATGTATTTAAGTACTTATGTTAAATATATATATGTGTAATCAAAATTGAAAATTAAGAAAAAAAAAAGTCCTCCAGCAATGCATACTTTGTTCCAGCACTTCTGTCCAGTCTTTTCCCTCTCTTTCTTATCCTTTCCACGCTCCTGACTGAAGAATTTGCTAATGATACACAGCGCATGTAACGACGACACCTGCAATAGCAATTACAACAACACCAACAACAAAGCTTAATATATATATATGGCGTGCATTTTCAAAAGAAAAAAAAATGGACGGAGGAATAAATAGATAAATAGATAAAGGACGGAAGGAAAAAAAAAAGAATAAACAAAGGAGAAAATACAAAGATAATCAAAAAAGACTAAACATTCAACGAGCCGGAAAGAATAAATCTCGGAGAGATAGCAATCACACACACACACACACACACACACACACACACACACACACACACACACACACGACACACACACACACACACACACACACACACACACACACACACACGCACACACACACCACACACACACACACACACACACACACACACACACACACACACACAGAGACTAACAGGTGGTGTGGCCAACAACACAATTCATTTCCTCAGCCCCTCCATCTATCTTACGGACATCTGACAGTCAGAATAGGATGCTGCTGCTGAAAAGAGAAAGCCCAGGGGCAGACAACCCGGCTGCAAGTGATATATGAGCGATATCCATCGATGTCGAGCAAATAAGTTAAATTCCTGACAAGGGCAGCCTTCGACAGTTGGATGGGGAGCTCGATGCTCGAGCTCACGAACACAATTATATTTGCTTTTTGCAGTGTTGTTGGTTGTGATTTGATTGTCCCTGCCACACCCGCCACATTGTATTGTATTATATTATCCTTTTTTTATCCATCGCAGACAAGATACTTGCCAGGATCCTACTAAACCGCCTCACAGCACACCTTGACCAAGGTCATTTGCCTGAGAGCCAATGTGGATTCCGGAAAGAGCGCGGAACAACCGACGTGGTGTTTGCTGCAAGGCAGCTGCAAGAGAAATGTCAGGAGCAAAATGCTGATCTATTTTCCACCTATGTCGACCTCACTAAGGCCTTCGACACCGTGATTAGAGAGGGACTGTGGAAGATCATGGCCAAGTACGGATGCCCTCGGAAATTTATTTCCTTGGTCAGCCAATTCCATGAAGGCATGCAGGCTCGAGTCCAGGACAATGGTGAAACATCTGCTCCTTTTCCTGTCACAAATGGTGTCAAGCAAGGCTGTGTCCTGGCTCCAACACTGTTCAGCCTCATGTTCTCTGCAATGCTTACTGATGCCTTCAGAGATGGCGATGTTGGAATCGGCCTAAAGTACCGAACAGATGGCAAGCTGTTTAACCTCAGAAGGCTTCAAGCAAAAACGAAGGTCATAACAGACATCATCAGAGACTTTTTGTTTGCTGATGATTGTGCCCTCAACGTTGGATCTGAAGCTGACATGCAACTCAGCGTTGACAAGTTTGCCACTGCCAGCAGGAACTTCGGCCTTACCATCAGCACGAGGAAAACTGAAGTTCTCCATCAGCCAGCCCCAGGGAAACCCCACGTTGAGCCCAACATCACAGTCAACGGTCAGAGACTCAGTGTGGTGGAGCGGTTCACATACCTTCGCAGCACACTGTCACGAAATGCGACCATCGACGATGAAGTG
>NC_134876.1:47165084-47167584 GCF_041734735.1 Babylonia areolata | reverse complement strand
GTCATATCGTTATTCACTCACACTCTCGCTTTCACAACCGCATACATACTCTTTATCGCTCTGTACATTTTCCCATGAATACCGTTTTTGCGTAACACTAGCCAGAGATGATTCCTATCAACGAAATCAAATGCCTTTTTGAAATCAATAAAGGCGGCATATAATTTAGAATGGCTCGACAGTTGCTTTTGTACTAAGGCAAGTAATGTAAAAATGTGGTCAACAGTACTGTAACCTTTTCGAAACCCCGCTTGTGACTCATTCAATACAGCATTTTCTTCAACCCATGCAGTTAGGCGCTTGTTTAGAATGAAAGTATATAATTTACCAGATACGTTAAGCAAAGATATCCCTCTGTAATTGTCCGGATAATTAGTATCACCTTTCCTATGTAGTGGGTGTATAACTGCTTCAGACCAAGTCATTGGGAATGTTCCAGAGTCGAATAATTTATTGAATAACTGGGTAAAAAATGTTACTACAATTGGTGAACCATATTTATAAAATTCGCCACTAATCCCATCAGGACCGGAAGCTTTTCCTAATTTCAGAGCTTTTATTGCTCCAATAACTTCTGTTTCGGTTATGGTGGCATCTAAAATACTGTTATACATGCTAGAATTTTGCAAAGTTTCGTCAAAATCAGCTTCGTTTGTTGTGTTTTCGACATTAATCACTATATCATCCTCCAATACGTCACATCCAAATACTGACTTAAAATGTCTAAACCATTCATTGCTTGAAATACAGCTAGATGGTGTTCTACTATATGTTGCAGATTTGATTGTACCCCAGAACTTTTTCTGATATTTACCACAACTCTCTAGAATTTCTAGAATGTGCTTTTTAAAATCTGAGCTTTTCTTTTTCAGGAGCTTTTTATACTCTCTTCGTTCAATTGTATATACAGTTCTAAGTAATTCATTTTCATCTTTATTTTCAACTTTACAAGCTGCATGTTTCTTTAAAGCCTGGCGTACCTTTGCCCTGGTTTTTCTACATTCTTCGTCAAACCACGGACTGTTCTTTACCGTACCAGTTTTAAAGTTTCTTTTCATGCACTTACCAGCAAGAAAAATACCTTTATTAAATGTTATTAAAGCTGCCTCAATGTCAGAATCAATTAAATTGGTGGCTGTGTTGAAGAAATCTAAAACTTCAGGGGATGCAAGTGCATCAGTATATTCGTCAGTTTTATCTTGGTTCCAGATGTATTTTTGGATTACAGTTTTTCCTAATGTATTTATATGTTGTGCTTGTATCTGATTGATTTTGAGAAACATTTCTACAGGCATGTGTTTTGATTCTATCTTATGAATGGCTTGTAGTCTTAATGCACTTTCAATGAAACATTTAGATACCAAAAAATATTCAATAACTATTGATGAGTCTGGTGAATTTACTTACATTGCACATAATGGGGCTAGAGAGAGAGAGAGAGAGAGAGAGAGAGACAGACAGACAGACAGACAGAGAAAGAGAGACAGAGGGACAGAGAGACAGGCAGAGAGAGAGAGAGAGAGAGAGAGAGAGAGAGAGGGGACAGAGAGGGACAGAGACACAGAGAGAGAGAGAGACAGAGAGAGACACACAGAGAGATAGATACACACACACACACACACACACACACACACACACACACACACACACAGACAAAGATACAGAGAGAGACAGAGAGAATGGTTAAGAAAAAAACGAAACCCATGAAGCCTATAAAGGGAAGAAAGAGAAGAAGGAAATTGATAGCTATAAAACGGAAGCATCTGTTTCAGGACCCCTCGTTCCTCGCAGTTTAGGAGAAGCATCAGGAGAATCACCTTGAATGAACCGAATCTGTTTTTAACCCCCCCAACCCCAGCCCCCTCTAACGAGCCCGTCCTTCTCCTCCTCGCCTAATGGGAGGCACAGCTGACATGGGAATTACACAAGGGTGTCCGCATTTTGTTCCCCCCCGTGGAAGATTCTCACATGTTTGATGGCCATTTGGACCGAACTAAAAAAAAAAAGAAAAAAAAAAAAAGAAAAAAAGAGATCTCTCATTCTTCGAGGCACTCCGGTTCCCACACTGCTCACACAGTATACTCATCAGCCTCTTAATATGATCGCCTGCCGCAGGCTAGAGGGAGGAAATTCGAAGTGACTGGAAAGCAGTGCAGCGTCTTCTCTTATGTGTGGCCTCTTGGCAGCGCGTGCAGCATGCTATAAGATTCACGAAAAGGAACCCACGGTAAAAAAAAAAAAAGAAAAAAAAAAGAAGAAAAAAGTCTAGTAATATTCTGCAGAAGTAATGTACTTTGACACTTTTAGTCATAGAAAATGTGTATTGTGATACAACCGCACGATACAATACAATATAAGGCAATGCAATACAATACAACACACATACACACACACACACACACACACACACACACACACATTCCCCATCTCTCACGTTAACCGCCACGCCCCCTCCCCTCCACCACCCCTACCCTCACCCTGACGACAGTTTTGCTTCAGT
>NC_134876.1:47145084-47160084 GCF_041734735.1 Babylonia areolata | reverse complement strand
TCTATCATCGACAGCAGAGCGAAGAGAACGGGAGGGTACATAGATTTGAAAGATGTCAGAGAGGTATCAGGGTGCAGTTCCAGATATGACATAGAAGCAGAGAAAGGCAGCTTTGCATTTGATTCTTTGGTCTATGGGAAACCAGTGCAACTGTTTTAGAAGGGGTGTGCAGTGTGCGGATCTTTTTTGCTTTATAAATCAGTTTGGCGGCGGAGTTTTGTACCTGCTGTAGTGGTCTGAGGAGTTACCAAGTGTACCGGGGTCACAAGGAATATTGGGATATCTAGAGAGTATGCATGAACTTCTTCCTCTTCCTCGTTTGCCTCCCATTAGATGAGCAGCCAGGTGTCCTCGATGAAGGCTGCCGTCCGTCGCAGCTCCTCCAGGGTGCCGTACAGCTTGGCTTCCACTGCTGTCGGTGTTGGCCAGTACTTCCTCCTGGATGCTGCATGTGTCGTACAGTCTTGAAGGATGTGGTCGGTTGTCATTGGTCCCTCACCACAAAGGCACTCTCCACTCTGTCCAATGCCAAATTTTGTGTGCATGTGGTGGAGCAGGCGGTCGTATCCAGTTCTCAGGCGGAAGATCTTGACCTGTTCCCCTCGTTCCAGCAAATGGTATCTGTCTTCTGGGTTATATTTGGGGTGCTGGAGGCGCCACTTTATTCCTTGCTATGCCTTGATGATTGTCTTTATATGCATTAACTAACTAGTGTTTTGGTTGCGTCGAGTGTGAGGTAGTGAAGTATGGAGTCTGAGTTGTTTGACAGGTTTTGATGATGTTATACTGCGTGGAAAGGTCTTCATCGAGGAAAAAGCCAAGGTCAAGATATATGTGCTGACACAGTCCGTACAGTTTGCTGGAAAAGGCTCTGTGATTTTGAATACATCTAAACTGAAAAGCCGAGAGAATAAAAAGTTGAACTTAACTGGACATTTAGATGATTTCGCACCATCTTCCCCAGCAAAAATGGCACATGAATGTTTAGGGATGTTACTGATGATGATGGTGAAGATAATCATAATGATAATGATGATAATGATAATATCAGTACTTATATAGTACATATCCTTGGTCAGAGAACAAGCTCCGCTTTAAATTTTGTTTTTTGAGTTATCTCTGGTGAATGTCGTGTATTGTACTGTATGTCCCATTCACACGTTCCTGCTCCATGGAGTCGGTGTGTGTGTGTGTGTGTGTGTGTGTGTGTGTGTGTGTGTGTGTGTGTGTGTGTGTGTGTGTGTGTGTGCCACAAACGTTTTATTGAACATTAAACGAAAGGTAACTCTGTATTCCATGAGCACCTTGTGTCACAAAAGCACATACTGACCGGCAGAGGACTTCGGCCCTTGGAGAAAAACAAACAAACAAACAAAAAACACAAAAAACAAAAAAGCAACAACAAAAAAAAACCCAACCCCAAAACGACAAGAATAACAAACAAACAAAAAAAAAAAAAAAAAAAAAAAAGAAGGAAAGTTTATCATCACTGAGTTTTGGTGGCAAATAAAACACCGCAGTCACTGTCTGTCTTACGAACCGCACATCGAAATCCGTTTCATCACTATTCCTGGGAGGGGAAAAGAAAACTCATTAACTATCTAATCAGCTCGTGCCAGCGGAAAAGTAGAAAACGAATTGCACAGTCACTCCTGAAGGCAATTCCTGAGCGCTCATTACTTTGGGTCTGCCCGCGGTCTCTCAGAGCGTTGACTGATGGGTTCCCGGTGCTGTAAGTGGCCTGTTGGCACCTCCCTTGGCCTATGTAGACACGCTTTTAAATTAAATGAACCCCTGCGGGGTTAACTTCAGTTAGCCAGAAGTTGCCACCCGGTTGCATTGATGATGATGATGATGATGATGATGATGATAATGATGATAATGACGATGAGAAGGATGCTGATGATGATGATGAGGAGGAGGATGATGAGGATGATGAGGATATGGATACGTATATAGGTCCCAAGCCTCGGTCAGAGACCAAGCTCCAAGCGTTTTATAAACACGGGAGTCATTTGCCTTCCTGGGTAGAGTCGACTGACAGCTGCCATTGGGCGCTCGTCATTCATTTTCTGTGTCATTCAATCAGGTTTCAATCACGCACATATACATACTCATGCGGAATATAACAGTTCACGTGTATGATCGTTTTGTTTATGTACCCCGCCTTGGGGGCAGCCGTTTTCGGGGGTGTGCATGCTGGGTATGTTCGTGTTTCCATTACCAACTGGACACTGGCATGGATTACAGGATCTTTAACGTTCGTGTTTGATCTCCTGCGTACGTGTTCACACAAAAGTGTTTCAGACACTAGCAGGTCTGCACATATGTTGACCTGGGAGATCGAAAACATCTCCACCCTTTACCCATCAGTCAGTAAAGGCTAAATCAGAACATCCGCCACTCCCATTCCTTTTTCAATAATTTAACGAAGCATGTAGAAAAGTGGGCAATTTCTAACCAGGAGGCTGGGAGATCGATATTGATTTGTCACAAACGATCCCGGGGATCATTTGAAGCTAGTCCAAAAATAACCCCGTGGTAAAACTTAACAGGGGTGGGGGTAGTTTGAGTCATATTGCACCGGCTACTGACAGGGGTACTGAACCGAAATCCAGTCGCCATTGACACACAGGACCACGTGACGGTGCAATCCCTGACCCCTTTGGCCCCGCAGGCTGCTGACGGAACACCCAGCCTTGGCAGTGACCAATGTCCACGGTGCAAATCAATGGCATTTTCCTGATAGGCAACTACTGCCTCATTTCTCGGTCTGCTTTTTAGTCACGTGGAATGTGTGTGTGTGTGTGTGTGTGTGTGTGTGTGTGTGACTTATCCATATGTCAGCTTAAAAAAAACTATCGGGTTGTAATTAAAAGTCCAAGCATAATGATAATGTACTTGAATACTACCTGTTATTGTTGACGATGTTAAGAGTCTGATGACTTATCAACATTAAACAATGCGCGCATATCCTTAATTTTAACTGACTTGTAGCCTACGGCTCACATCTGCTCTGTATATGTATGGATAAAACAGAACAAGAAGAAGAAACAATCAACTGATTAGCTCAATCAATATGTCACGCTATTTCTCAACGTAAAATACGAGCCGGGCAAGATTATGCATTGGTATTACATCAGCGCATTGCATTAAATCACTGAATAGTTCGTCATTAATTGTGTTTGATCCAAGATATGAGAGCGAGAGAGAGAGAGAGAGAGAGAGAGAGAGAGAGAGAGAGAGAGAGAGAGAGAGATGGATAGATAGATAGATAGATAGAGAGAGAGAGAGAGAGAGAGAGAGAGAGAGAGAGAGAGAGGGGGGGGTTCTCTGCCTTTTAATTAGCTTGTGGACGTTTTGTGTTTACTTCCGATACTTTAAATTTTCTCTTGCCTTCTTTGTGGAGGAAAGAAAGAACAACCAATGGAAATAAGCAAACATATTTCAAGCAAACCAGTCAAAACAGGAACTCGTTAATGGGAAAGCAAAAACAAAAACAGCACTATATTCAACAATGAAAAAACTGAAATGTGCGTCTAAAGATGCTCGGTGACATGTTATGCAATGCACTGATTTGTTGATATTTTTCATATTTCAAACATGAACGTTGTTGCTGCTGTGTTTTTGTTTCTTTTTTGGGGGTGGGAGGTGGGGGTGTGGGTGGGTGTTTTAACTGTTCTTAGTTAATGATGATGTATTATCGTTTGAGTTTTTTGGCGCAAACGAGTTTCACGAGATGCAAAACAACTGGTGGGTTTGTAAAGCAAATGAGGCCCAACGCTATACGGACTCCAACAAATCTAAGATGTTCTTCAGTGCGATCAGAGATGTGTATGGACCACCCAAGCCTAACTCCACTCATAACATCATTACATCCCTTGTCTGGGCTCTCTTGCATGGACTAAGAGTATTGCCCCTTTACCACACGTCACTTGCAGACTGTAAATTGCTTGCTTTTATGCGCGGTAGACTTTCACTTAGTGACGACTAATTTGTGGCTCGATAGTGTGACAACTATCGAGGCATTTTTCTTCTCGTCGGTTGCTGGAAAGATTCTGGCTAGAGTTATTCTGCACCGCTCGATCAACAGTATCTCTGAAGAAAACGTGCCAGAAGCACAGCGCAGTTTCAGACCTGGTCGCAGTACTGTCTGTATGGTCTTCAAGGTGAGACAGGGCCAGGAGAAATGCATCAAACAAAACATGGACCTTTACGCAGTCTTCATTGACCCGACAAAGGCCTTTGACACACAGTCAGTTGAGAATCTTTCTGGATCATACTTGTTTAACTCGGCTGCCCAGCGAAAGTTACCAGGATAATCAATTCCTTCATCATGGCATGACAGGAACAGTGCTGGCCATTGGCGACCACTCTGCACTTTTTGACATCTCCAATGGAGTGAAACAGGCCCGCGTTCTGGCCCCTGTACTGTTCAACCTCTTATTCAGCTTCACTGAAGAACTGTTTGCCATATTCCTCCAGATCTCTAGGTTGCGTGTCGAAGCCTGGGTCTCTGCAAATACGTTTCCCGTCCATTCTGCAATGCAGCCAGTCAACTGTTTTCTTTTTCTTTTTTGACCTCCCCTCCGTCATCCTCTCTCAATGGTACATCGGAAGGTTGTTTTTTTCTAGCAAGGCCGCTGGATCTTGTTACGTGGCCATACCAGCACAGTTTTCTTTTCTTAACTGCCAGCAACTTTTTTTTCTGCATTCACAACCATTGTTCAGTGTGCTTCTTGGTTGATTGGAGCTTCTTACGAATATTTCTTATTCCCATGGCGTGGATTTCCCTTCCCAAATCCATTGTGAAAGTCCATGTCCCGCGTGCAGACAGGAAGGTGGAATATAAAAGTTTGCATTTCTACATGTTCTTGTGTCTGATGGAAGTGTTGTTGATTGGAGGTTGAACAAACTTGGTATTATCTTCAAAACAATCATTGCAGTGCGTTTCGGTCTGTCGGACACACTACCTTCGATACGATATGGACTAAAATCCAAAGTAACTTCGAAATTTCTGTTGCGAATACAACTATTTTCAGAACTGAATCCATGACGGAAAACGATTAGAGACACTAATTCAAAACTCTATCCACTTTACCCCTCCCCCAGTTCTTCATTTTTCTTCTTCTCCACCTCTCCTTCCCCACTTTTAGATTTTACGAAATGGTTTCAGGCTTCGTTGCTCGTGCAAACAGTTTCGTTTCATTTTGTCTACAGAAACTTGTAGACTGTGAAGTCTCGCTACTCTGTGGTCCAGACGTTCAATTACTGACAGTTTAAGTGAGTCCTTCCCTGTCAAACTTTCTGTCAAGGAGAAAAAAACGGACAGGCGTACGTCTGTTATGTTATTTCTGAAGCTGGCTCGTATCGAGACAACATGGTTGATATCGGTGGGAGGAAAGGAGGGTTGCCATTGTGAGGGAGGTGAGCAGAGACAGGGAGAGACTGGGGTGAGGGCGAAGAGATGGGAAGGACAGAGAGATAGATAGATAGTTAGATAGATAAATACATACATATATCCATACATAAAGACATACATGTATGATAGTCAGGTTCGACTGTGACCATCAGAACAGCAGAGGAGGTAACTACTGTCCCGACTATCTGGGCTAGAATTTGATTATAGTGGATAGAGTCTTGCCCAGGTTACATCCCCACTCTCTCGGCCAAGACCAAGAGGACGTTTAGGACAGTCAGCGTTGGGATGGTTCCCAAAGGCCAGCTAGCCCCAAAGGCTGCAGCACTAAGAGCCAGTGCAATTTCCCCTCCCACTTTGAGTCATAGTCCTTCACAAAAGACTAAGCTGTAAATGATTTCCCACCGCATTGGAGAAACCATTGATAACATATACAACATACATACATATGAACATAGACTGACAGACAGATAGATCGATAGATAAATAGAAAAACAAAATGAGAGAGAGAGAGAGAGAGAGAGAGAGAGAGAGAGAGAGAGAGAGAGAGCAGGAAAGATTGAAGACACCCTCCCCCCATCCACACACGACACACACAAACCCCACAACCCCTTCCACACACAAACAATACTCCGCACCCCCACCGACCAACACAACCACCTTACCCACACACACACCTACAGGAGAGAGAGAGAGGGAGGGAGGGAGGGAGGGAGAGAGAGAGAGAGAGAGAGAGAGAGAGACAGACAGACAGACAGACAGACAGACAGACAGACAGACAGACAGACAGACAGACAGAGGGTGAGAGTCAGAGAGAGAGAGAGAGAGAGAGAGAGAGAGAGAGAGAGAGAGAGAGACAGAGAAAGAGACAGAAAGAGAGACAGAGAGAGAGACAGAGAGAGATACAGAGAGAGAGACAGAGAAAGAGAGAGAGACAGATAGAGAAAGAGACAGAGAGACGGACAGCCAGACAGACATCCAGACAGAGACAGAGACAGTAAGACAGAATCAATAGTTCGCAAAAGTTGCCTTTTTTTTGGTTAAATAAAAGCCTGGGGTCTCCTGAGTCTCCTTTCATCATGTCGCAGACAGTGGGGGAAGGGGGTGGAGGGGGAAGAGGGGGAGGAGCAGGGGGAGGGGTGGGGGTCAATTTTCTGCAGAATGTTGACAGCTGGGGCGACCCTAACTGGATCCGCGGCAACGTCTGATTGTTTGACCTCTGCCCCTGGCCACAACAGCTGACGGGCATTTACCCCCCCCCCCCCCCCCACCCCCCCCCCCACACACACACCAATCCCCCCCCACCCCTAACCACCTGTTAGAAATGTGCGGGATAAAGCCCCCCCCCCCCTCCCCCCACAACCCCTCCCCCCTGAAAACAACGACACAAAACAACATCAACAACAAACTCATATGTGTGTGTGTGTGTGAGAGAGTGTGTGTGTGTGTGTCTGTCTGTGTCTGTGAGCACGTAGTGTGTGTAAATGTTATATATATATATATATATATATATATAGAGAGAGAGAGAGAGAGAGAGAGAGAGAGAGAGGGAGAGAGACACACACACACAGACAGATAGACACTGGACACTGGAATTATTTATTGTCATTGCCAAGAAAGGTCTTTTGACAAGGGGGCAACAACATAAATGCATATATTTTAGCTTCAAAACAACAACAACAAAAAACTATATTTTTTCTCTGAATCCTTCAGTCAGTTTAAACCAAGAAAATATGCAATACTTGGAAACACTTAAGTCACATCCTGACAAAAACTCAACGAAACGGAACTAAAGAAAAACAACAATGTAATGATAATAAAATACCAAAATGAATGGGGACTGACTCGACCATCCATTCAAAAATACATCAAACCAATACATACTGCCTCAACAATACACTTAAGTATGCAATGTTATGTTTTCTGTTTTGTCCAAATAAAATAGCAACTTCTGTACTAACTATAATTAAGTGTCTTCTATGCTGTTGATACTATTCTGACTTATGTACCTTTGTCTCATTGTTTGAGCTTCTGCAATGAATTTAGCAACCGATCTAATTATGATTTCATTATCACATGACAAGACAGTAACAACATCATGGCTTTTAGCCATCTCTGTTTTAAAGAATATACATTTTTCTCGCACAGTATTATACATTTCACACTGAAAAAGAAAATGTTTTTCATCATCCACTTGGTATCCACAGAGAGGACATGGTGACTGTATAGAAGTCCCAGGTTCAAACCATCTTCTGTTTGCATTAAACCCCAGAGTTCTTAACCTAAATCTCGCATAATTTATTCTGTGCCATTTGTCTGTAATGATTCTGAGATATGTTTCTGGTTGAAATATACTTTTAAAAGAAAAGAACCAACTATATTTTTCTTTACTTTCCATGTCAGAATGCCAGTTTTGTTTGAAGGAACAAATGAGTCTGTCTCTGAATTCTGCAATAAACTGCTGTTCGTTTCCTACACCCTGGGACAACCACACAATTCCAAAACCATGTTCAGTCAGAACCTTATTCACTTTGTAACACCAGTTTTCTTTACCTAACTCCATCTGCAAAAGCATCATGTCATAGGCCTGTTTGCTCAGACGTGTTTGTGGAGACAGAGAATGAGAGACAGAGACAGGGAAGTTGCGGACACAGAGACACAGAAAGAGAAGGGGATGTGTGTGTGTGTGTGTGTGTGTGTGTGTGTGACTGTGATCGAGAATTGATGGGACAGGGCAACGGGAACGGTAGAAACTTTAAAACTCGGCAACCTTTTGCTCTGGAAGCATAGAGACACGGAGCCGAATAAAGACGATATATATATATATATATATATATATATATATATATATATGTGTGTGTGTGTGTGTGTGTGTGTGTGTGTGTGTGTGGTGTTTGAGTGCTGTGTTGTTTTGTGTTGTTGTTGTTGTTGTTGTTGTTGTGTGTGTGTGTGTTTTGTGTTGTGTGATGTGTGTGCGTGTGTGTGTGTGTGTGTGTGTTTGTCTCTCTCTCTCTCTTATTAAAGAAAGTAGCGCCGGCATTCAGTCCGCGGCCACTTTTAGTAGGTAGCACTGGACCGCAGTTCACGCGCTTTTACCTAGGTCCTGCGTGTCGTGACTGCTTATTGAATTCACTACCATCACCACACCCAACACTCCCCAGCTCTCTCCTCAAGAGGGTTGCGAGGAGAGACGGTGCTATGGATTTCTGTTTGTGCTGCTTCTGAGACATGGAAGAGAAACATTGAAGAAAGAGAGAGAGAGAGAGAGAGAGAGAGAGAGAGAGAGATAGAGAGAGAGAGAGAGAGAGAGAGAAAGAGATGATGATAGAGAGAGAGAGAGAGAGAGAGACAGAGACAGAGAGACAGAGAGGGTAGGGAGAGAGTGAGAGAGATAGAGACAGAGTTAGAGACAGAGATGGATAGACAGACAGATATATAGACTGAGTGATAGATAGATAAAGAGCGAGAGAAACAGAAACAGCGAGAGAGAAATAGAGGAGACAGAGAGAGAGAGAGAGAGAGAGAGAGAGATGAAAGGGGTAGGGTGAGAGAGGGACAGAGATAGAGATAGACAGAGATGGACAGAGACAGACAAATATATAGATTGAGTGATAGATGAATACAGAGCGAGAGAAACAGAAACAGTGAGAGAGAAATAGAGACAGAGGGAGAGAGAGAAAGAGAGAGAGAGAGAGAGAGAGAGAGAGGACAGACAGACAGACTGACAGACAGACGGACAGACAGACAGATAAACAGATAGACAATCTGACAGAAACTGCCTACATACAGACGAAGACAGGGACACGTAGAGCATTATTTTGAAAAGGTCACTGAAATCTTGACTATACCTTGCTGAACTGTAAGTAACATTACCAAATCTGACCTGAGAAACGAGAAGACGGATGAAATACCGTATTTCCCTTTATTAACAGCGGACATGAAGCCAACTGTCATCAGAACGGTGGCCACTGACCTCCAGCTGAACTTTCATTTACTGGTAGCCTGCTGCTTTCAAAAAAATCCTAGAATCTTTTAACAATAGATTTCAGAGAGAGAGAGAGAGAGAGAGAGAGAGAGAGAGAGAGAGAGAGGAGAGAGAGATGATAATGAATGAATGAATGAATGAGAGAGAGAGAGAATGAATGAGAATGAATGAATGAGAGAGAGGAAGAAAGAGAGAGAGAGAGAATGAATGAGAATGAATGAATGAATGAATGAGAGAGAGAGAGAGAGAGAGAGAGAGAGAGAGAGAGAGAGAATGAACGAATGAGAGAGAGAGAGAGAATGAATGAGAATGAATGAATGAGAGAGAGAGAAAGAGAGAGAGAGAGAGAGAGAGAGAGAGAATGAGAATGAATGAATGAGAGAAAGAGAGAGAGAGAGAGAGAGAGAGAGAGAGAGAGAGAGAATGAATGAGAATGAATGAATGAATGAATGTGAGACAGAGAGAGAATGAATGAGAATGAATGAGAGGGAGAGAGAGATAGAGAGAGAGAGAATGAATGAGAGAGAGAGAGAGAGAGAGAGAGAGAGAGAGAGAGAATGAGAATGAACGAATGAGAGAGAGAGAGAGAGAGAGAGAGAGAGAGAAAATGAATGAGAATGAATGAATGAATGAGAGAGAGAGAGAGAGAGAGAGAGAGTGAGAGAATGAATGAGAATAAATGAGAGGGAGAGAGAGAGATAGAGAGAGAATGAATGAGAATGAATGAGATAGATAGATAGATAGATAGATAGATAGAGAGAGAGAGAGAGAGAGAGAATGAATGAGAGAGAGAGAGAGAGAATGAATGAGAATGAAGGAATGAGAGAGAGAGATAATGAATGAGAATAAATGAATGAGAGAGAGAGAGAGAGAATGAGAATGAAGGAATGAGAGAAAGAGAGAGAGAGAGAGAGAGAGAGAGAGAGAGAATGAATGAGAATGAATTAATGAATGAGAGAGAGAGAGAGAGAGAGAGAGAGAGAGAGAGAGAGAGAGAGAGAGAGAGAGAGAGAGAGATTGTTTGAAAGGGTCAATGAACATGAACCATACTTTGAAGCATGACAGTGTGGCGACGTTAATACACCTGAACTCACCCCCACAGTCCTGTTCCGAAGCCAGAACAACGGATGAATTAACAGCGGAAATCGAAACTCCATGGCCCTGGCTTTCAAATCAGAAGGGTGCCGAGTGACCTCACGCTGAACTGGCATTGGCAGCCTGCTTTCAAAAGAAGTCTGGAATCTCCTTTAATAGATTGAAGAGATAGATAGATAGATAGATAGATAGATAGATAGATAGAGAGAGAGAGAGAGAGAGAGAGAGAGAGAGAGAGAGAGTGCGAGCGATAGATAGAGAGTGAGAGAGTGAGTGAGAGAGAGAGAGAGAGAGAGAGAGAGAGAGAGCCAGCCAGCCAGCCAGACAGACAGACAGAGACAGAAAACACACACACACACACACACACACACACACACACACACACACACACACACACACACACACACACACACACACACACACGTCTCTAACTTGGAATTTACTAGAACGCTGTGACAAAGTATGAAACTGAACCATATCTAAAAAATATAGCAAATACACAACACAGGAAAGCACTGACTATGTTACGAATCAGCGCCCATGATTTACAAATCGAACAGGGAAGATATATGAATACACCGAAAGAGCAAAGTATCAGTATCAGTATCAGTAACTCAAGGAGGCGTCACTGCGTTCGGTCAAATCCATATACGCTACACCACATCGGCCAAGCAGATGCCTGACCAGCAGCATAATCCGAACGCGCTTAGTGAGGCCTTGGGGAAAAAAAATCAATAAAAAAAGAGAAAAAAAGAGCAAAGAATGTGTGATAGAAGACGAGATCCACCTTTTAGACAATTGTGTAAAACACAATATTTACATACACAGATTCCCAAACGATATATGTCGTCCAAATGCCAAGCGTATTGAATTGATCCTTCTAACAGAATTACAGCCAAGGCCGGCGAAATTTGTTCGCAAATGTTTCTTTTCTTAATGTGCTCATGTCCATGTTTTATTGTGCCTTATAAACCTTAAGGTTTTATGACAATAAAATATTCTATTCTATTCACACACACACCAACAAATATTGATTTTACAGTGTATGTCTTATTGTATTGTATTTCTCTTTTCGTCACAACAGATTTCTTTGTGTGAAATTCGGGCTGCTCTCCCCAGGTAGAGCTCGTACCTATACTACAGCGCCACCACCCCCCCCCCCCGCCCCCCCTTTTAAAAAAATTTTTTTTCCTGCGTGTTGTTTGTTTGATTTTTCCTATCGAAGTGGATTTTTCTACAGAATTTTGCCAGGAACAACTCTTTTGTTGCCGTGGGTTCTTTTACGTGCACTAAGTGCATGCTGCACACGGGACCTCGGTTTATCGTCTCATCCGAATGCTAGCGTCCAGACCACCACTCAAGGTCTAGTGGAAGGGTGTGTGTGTGTGTGTGTGTGAGGGGGGGGGGGAATATCGGTGGCTGAGCTGTGATTCGAACCAGCGCGCTCAGATTCTCCCGCTTCCTAGGCGGACGCGTTACCTCTAGGCCATCACTCCACAGTGTATGTCTTGCGAGTATTATTCTGCAGTTAATTCAAATGTTTTAAGCTCGTCAGACGAGGAGAGCAAATTCAAAATCCTAAACGAAATAAATAATATTTTTCATCTTTTGTTCTTTGAGAGGAGCGCACAATACTTTTTGCTGGGCTTCTTCCCAACTTCCTTTTCTTGAGCTGACAGGACAGCAAGAAAACAAAACAAAAAAACAACAACAGCAAACAAACAAACAAACAAACAAACAAAAAACCCATCAAGAAAAAAGAAAAAGAAAAAAAAAAGGAACCACAGAACTTTCCGTTATCAGTACAAGAAGGTTAGCAATAACAAGTCAGAGAATCATACCAGCAAAGCTTCAAACAGTTATGTAGTTAACTTATATTCATGGTTTGTAAATTATCAATGGCGCTTGGCTACATCAAGTCAACGCTGAGACAGGTTCATGTTTTTTTTAATTACATTTTTTTTTTTATCGCACAGGATAAAAGTGAACGCTTCTCGTAACTAAACACAGCAGAAACGTTTTAAATGCAAATGTAGACAGCCTATTTTTTTGTGAACAAGTTGTACTTAAACTTACATTTCTCAAAGTTCTCTTGATTGTATTCTTGACAATGCTAAGATACTGTATTTTATTGCAGAAAGTTTGCTGCACAGTCCTCTTATAAGGGACATATGCTACATGTTTTTTTCAAAGTTAATTTGTTTTGATTTTTTCGGATTTTGTTGATCATTTTGATCATAATCTACATTGACCTTTTAATTCTTAAAACGTTTTCTTCACACAAACCCGAACGCACACGCATGCAAACACACATACTCTCTCAAACACGCGCGCGCGCGTACACACACACACACACACACACATACACACACACACTCACTCACTCACATGCATACCCCTTCCTCTGCGAATCGCCTTCTCTAACAAAGGAGCAGGATGAAGAGACAGACTTGTGACAAATAGAATAGCATGGAATAAAAAAAAAAGCAGAAACTGGGAAACCACACACTCCCCCCCTCCCTGCCCCCTAATTCCCTCTCTCACACACACACACACACACACACACTTCCATTACCCACCCACCCTTACATACACATACACACAGACACACACATATACACACGCACGCACCGCGCACACAGACACACACACAGACACACGCAGACACACACGAACTCCCTACCCCACTCACACACGCACACACACATACACACACACACACACACACACACACACACACACACACACACACACACATACACACACATCCTCCATGTCCTCCCACTCCCCAGCACCCCACCCACATCCCCATACACACAACAACCCCACACGTTACCACGCGGCACAAACTTATGTCGACATTCTTGTTTAAAAAAAAAAAAGAAAGAAGAAGAAAAAAAATCGATGCTCTCCATGCAGTGATGCAGGGTGCTGATAAAGAGTGACAGATTTACAGCCCATGCCCCACGAGGCAGCAGCATCTGGGTAAAGAAATGTGGGGTAAGTCAGAGTGACGACACAGGAGGATGCTACGTCACTCTGCGCAACGTCACTTCTCTCCAGGCAGTTAACGGAGAGGAAGGGGGCGTATAGTGGTGTGTGGAGGGGGAGGTAGAGGGTGTGTGTGTGTGTGTGTGGGGGGGGGGGGGGGGGGTAGGGGGTAGGGGCTAGGGGGAAGCAGTGGGGGAGGAGGGGAGGAGAAAGAGTTGGGGGGAAAGTCAGAGTGACGACACAGGACGATACAGCGTCACCCTGCACAACGTCACTTCTCCCCAGGCTGTTAACGTAGAGGAAGGGGGCGGGAAGGGGGAGGTAGGGGCGGGGGTGGGGGTGGGGGGCAGTGGGGAAGGAGGGGAGGGGAAAGAGTTGGGGGAAGTCAGAGTGACGTCACAGGATGATACTACGTCACCCTGCACAACGGCACTTCTCCCCAGGCAGTTACGTAGAGGAAGGGGGCGGGTAGGGGTGTGTGTGTGGGGTAGGGGTGCAGTGGGAAGGAGAGGAGGGGAAAGAGATGGGGAATTTTTTCTTTGAATTTGGAATGGTTTATTCACAATCAGGCCACGTAAACATAATACAACTCGGCGAAAACACATAAACAAATAAGCATTAATATAGACAACAAACCGTGCATTGTATCCGTGTAAATATATAGACAACAAAAAATACATTATAACTGAGAGAGAGAGAGAGAGAGAGAGAGAGAGAGAGAGAGAGAGAGAGAGAGAACGAACGAACTTTTTTATTCAATAAAGGCCGTAGCCCCTCATGAAGGGGATCAGTGAACACAAATTGTTACATTCCAGAACAATGTGGAACAGAAAACATTTAACTACAATTCTAGCAATGCACATGCACACACAAAAAGCACAATTAATCACATATCAAACTGCGGATTTTGAATGCCTTATACAAGTATATAGCGAACTGTTTTACAATGGTTTCATTTGTTGATGACATCAGCAAAGAAAGTCGAAACAGAGATGGATGTCTATGATATTTTTTGTGGAATTAACTGTAGCCTAAGTTCATTTTAGGCAGGGCAACGTAACACGAAGTGAAGTTCATTTTCTTCAGCACATCTGCACAAGGGACAAATCATATCGTGATCATTCAATTTACTATAACGGTAACGATGAAGAGAGAAATCGGAAATCCCAAATCTAAACATTGTCATAATACATTTCAAATGCCTGTCCATCTTCATTGACAGATAAATCGGAAGTGAATGCATAGAAATAAACTGCCTATAAAACTCAAATCGATGGCTATCTTGAATGTGGTACGACCATACTTGCCATCTACAATCAATTAATCTATTTCGAAATGTACGGATAAATCCATTCATATCCCTACTCCCTGCTGTAACCACACATAACCAAATCCCATTTCATATAGCTTAATTTTCACCATTGATACCCAGTTTTTCTTACCCCTTACATCCAAATCATATAACATATTATATGCTTTTCTTGGCAACCTAAAATCTTCCATTTGTGTT
>NC_134876.1:47124253-47139984 GCF_041734735.1 Babylonia areolata | reverse complement strand
CTTTGAACTTTGCTGTCTCTCTCTCTCTCTCTCTCTCTCTCTCTCCTATGATAATAAGAAGCCCCCCACGCCCCGCCCTAAAAAAACAAAAACAAAAACAAAAATAACAACAACAAAAAAGCCAAACAATCAAACGTGGGGTGCCACAAGGATCCGTTATAGGACCCTTTCTGTTATCATTCTTATCAGTGATTTTATTTTGTCCATATGGGGGTCCTGCCATGCATTTCATGTGATCTTTTTTGTCCACATGATTTCTCCCTCCATTTCAGCACTGTCCAGCTGCCTCAGTTCATGATTCACTTGAAGTAGGCGTGCTTTCTTATTGACGATGCAAATCTAGTTCCATGGCACAATTGCAAAAGCATCGAATTGATATTCCATGCTCTCACTTCTAATTCTAATGGTAACAACAAACATAGAGTCACAAAGATCATACCGGGTGACAAAATCAAATGTCAGTCTGGCATCGGCTCCATCGCTACAACGTTGACTGACAGTATATTCAAAACTGAGCATAACAAAAGTCCACCTTTATACTGTAACAAAGACACTAACGCTCAAAATATCTTTTTTGCTCACTGCCCTTCTCACATTTATCAATTACACATTATTTTGCAGTCTGAATCTGCACTGCATAAATCATTCAAATGAAGCCAGATTCCATTCACATGAGAGTAGTATAAGAGATGGGGGTTCTATATACAACTTTTTTGGGCGTATTAGCTTGTGTTAAGGCCCTCAAGCATAAAAAAATTTTAACCAAAACCTGTGTATGTTGGAGTAATATGACCCTCAAGCATAAAAAAAAATATAACAAGTTATATGTGTATGGAGAGCCAAATCACAAGATAAAAAAAAAAAAAATGGTTGGATATGTGTATGGAGGGGAGCGAAACGGTCATGGGGGTTCTATATACAACCGACCCCAGCCCAAAACCGCGCAATACCGCCCTGAAGCATAAAAACGAAAAACCGGCTTAAATATGTGTATGGAGAGCCAAATGGTCCTTAAAGAGAGGAGGTTGAGTCAACCGTTCACATAGTTTGCTTTTTTTGGATGGTTTACCATCTTGAATATCAAATAGATTTTTCTTTAACAACTGAGTTTTGTGTTTCGATTTTATGTCTGTTTTCATTGCATTGAATTTTTCAACTTCAGCCAGAATGAGACTAAATTCTTCATCGCTTATTTTATCATCTTCTAATGCTTTTGAAATAAGATCATTTATAGTGTTCAGTTTTGACTCGGCCAACACGCGAATCTCGTTGTGCTTCATAGCTTGTGACATTAATTTTTTATGAATAAATTTACAAGTTAAACCAACCACACCAAGGAGACCAGCTCCCACTTCTATTCCAATAGCTACGGGAGCAGCGGCGACACTCAACAGTAATCCAACACCCGATGCCCCAAGGGCGATACTAAGAGTTGTCAGCGTTGTATCCGCGGCTGTAGCGATATTTACACCGCGTTTATATTTTTTATAAAATAAAGTTCTTTCATCACGCTCTTTTTCGAGGTTGTTTTTTATATTCGATATCTCTCGTAGGCGAAACTCCATTATTCTATAGTAATCATTTGTTTTTAAATGATGGTAACAGGATGAGGAGAGTAGCGCAGTCTTTTAAGCTGAAGAGGTCCGATGTGAATAAAGTCGAGAGATATTTTATCTAACGATGGACGTTTGATGACACCTTCGAGCGAGAATTCTATAGAGGGATCGGGTTGATCAGATGGGTCAACCACTGGAATTTTGATGGTAATTCTCAAGAGTTTATTTTTAAGATTTCCAGGCCATTTTATCTGCAACCCTTTTAAAACTTCTACAAAATCATCTGGCACCCCACTAAGGAGTATATCTAAAACGACAGTTGACCCCTGAATAGGCGGCTCAAAATCAAACTCTTTAATTAACCGCAGTGTGCCAGTCTTTTTACCTCTCATACCAATAACATATCCAAAGTCGTCGCTGTTAACGACGATTAGATCTTTACGCGTATGATAGGAAGCCAACAGTTTACCACTATTTTGTATTTTTTGTAGAGCGTGATTTCTTCCAATACTAACATAGGGTTGTTTTATTTCAAAATCTAAATCCCAGTTATCCACCGGATAAGGTACCCATGTATCATCGTCGGAAAGAACAAGATGATGTGGTTTGTTCACAACAACACCGTCAACGTTCACGTCTGCAAGTTCGCTGAATTTGTTGACACCACCACCATTACTCGTTATTTCTTTTCTTTTGTACGTTCCTTCAGAAAGTTGGAAGGCGTACAACTGATTTTCTTTTCCCGACACATCAAATCCGTCTGTATCTCCGAGATCAACCAAACCGAGCGTAGTGCAGGGTTTGATATTATGTGTTCCTGGCCCTCCGGGATCAACCATTTTCTAATATTTATAGTATATTCTAAATATTCAAATTGGCGCAACGTAGTCTTCTTAAGGAAATATTTTGAGGAAGACGCAGCTGCATCCACAAACTCATTGTTTCCTGTTTTGTGGTAATACCTTCAAGCGAGAATTCTATATGACTACCCTGCGGTATAACATCATAGGGCATAGCATCATCTTGTTTTTCAATGGTGATTCTCAGGGGTTGATTTGCAAGATTTTTGGGCCATTTAATGTAAAACCCTTGAAAAACTTTTACAAAATCATCAGGCTCTTCACCGAGAATTACATCAAAAATAATACGGAAACGGAAGCCCCACAAACTAGTTAGATCATGAAAATCTATTCCTAATTCAGATTTATCCTTCGAGCGTTTCTTAAGCACATAACACCTCCCCTGGTAGTTTAGTAAATGTACATCCAACGCTCTTAAATCAGCGAACATCCAACCACTGTTTTTTATTCTATAATTATTTTCTTCTTCTTTGGTAATGTAAGGTGATTCAATTTTAAAATCTACCATCCCCTTGTCGAGGGGTTTTAGCTGCCATGTACCGTTTAAACGAACAAGTTGATAGGGCTCATCATTGACAACATCATCCTCACTCACGATATCACCAATTTTTACTTCTTTTCTTTTGTACGTTCCTTCAGAAAGCTGGAATGCGTACAACTTATTTTCTTTTCCCGGCACATCAAATCCCTCTGTATCTCCGAGATCAACCAAACCGAGCGTAGTGCAGGGTTCAACCATATCTTATATGTAATGTAATATTTAAATAATCAATAGAAACGGATTATGATTTTCATCTACTATAGAAAGTGTTAAACGTGGTAAATCTCCGTGAGAAAGTCTTTTGTACTGGGGTGATGTCAACGTGGTTGTTCGACCACCCCCGCATCTTTCATTTTCTACTGGGATTGATTGTAACAACGTAGAAGGCAATCCGTTATAGAAATTATCGGTGGTACTAATTTGAGAGAGGTGAATGTAAAGTGCTTTATGTATCGCGAGCCGCGGATGCCTGTTTCCTATCACCATTATTCCCGGCGCGATGAGTTTTTGGGGGAACCCCAGAGTATGTGCAAGACGCTCAGAAAGTTCAATCGATTTGGTGCTCTTTATTCTCAGATAGCCACTCGGAGCGTGCAAGTCTAACTCTGCACCGTGGGGGGTGAACACTTCTTTATTCAATTCACACACATTATAATAACCATCTGGGATTATTATCTTACGATCGGTAGTAGTAAAGAAATTGTTTCCGAGCTCATCACTGATATTTTTCCAGTTGGGATAATAAGTTATTTCACGCAGCGCGATTTCTAGTCTTCCACTTTGATTTGATATGCACCGCGGTAATTCGTCTTTTTGAATATCGGTTGTTATTATATACATAGCTATGAATAAGAAAATTTACAGCTTCAATAAGGACGCGTCCTATACAACCGGGTATAAAGAAAAAAGAATAAGTTGTACGCGAGTGATCTACGTGAACAGCGAATATTCTTTTACCGCCAAGTTTCCCGATGTTTTTCAGTCTTATGCGAACCCCACTATGACTGGGGAGATGAATGCAGCCTGGCTTGCGTGGAGAAACAACCCGATAGTGTGGTGGCAGAATCAAATCAATTTTGTGGTATGGTGCGCGACCGCCGGGTGTGGAGTAACGGAAGAACATTTTCAAGCTTCTGATCCGTTTATTCGAGCCGTGTATAGGTTTCATTTTTACTATCAGATTCGGAGGTTATTGGACGAGTTAAAAATCCCGCTACCCACCGACCAAGCATTTAACATGTATAATAATCCGTTTGATAAAACAGTTTATCAGCGTTTGTGTGCCGAATTTGGGCAGAGGGATTGGAGACAGAAAATAGAAAAGCATGGCTTTGGTTTGGGAGAATTTATTCAGGCTGAGACCCCCGGTGGGGCTGCACGACAGGCAATGAGAAACAGAGGAGAGGGACCTGTGTTCTTTAGCCCCCACGATAAAATCAGACATACGGTGGACATCACCCGGGCTTGGACAACATTTATTCCTGATAAGGGGTTGGGTTTTACACATGCGGGGATAGTTCGTCTCAACGATAGCATTCGCACTTATGTGTGGGCTCTAATAGGGTCACAAGCGCAAACGCGCACGAGTATAACAACAAAAGGAACTGGATTTGATGCGCAAAAACAATTTTTAGCCAATGTTGAAGATGCGATTAATGCCCCCGAAAACCTACAAACGGCGATAAAAAAATACCAGGACGTTCTCCAGTACGCGAGATCCGAAGTAAACTTTGCATTTGGTGTTGGCCTTTATATGGCCCCATCTGATATGGCATTGAGGGTTGGTACACACATTAATTATAATAATAAAATTGTCATTGCGACAGAAGAACAGAATATTGGTGTTAATGATGGATTAAACGAACTACCACACATTGTACCACCTACCCAAAGTGTTCCACCTACCCAAAGTGTTCCACCACCCCAAAGTGTTCCTGCATACTATTTTGTTGCCCCATCAGGAAAAGCTCTTCAATGGTCTAGAGGTCACTGGGCTCTTGTGCCACCTTCTGATGCAGACTTGGCAATGCTTGATGCGAGTAATACGGTGCTCGATTATAAATCACACAAGCCTTTGACAACACCGAGGACAGGAGCGGGTGAAACGAGAGTTTTGTTAGGCATTCGCGGGTGGTTCACTCTTACCTATAGAAATAAAAAATTAATACAAATATCTCGACCAGGATTTGCAATAGCTACCGGTGCTGGTAATAGACCCTTTCTGTATGGTGCAGGTTCTTCGGATAACAAATTTAAACTCAAACCAGCGAAAGTATCGTACGAAGAAGAGCCAACAACTCACAAAGACTATAAAGTCGCTCTTACTTTAGGATTGATAGGTGGTATTTACTTTCTCTTCTTTAAATAATCAAACAGGAGGAGGCCAGCACCGAGCACGAGTGCCCACAGGTTGTTGGCTAACCACCCAACCGCTTTACCCAACGTGCTTAATAACCACGAAACAATAGCCCCAATGACTCCTGGGAGGGCATCAATCGCCTTTAAACCTAATTTTTTAAGTAATTCTCCCAAATCTTTAAGTCTTTTTCTTATCCAGTTGTCATCTTTTTTACCCGGCGCCCGTGGAGTGCCCCCTCCACCCGTGACGGCCAAAACGATAGTGCTGATAATCATACCAAAGGCAGTAAGAATGGAAACGATAGTAATGCCTTGTTCTCTAAAAAGCGTTCGAATACGTTCCGCTAGTGTTGTGTCCTCCTCAAGAATTCTGTGTATCGTTTCACGCATTCTGCTGATTTGAGATCGCAGCGCTTCTTTGTGTGTTGATATCGCTTCTAGCCGTGCAGCACGCTCGATGTTTAGATCGTCTAATTGTAAACGCAAGGGTTTGATTTCGCTTTCATCTTTATCAGCTAGTTCCGCAGACTGAATTCTTATTTTTAAAGTTGACATTTCTTCATCCAGGTGAGAGAGTTTTGAGAGGTTGTCAGAAAGATTACCACGCTGTCTTTGCATGGCTTTGTCTAAACCTTTGAGTTCACGAATATAACCACCCAGTTCATCGGTGAGGGGAGGATCATCTATAGTTTTAAGTACTTCATCAATTGTATTTGGCGAGAAATCATCCATCTCAATTTCTTCGCCCAGTTTGGTTTCAACCTTTTGGAGAGCCGCGACCGTTTGGGGTTTTAAGTTTTTCCTCCTCCAGTCTACAAAACCAAGTTCCTCGCGAATAATATTTGCTCCACCAGGTTTTCCCGCTAGTGTTGAAAGTGCTAGGGGTTGTTTCGTGCGGACGTTAATGATATTAAAATCTGGATTATTTTTTAATCGTAGTGTACCTCTACTATCAAGTTCAAAATTGGCATAATTTCGCCCAACATCGGGCTCTTGTCCAAATGCATCATAGTAATCATCAACCGCGCTCTTTAATAATTCTGTTTGCAAGAAACCAGATTCTATTATTCCACCTTCTGCGAACCCTTCCGCCATCTCACCACCTTCCGCCATATTAAACTTATAATATAAAGTTATATCTATATAAAACAAAAAATGAGTGGAAGAAAGCTTAATCCAATGAGAAGTTTGCGGGAGCCGCGGGGGATAAAGGGCGTGCGGCAGACTGTCGTGATTACTAACAATCCGTCAACTATCGATCAGAATCAACAACTTCTTGTACGCTTTCCTAATTTAGGTGTTGATGATGTGATCGTTCCGGGGAGTGTTCGGCTAGCATTCAAAATTTCTTTGACTTCTACCACAGATGTGAACAGAACACTCGTTGATAATATTGGTAGAGCCATAGTACGTAAAACAACCATTCGCATTTCCGGTAATGAAATCATGAGCGTTGAAGATAGTGATGTATTTTATACTTATGGAGATCTTTGGCGAACTCGACAAGAACGAAGAAACGCCGTTTATCAAGGTATTGACTTAACTACACACCGTAATGTGACACGATTGCGTATTAACGCGGATAATGGAGATGACACTATCGCTAGAGATGCCGCCATTGCGGAGGCTTATGGTAATCGATTTTGTATTCCGCTTGATTTCGAATTGCTAGAATCTCATGCACCATTTTATCAGAGTGCTCTCGGCGATCGCCTGGAGTATGAACTTACCTTTAACGCTTATAGCAAGGTTATCCGCAGCACAGACCCGGATGCATCCTATACGATAGAAGGGATTAGTCTCGAGTTTGAGAAAGTCACACAACCCGAACTTGCGAGACAGATAGCCGGTTATTATTCAGGTAGGCTCGCTATTTTATTTGATAGAATACTACGACATCGTAAAATTCCTCTGGACAAATCTGACACACTCTGGAATATTAATCTCAACGTGCCGGCAAAAAGTATGAAGGGTGTACTGCTGTTGTTTGATGAGTATTACAATCCTAAGATCGATAAGGTTGAAGTGACGATCGAAGGTGTGCCCAATCAACTGTTTAGTCAAGGTATGCGTTCCTATCAACAATGGGATGAAATCAGAAAGTTTTCGGAACGCAAAAACGCGACCCCGAAGTAGACAAAGTGGTAAAAGATTTAGAACTAGTGGATGTCACAATCGGTGAATATTTCACGAATAATTATGCTCTTTGGTTGGATATGCGCACCACAGATGATAATTCTCTTCACGGGAGTGGACGTCGTATCGAAAATGCGTCTGAAGGCATTACGATTCAGATTCAGAAAAAAGCTGAAACGGCAGAACCGCTAAATGCGTATGTATTTGTAATTATGGATGGACAATTAAATATAGAAGATGGAAGATTTGTCGAGGCTGTTTACTAAAGAAGCACATTCCGCAATTATTTGCGGGCAAACTGGGTGTGGTAAGACCGAATTTATTTTAGATTTATTACAAACGACATATCGTGGTGTGTTCGAGAATATTGTAATTCTATGCCCTACTCTCGAATATAATAAAGCCTATCGATCCCGAGTGTGGGTAAGAAAGGACCGCGGGGTATACACCGTTAATCCCGGTGATAAACTTCACGAATGGCTTGGGCTGTTTTTTGAAATATTTGCCGGGGAGCCAACGTTGTACATCATCGATGACTGTAGTGACTTAAAGGCTCTTACTCAAAAGAAGCAAATGTTGAGTAAACTCGCATTTTCTGGAAGACACGCGAAACAGTCTGTGTGGGTGTTGACTCAGAAATACAACTCGGTTCTTACTGACCTTCGCGAACAAACAAAATGGGTGGCTTTATTTCACTGTAAGGATAGGGACTCGTTTGATGAGTGTTTAAGAGAAAACGATGTCATTCCAACACAAAATGAACGTAAAGAGGTTAGGAAATCATTGGCAAATACCAAACACTCCAAGTTGATATTAAAAACTGATCAACCAGTTGCATATAAAATTTGCTAGTAATAATCAACAGCTGTTTAACAATGCTTAACAGTTCCTTAGCACTGGTTAGCAATTTCTTAACACTGGTTAGCAATTTCTTAACACTTTTAGTCGTTGGATTGTAGTTTTTTATTATTTTAAACTTAAAAGGAGATATATAGAATATAAGAAGAAGATGGACCAATTACTATCCGAGGATCCCAAACGCGACAGGCTTATGGCGGTGGTCTCAGCCGGTGGAGCAAAAGAATATTTAGGGAAAGAGTTTAGTGTTGATAAAATCGAAGCGATGAAAGATCCGGATATAGACAAGCTTTATACGAGATACGAAGCGAGTTTAGGATCGATGATTACAAAATCACTCGGTAATACAATTATACAACTGTATACCAGAGCAGTTTGTATGTATCTCCCAATTGATGACCAAACAAAATTAAATAGTGATCTCGAGCAAGATCCATTCCTGGGACATGCGCTTAACAGTTTTACTTGCGAACTATATCACAGATTTGGCATGTTCTTAGCTCCGCTCACCACAGCTGTAACTACTGTTAAACATTGTCAATTTAATAAATATAATGGAGGAAGTAACGAAACCAAAGAATCAGAAGAAAGTTGAAGCGGGTCGAAAAGGTGCTGCTGCTAGAAAAGCAAAACATGAAGAACTTCTCGAAAAACTTCGAAAAGCGAAAGATGAACAACAACAAGAACCATCATCATCGAGGAGACCAGATCACGTTTTTATCAATCCCTTGTACATTGCTGCTGCGATGATAATAGGTTGTGGTGTTTACATATATTTTAATCGGTCGAAAAAACCACCACCACCACCTGTGGTAACAAAACCCAACCCATTTATCATGTATTGAACATTAATTTGTACACTATTTATAAACAACAATGGCAACGCCAAATATAAACGGTAAAGAAATTGCAAACACTGTATACCACGCGGTTGTGGTCAGCGCATTGGCCGCTGGTTACTCGAGATTGACAAAATTAATATTTACGAAAGCCCCGACACCTAGACTGGCTTTCAACCTCGAAGATATCGGGATGGTCACTTTGGATATAGCCCTCGCTATGGCTACGAAGGATATGTTGGAAAAACAAGGTATTCTCCCACATGATATTTTGAAGTAATAATAATATCATCATTATAGTATGGCATCAGTAGCGTTACTCGTTGGTGGGGCAGTAGTAAACGCTTTAGCATTTACCGGAAGTAATTTTTTATTTAGTAAACTGGGGTCTTCAGACGCGTTAGAAGAACAGAAACGACACAACAAAGCGCAAGAACAACTTCAGGCAGCGACCGCAGAATGGCAGAAAGAGAGGATTCAACGTTTAGATTATATCAATGAAAAACTAAGACAACAACAACATGCTGTGAACACGTTTAAGGATGTGGATATGGCTATGCAAGAATATTATAAAGTGATGGGGGAGCCACTACCCCCTCTTTCTCAAAAACCCCAACTTTCAGATTTTTATACACCCTCAGAGGGACAAAAAGATCGAGAATACGTATTTATTATCATGACCATGGTCATTTTTGGCGTTGCGATTTCAAAATATTAAACATTTACTTTCTTAAATAAAATGGAAAAGATCTATTACAGCCCAAGCGGTTATTGGAAGGGTTATTCGGCGATTAAAAAACTCGCGAAAGCAGCCAAGGTGTCTGAGGATGAGGCTAGAAAATGGTTACAAAAACAAGCTATATGGCAAATTTATCTACCCCCTCCAAAGTATATTCCGAGAGCAAAATTTGATATTACTATCCCAAATGAGGTTCATCAGGCTGACCTTTTATTTTTACCCTATGACAGAATCAGGCGTAAGACGTATAAGTATGCGCTGACTGTCGTTGATGTTGCAAGTCGATATAAAGAAGCCGAACCCCTAACAACGAAAGACAGCGTCGAAGTGGCGGCCGCTTTTTTACGTATTTATGACCGTAGCCCTTTGAAGTTGCCCAAACTTCTTCAGGTAGATCCTGGCCGAGAGTTTATGGGTGCTGTGAACAAAATTTTTAAAAAAGTAAGGCGTGGAAAGACACACAGAAGCCAGGCTATTGTAGAAAGATTTAATCGTACGCTGGCAGAACGATTGTTTAGTCATCAATATGTGGCTGAAATGAAATCGCCGAATCGATCAACAGAATGGGTCACTAGATTACCGGCTGTTGTGGCTGCATTGAATAATGAGGTGACGAGACTTATAGGTAAGAAACCGTCGGTCGCAATAAAGGCCAAATCGGTAGAAGCTGAATCCTCTGCACCGACTAAAGATGATAAAGGAGAGTTACCGCCTGATGCGCAAGTTCGGTACTTGTATGAGCCCGGTGAGCTCGAGGGTGGAGCTCGCAAACGAGCAACGGATCCCGTTTGGTCTCTTAAAGTTTATAATATTAAGCGTATGATGCCCGGCGATCCTATTCTTTATTATTTACAAAATGGCCCATCCAGAGGGTTTGTACACGAAGAGCTTATGGTTGTTCCTCATGATACAGAAATACCATAGTGCCCGTAGGCGTAAGATGTAATACCATCATCTAGCCAATAGCGTTTGGAATCGTACGGTGAGAGTGATGTCTTCATTTGCTTGATCGTGTACATCTTGTGCTTATACGATCTGAACGTTCTCATACAATTAGTAAATTGAACAGATCGATCAATACACTCCTTATACATATCGGGTTCAATGTCATCCTTCACCACACATTTTTTTATGCCCTTGGCTTTCTTGATAACTGATCCATCATCCGCTACAACCGAATACATCTTTGAGCGCAAGCCGCAGAATTGTCGGATCGGTTTACATCCGAGCTCACTTTTCATGTATCCTGGCACTTTCTCTATCGATTTATCATACAATGGATGATCTTTTGGAAAATTACTGCGGTCATGTACATTATCATCCATACAAGCGATAAAATCCTCGCATTCTACGTGGAGAATGAATGAATCGGTATCAGTATATAACAACCTGCATCCATATTTTTTCTTGTAGTGGTTGTAATACAAATCATACATGAGATACTTTGATAGGTCGAGAATGGCCATCCCGATATAGATAGGTTTATTGAGCACAAGCTTATTTTTTTTGTAGTGAATCGCTAGAAGTTTCTCGTTGATGATCATATGATCGACATAAGCCGGTTTGTTTATTAGTTTGCGTGCCTTGTCCTCTTCATCTAACTTGAATAATTTGATATTCGTTCTCATTCTGATATTTTCCATAGTTTTACCAAATACCGAGTTGTTCATTAATTTATACAGATCTTTATCGGCATCGTTAGTAGCGGCTTGTCTCAGTTTGGTGTTCATCAATATATAGGGCGCCATCCAGGGACTTTGATTAAACTTTAACACTTTTGTGATTTTAGTTACTTTCATGCCAAGTTGCGTGTATAGCTTGAGATTTCTATAGTGAACGACATAACCAACCTTATTCCATAGATTCGGAACTAATTTTCTCGTTTCCTTTCCGCGCATCTCGAGTTTTTCACGAAGGCGTCGTTGATAGGGTGAGAGGTTTTCGAGTTTTATTTCTATTTTCTCAGGAGCTAGGGGATAATCGTTATGTTCGTCGTGTAATTCCTCAGGGTACTCGATATCACACTCCACAATATATCCCGTCTCATCATCGTCGGGGTGATTTAGAATCTTTTCGAGATTAGCATCGTTATCCCAGATAAATCCACCCGTGGGTAAAGCTTGTAACATCGCCCAACCATACAAGTTGTTCGCGTCGAGATACATGATATACGAATCCGTTTTTTCAGGTCTGTAATCTTTCATATACTTGTTATTAGCCTCCGCGTATCTTCTTACAGTCATACTGATTCCACCGCGTATTCCCGCCTCTATCATGTTATATTGATCGATATCCGTCAACAGTTCGAGTTCTATTCCCGTACTCTTGAGTAAAGCATCCCAAGACATTCCGGGAAGCGTGTAATAATGAACAGGATCGAGATTATGAGTTCGCAAACACGTATTTCTAAAATTCTGGAACACATCGGCAAGTAACAACACATCAGTGACTAAGTACAGATCGTTATAATCACCTAGATTCTTACATTTAAACTTCTTCCACACATTCTTGGCATGCTCGTGGTCACTTTCTGATATATCCGTGTTGTTAAGTTTACTAAAGAAATGACTTTTCTTTGGTAGTTTCGTATCTTCGTATTTACTCCAATCGGTAATATATTCGTACGGAAAGACTCCTTTTCTCGTAACGAGCTTGAACTCCTCCTCATCTGTGAAATGTTTGCGCGTTAAAAACTTCTTATCATCCGGAAGGTTCTTCGCAAGCTGGTCGAGACTCGAACTCAAGAATGCGAAACTATCTAAAAACTTCAACCTTCCCCAACTGAATGTGATGTACTTCTCTTTATTATTCGCGATACACGTAATTCTACCACCACCTTTGTTCGCGAGCTCCGAAATGATCGCGTGAGAGTCGTAACCTTTGAGGTTGTGAAATAATATCGACAACACAAATTCGTCGGGTTTTATTCTCAATTTAAGATTACACGATGCATGCGCGGCACCTCTATATTTCCCTGTGATATGGTCATGATCTCTTACTTTATCATTTGCGGGTAGTTCCCCTCTACATATCCAACAAACTCGTTCGTTTTCAAACGATTCGTTATCTTTTTTGGTCATCTTTATTGGAACTGGTTTTTTCAATTCCTTGACAGTATGATAATATATTCTTTGAAGTTTTTCGAGAAAATGACTGACCGCATTCTCACCACGAAATAGTTGCGGTTTGTACGCCCTTCCATCAGACCTAACATGCACAAACCCGTATGACGAGATGATGTGTTCGCTTTCTTTGATGGTATTATTCGAATGGGAATCGTCTTTTATTTCTTTACAAATCGCCTCAAAATCAGCATATATCACATCACTAACTTGCATTTGTTTTTGAAAATTGGTAAATTTGATCATTTTTGTCTTCTCCGATGGCATCTCAGCGCGAGAATAGTTCTTGTGGTTGATCTGCGCGCATCGCTTAATATGTTCTTCTAAAAGTTCTGATGATGTTGTACCTGTCAAGCAATACTCACAAAAGTACATGGCTGCTTTGTGTTTGTTTGTATTACTCAGTAGTCTGTTAAAATTCTTAATATAAGTATAATGTTGTCCACCATTTTCATTTTCTATAATAAGAAGTTTAATACGCTCCATGTTGGTGGGTTGTTTTGATATTCTTGCGCGTTCAATCGTTTTATTTTTTAAATAGTATACATTAATAGCAATATTATTTTGAGTCTCGATCCTTGTAATTTGTTTTATTGGTGTAGGAAAGTCAATATTTTCAAAATTAAACCCATCATCAGAAGGATAGGAATAAGTTAAATTAGAATTCGCTTTTGCTGGAAACTTGTGTGCACGTAAACAATGTCTTATACATTGATCATCTTTATTTTTAATATTAATCACAGCTCTTTTATTTTTTAACCACTGTGGTGATTCAATAAAGGATCCTGGAGATGTAATAGAAACTCTATTCACCCATAAACTAAAGATTCTTTTAATGAACCATCCTGAACCTTCATTTGTAAAATTTTCTATTTTTAACAAAATCTGTTTTATTTGTTTTTCAATATCTTGATCATCAACAACATCAATAATACTTTGATATTCCGATCGAAATACAGCTACAGTAGTATCATTATTTTTAATTTGACCAAACTCCACCGTTAAAACAATATTTTGTTTGGTCAGTGGAATAGCTCTTTGGTTAACAGTGTCCACTTTACTCATCATAAACGAAAGCGGATCTATTTCATTTGGAAGAGCCGCAAGTTTATAATTTTTAATAATACTACCAAACTCCTCCGTGGATTCAGCTTTATGTTGTAGTTGACGTATATTTTTAATAAGTTCATCTTTTTTCATTCTACTAAAACCACGAATTTTGAGCTTTCGTGCAATATCTTTAAGCGTAGCATTGGTCTCCCCCTCCAAAGCATCAAACCCCAGTGCTTTAATCAACTCAGTTTTATTCATAGATTCATGATTAGGAATCTCTTTTCTTGAAGCGAGATCACGGTAATATTTTTCAGAATATCGTTGCACCATTTTTCTCTCTATATATACTATTATATTTTTTTCTCTAATAGGATTTTTTTACAAGTTGATCAATCTCTGAATCCAATGATTACTCCACCAAAGGGTGGAATATACCCTCTTGAATAAGTTTCAAAAGGGTCAATTTCATCATCGTCATCATCATCATCAGAAATATAACCCTCAGAGTCGCTTGAATGTTCTCCACAATCGGGTATAGGATCAATCTTTTTCTCCATGGGAGGAGGCTTCTCTTTTTTATGCTTACATTTACAACAAATAACATACTTCGTACGTACATAAAGGTTGCATTTTATACAAAGTACTGGAAGTGACATTCCTTTTCTATGACATTTAATATGATCTTTACAATAGAGCCCCATGCAAGCTCGACCGCATACTCTATTTGTTTTAACTTGGGGGTACTCACAAATGTTATGTGGAAAAGGCATTATTTTTTCTATATATACAATATAATCTTTTCTCTAATAGGGTGATCACAATCTTCGCGCGCGGGTGGGAAGATACGCGGAGGCAGGCTGTGCGCGGGACCACTCTCCCGTTCCCACTACACACGCCGTGCGGTCGCTTGCCAGCACACACACACGGGGAACGGGGTGACCGTTTCGCTCCCCATACACATAACTGGTTATAACTGGTTTTAACTAGATTTTTTTTATGATGCTTGAGGGCGGTATTGCGCGGTTTTGGGCTGGGGTCGGTTGTATATAGAACCCCCATGACCGTTTCGCTCCCCTCCATACACATATAACTTGTTTTAACTATATATATTTTTTTTATGCTTGAGGGTCATATTACTCCAACATACACAGGTTTTGGTTAAAATTTTTTTATGCTTGAGGGCCTTAACACAAGCTAATACGCCCAAAAAAGTTGTATATAGAACCCCCATCTCTTATACTACTCATGAGAGAAACAGGATATTTGTTCACAAGATAATTCTATCAGATCATTCTTTGTTGGACTCTGAAAAACAGCCAAGCCAAATGCAATTGCCAACGAAAAAAACAAAAAAAACCAAAAACAACGTTAATCCTGTGAAAATTGCTCAGTGATTTGGCCATGACAACAATTTTTCTTGACAGTGTGTAGTTGTTATTTTTGTTTTTTAACAGACTTGAAACACTCTGCACAGGCAGTTTCTTGTTGTGTTTTGTGTTGCTGTTTTTCTACTTCTTTTTTACGTTTGCGAAACTCACGCACGTGTTTCACATCTTTCCTACAATCTGTTGTGCCAAACTTGATTGTGGTAGCAGCTTGCTGTCTGCCTGCACGGAAGCTCGAAGAGACTGACATCACTGGAAACAACACTAACAAAAAAATCAGGAGC
>NC_134876.1:47111753-47119253 GCF_041734735.1 Babylonia areolata | reverse complement strand
GTGTGTGTGTGTGTGTGTGTGTGTGTGTGTGTGTGTGTGTGTGTGTGTGTGTGTGTCGTGTATGTGTGCGTGTGTGTTAGTTCTTTAGTTTAGCGTCTTTTTACTATTAATGATATTAGACGAAAAAAAAAAAAAGGGGGGGGGGGGTAGGTGGTGGGGGGTAGGAAGAAGGGAAAGAGAAGTCAGAATAAAACAGAAAAGGTAGAAAACTACTAAGAAATTCATAACTAACATGAAATTAGCTTTAACAGTAACAATTCAATAATGAAGATAATAACTAAAACCATTAACATGATTATGAAGTACATTAAAGGAATGTAGAAATAGAGCTATGAACTAATGCCTTTGAAAGTTCTACTAAAATAACCTCGTTAGAAATAACTTCCCCAAAATCATCTGCAGAATAGTTACTCTCTGTGAAATACTTGGGCGAGAAGATACGTAACTGCTGACATTGAAACAAACTATGATGCAAGCCGAACTGCTTACCACAAATGCATATAACATTTTTACTATATTTTGTCTTCAGCGCGTCATGTTTTATACGGAAGAAAGTAGAGGTTATTAATCTTGCATAGCAAGCTGAAAAATTCGGTATTTTTTCTTTAATAATACGTTCGGGGAATGATGTCCCTTTCTGTTTTGAAGACTGTCTTCCATCGTTTATGAAATCGACCCCATGCTGTATTTTCTAACATAGTGTATTCTTCTTTCACGGAAAGTCGGACAAGTATTTTTGTCGATTTTTCTGAATCTTTCGCTCCTCTTTTAGCTGCCTTATCAGCAGTTTCATTGCCATAAATGCCCACATGAGAAGGCACCCAACAGAAACTGACATCAGTACCTTTAATCCTCAAACAATGTACCAAATGATTTGCCTCAATAACTAAGCCAGGTCTTGTTTTAAGGCTAAATGATTCTAGAGCATAAAGTACTGATTTGGAAGCAACAAAGAATGCTATTTTCAAGAAAACTATTTGATGGCTCACCAAATAGCTCAATGCTTGTATAATAGCAACAAGTTCAGCCGTAAAAATGGAAAGATTCTTTTCAATAAAGTAAGATTTTTCAACATTAAAAGCGGGAATAGTAAAAGCCGCGCCAACATTTTTGTCATCAAGAACGGATCCATCTGTAAATATATGGAGATGATTCTGGTATTTTTTTCTGCTATGTGTATTCTGGCAGTACTCGTCGTGATATTGATGTTTTCTTCCTTTTATTGTTTCAGAATAGTTGATATCAAAATCTGCTTTCAACATTTCCCAAAACGGAATAGGAGTATAAGATGGTTTTATAGCTAACTCGTTCATGTTAACACCAGATTCTTTTAACAGATTTGAAACGTAAGTTGCGACTGTTTCTTGTGACGAAATAGCTTTAGCTCTTTTTGGAAAATCAATGTCAGATCTTACTGTCAGTTCATCAGCAATGAAATGTTCTGTCATAGAAGTATATCTTACAGCGAATTTTGCTGTTGCTAACTCACGATGCTCATTTAAAGGAAGAATTCCGGCTGTTTTGTATGTTTCCTGGTTGGATGCATGAAAGAGCACTCCGAGGGCAATTTTGATAGCCTTACAGTCTACACTTTGAATCACCGACAGTTTGAGACCTGTCGGCTACCCTCACCTAGTTTAGCCAGCCTGTCAAAGCCGTTGCCCGGGGGTTGGGCGCTGACGCATGCTAGCAGCTTCTATGACCCATAGGTGAGAGCTGGGTGCCGGTGGAGACCAATAGAGGACGAACCACTCCCGGAAGAGCGTGACAAACCCGCCCCCCCTCTAGAGGTACTACCCCTCCCGTGCACCCCCTAACCCCCGAATCTTTTGTAATAGATATTTAGGTGCACTGAAAAGTATTTCTTGTGCATACGTTAACTTATATCTTACAAGAGTCATGGAAAGATGGATCAATGGTTTTTTTTTGTTTTTTGTTTGTTTTCTTTTTTTTCTTTTTCTTTTCTTTTTCTTTGTGTGTGTGTGTGTGTGTGTGTGTGTGTGTGTGTGTGTGTGCATGTTGTGCTTGAAGATGCAGATCACAACAGATTTTTCCGACTAAAATGAACTCCCAGTAGAAATTATAGCCCACATAAAGCGGAATGTGCTGAATCTATGGTGTAAATAAACGGGTCCCGTTAGAAAACTTTCACGGTGATGTCTTTTTGATCAAATTAAGACTAATCTTTTGAAAGCCAGCATTCATCAAACCCTAAAGCATGGACCGAAAAATAACATCTCACGTTTTCTAAAAACAGCAACACTACGAAATCGGAAAGAAAAGGCATTTACTGTGTTTTATGAAACAGTTTTCCTGATGGTTTTCAATCAAAATCTCTTATCACGCACACATGAAAACAAGACACATCCCTCGAATCAGCTTTGTAGGCGCAAAATCTGAACGCTGCACCCAGGTTAATCCTTTGACTGTTACTGATGGGTGTTCTCCTCGGGGAAGGGCTATCACCTCGCTGAGAAAAGACAGGGATTAGAGGCCAGGATTTATGCCTCCACTCTAGTTTCTCCAGAAAAAGAAACATACTGAACAACGAAATTTACAAGCTGTACTCTACGCTTATGCCAACGGATCTCGTTTCAACACAGTTCAACTTTTAAGGGGTAAAAAGAACCAGAAGACTTCCAAGTAACTGTTGGTCGCAATCGTTGAAGGGGGTGGCAAACTGACAAATAGTAATTTCCGAGTGAATAATCGAGTGAAAAGATCGGAAAGCGCCTCGGCCAGACGAGTTGATCAGAGAGATAATTCATAGCTCTTTTGTGCGCTTACTTTTCATAATACAGGATGGTTACTTGGGTTGTTGTGGCTGCGTGTTGAAACAGGTTGGTGAGGGAATGTTTTGGGGATGGATGTCTCAATGGACTCTTAATTCGAGGATATCTATTTTGATGGCCTGCGTGCTGAATTAATGAGGTACCGTGGCAGAATCGGTTAGAATTCTGACCTTGTTTTTTGATATAGTGTTGTGACAGAAAACTTTCCTCATTCAACCATGACTTTGGTAATTTTGGCGGAAGGTGATGATTGGATCCAGTCTTCCTATACTGAGCCCTTGACACAGTGGGTTTGAAATCACTGCCCTGGGGCTGTATTCAAGACAAACTTCATTTTGCCTTGAGGAAAGTTACCCTTGACATGGCAGGGACTGGCGGATACAGTTTACCTAGAAGGTAAAGTTAATTATGTACTCAAGACATATGTGGTGCACTGACCCATCTTAAAGAATCCTGGCGATTCCCTTCTACACATGCTGTTTTACTTTTTACCGCACCACAGTTCAGAGCATTGTCGAGAGAGCAAAACACGGGCCATCTGCAAAGTACACATGTTTTCCCTCAACAAAAGCAACACTGCGAAAGGATCTGCCATATTTACCTCCGCTTCGTGGGCAGTCACCCTTGGCAGGTAGTAAGGGTAAATTTGCCTGTGGGTATGGAGACCCACATGTGGACTCAAGGGTTCCTGAATGGTGTGTGTCCATCGAGATCGATGATGACCATCGTTGTCATCCAGCTGGGGGATGGGGGAAGGGTGGTGGTGGGGTGGGGGGGAGGATGCAAATGAATCTATCTGTGAATGCGCAGATGGCTGAATAGTCCAATCTGCGCACGAAATGTTCGCTGACAGTTTGGGCAGACAAAGACAGGCATACCATTGTCAGGGAGCTTGTTTGCCCGTGACTTTCTGGCCTGCCTCTTCTGAACAGCTGCAGCAGTCCTGTTGGCCTCGCACAACTTGGCGCCTTTGTGCACAGCAGCACGCCACTTGTCACGGTCCACTGCAGATTCCTCCCAGGAGTCAGGGTTGATATCAAACGCTTTCAGAGAGACTTTCAGAGTATCTCTGAAGCGCTTCTTCTGACCTCCGTGTGATCTCTTCCCTTGTTGCAGCTCGCCATAGAAGAGCCTTTTGGGCAGCCGATGGTCTGGCATGCGCGCCACGTGTCCAGCCCAGCGAAGCTGGGACTGCATCAGGATGGTGAAGATGCTGGGAAGGGTGGCTTTTGCGAGCACCTCTGTGTCTGGGGTCTTGTCTTGCCACTTGATGTTCAGTAGCTTCCTGAGGCATGTTGTGTGGAAGTGGTTCAGCTTCTTGGCATGTCGTTGGTACACTGTCCAAGTTTCGCAGGCGTACAGTAGTGTGGGGAGAACTACTGCTCTGTAGACCTTTAGCTTGGTCTCAAGACTAATGCCTCTTCTGTTCCAGACATTTGCACTGAGTCTACCAAAAGTTGCGCTTGCTCTTGCAATCCTGACGTTCACTTCATCGTCGATGGTCGCATTTCGTGACAGTGTGCTGCCAAGGTATGTGAACCGCTCCACCGCACTGAGTCTCTGACCGTTGACTGTGATGTTCGGCTCAACGTAGGGTTTCCCTGGGGCTGGCTGATGGAGAACTTCAGTTTTCCTCGTGCTGATGGTAAGGCCGAAGTTCCTGCTGGCAGTGGCAAACTTGTCAACGCTGAGTTGCATGTCAGCTTCAGATCCAGCGTTGAGGGCACAATCATCAGCAAACAAAAAGTCTCTGATGATGTCTGTCATGACCTTCGTTTTTGCTTGAAGCCTTCTGAGGTTAAACAACTTACCATCTGTTCGGTACTTTAGGCCAATTCCAACATCGCCATCTCTGAAGGCATCAGTAAGCATTGCAGAGAACATGAGGCTGAACAGCGTTGGAGCCAGGACGCAGCCTTGCTTGACACCATTTGTGACAGCAAAAGGAGCAGATGTTTCGCCTTTGTCCTGGACTCGAGCCTGCATGCCTTCATGGAATTGGCTGACCAAGGAAATAAATTTCCGAGGGCATCCGTACTTGGCCATGATCTTCCACAGTCCCTCTCTACTCACGGTGTCGAAGGCCTTAGTGAGGTCGACATAGGTGGAGAACAGATCAGCATTTTGCTCCTGACATTTCTCTTGCAGCTGCCTTGCAGCAAACACCATGTCGGTGGTTCCGCGCTCTTTCCGGAATCCACATTGGCTCTCAGGCAAATGACCTTGGTCAAGGTGTGCTGTGAGGCGGTTTAGTAGGATCCTGGCAAGTATCTTGCCTGCGATGGAGAGCAAGGAAATGCCCCGATGGTTATCACAGGCTTGCCGGTTCCTCTTTCGCTTGTACAAGTGAATGATAGATGCATCTTTGAAATCCTGGGGGATCATCTCTTCTTTCCACATGAGTGAGTACAGCTGATGGAGCTTCTCAGTCAGCACAGTGCCTCCATCCTTGTAGACCTCTGCTGGTATGGAGTCTGAGCCAGGTGCTTTGCCACTGGATAGCAGACGAATTGCTTTCTGGGTCTCAAGAGGTGTTGGCGGATCGTCCAGTGCTTCGTTGATGGGGACTTGTGGGAGACGGTCTATGGCTTCATCATTTATGGAGGAAGGGCGATTTAAGACACTGTTGAAGTGCTCAGCCCAGCGTTCGAGAATTTTCTCCTTCTCGGTGATCAAGGTATTCCCATCTGCACTGAGGAGGGGGGATGATCCTGAGGATGTGGGGCCGTAGACTTCTTTTAAGGCATCATAGAACCTCTTCATATCGTGCCTGTCAGCATATCCCTGGATCTCATCAGCTTTGTCACTCAGCCACTTATCCTGCATCTGGCGTAACTTTTGCTGAACAGTCCTGCGGATGGCATCGTACACATCCTTTTTTGATGTGGACTTTGGGTTGCTCAGGTAGGCTTGATGCAGACGGCGTTTCTCATCCAGAAGTTGCTTGATTTCATCACAGTTTTCATCAAACCAGTCTTTGTGCTTTCTGGACATGGGTCCCAGGGTCTCTGAAGCTGTACTATAGATCAGCTCACGCAGGGTCCTCCAGTCAGACTCCACATTCTGGTTGTCCAGAGAGGCGGATTCCAGACGGTCTTCCAGCAGCTCCACAAAGGACTGTTTGATGGTGATGTTTTTCAGCTTAGCGATGTTGAGCCGTTTTGGAGCCTTCTGGCCTTGGGGGCGTCTCTTGGGCTGGATTCGAATATTCAGCTTCGAGACTACAAGGCGATGGTCTGTCCAACACTCGGCGCCACACATGGTCTTTGTTACACGTACATCTTGCCTATCCCTTTTCCTGACGATGACATAATCGATGAGATGCCAATGCTTTGAGCGAGGGTGCATCCATGACGTCCTGTTACGGGTAGGGAGGCAGAAAACTGTGTTGGTTATCAGCAGTTCGTGCTCTGCACAGGTCTGAAGCAAAAGCAATCCATTTGGGTTGCAGTGGCCCACACCGTGCTTTCCAATCACTCCATCCCAGGAGATGTAGTCAGAGCCAACTCTAGCATTGAAGTCCCCAAGAATGATGAGCTTGTCTGCTTTAGGGATAGCAGCAATGACAGAGTGAAGGTCCTCGTAGAACTTCGCCTTCACTTCATCCGGGTTGGTCATGGTTGGGGCGTAGGCACTGACAATGGTGAGGTGCTTCTGGCCAGATGCCAGTGGGAGTTTCATGGTCATAAGCCTATCGTTGACTCCCTTTGGGATTCCAGCTAGCTTGCTGACAAGTGCTGTTTTTACTGCAAAACCAACGCCAGCCTCACGTCGCTCTTCGCTTCCTCGTCCACTCCAGAAGAAGGTGTAACCAGATCCCCGTTCACAGAGCTGGCCTTCACCTGCAAGCCGAGTCTCACTCAAGGCTGCGATGTCAATGTTGTATCTAGCGAGTTCGGATGCAACTAGTGCCGTTCTCCTTTGGGGTCTGTCCGCGTTATCTCTGTCCAGGAGAGTCCTTATGTTCCAAGCACCAATGGTGAGAGGAACGATCCTTGCTTTTTTCTTTTCTTTCTTGTTGTTTCGACCGCTGATGTAGGGTCCCCGCCAGCCGCGGTATGCTGGCCAGGGTGATATGGAGCAGGCAATTTTTAGGGCACCTTTTCTAGCCCCTTCCTCATGCCAGGGAGGTGAGCAGTGCATTCCTAAAGAGGGCTGCTCAGACGCTCAGACGGCTGCCGAGCTCCATCGCTGCTCCTGTCGACGAAGAACGACCCTATGGCCTGAGCCGCCTGCGTGCAGGTCTGCGACTGCGACTGCCAGTGTACCCACACCTGTCGTTTCGTCGCTCGCCTGTCGCCACAGGACTTGGGGGTGATGAAATGATGAAGGATGAAAGGTCATTTTGGATGACTGATGACTTGCGCGATGAGTTTGTTTAAAGTGAAGAGGAGTTGCGCAACGTCAACCTCACTCTCTCGTCCGGGTCCACCAATTTCCAGTGGCAAGACTAAGTCGAGACGACTGGAGGATGAGCACGGATGCAGTGGATGACCAAGATATCCTTTCGGTGTCTCATCTTGCTCTCTGCACTCCACAGTGCGTTGCTGTAGCCGCCTTCCTCTCCGCTGAACCGATAGGTTTCTTCCGCAGATTCTGCCGGATCCAGACTTCGCATGCATGGGTAGACACACCCCGGGGGCCAACTGCGTGTGGCATGCACACAGCACAGTGGAGCTAGATGGCTGTCGGTGGCTCTCCTGAGCCA
>NC_134876.1:47101354-47109153 GCF_041734735.1 Babylonia areolata | reverse complement strand
GTGTTTACCACGTCTGCGCGTTTATGTGTGTGTATGTACGTGTGCGAGACAGAGAGATAGATATAATAGATAGATAGATAGATAGAGGGAGAGAGAGAGAGAGAGAGGCAGGCAGGCAGACAGACAGACAGACAGAGAGATAGAGACACAGAAAGAGAGAGAGAGAGACAGACAGAAAGAAAAGGAGAGAGAGATAGACAGACAGACAGACAGACAGAGAGAGAGAGAGAGAGAGAGAGAGAGAGAGAAGAAAGAGAGAGAGAGAGAGACTGACAGAGAGACAGACAGACAGACAGAGACTGACAGACACACAGATAGAGACAAAGGCTGAAAGACATAAAAACACAGTGACAGCAATGCTGGCAGGGTCGTCTCTGACATTTCTAACGCCCACCTGATGAATTATTCTCACAGAAATCGAGCAGAATTCACGCGAGACAAAAACCAGAAAATGCAACGAGACCTTTACGTGAACTGGCCACGACTCTTGAAAATGGACCCAGTCAATCTGCCTGTCTGTCTGTCTGTCTGTTACTCTGCACACCCACACCCACACTCCCACCACACACACACACACCCCTCCCCTCACACACACACACACACACACACACACACACACACACACACACACACACACACACACACTTTTTCCCAGGTGACAACGAAATAACACCTTTGCCATCATTAAAAAAATAAGAACATAGCAAAGATGAAAAAAAAAGATCATGAAAGGGAGGGACACTTGGATGACGTTATCAACCCTTAAAAGACAACTCGTAGTCCATCGAATGTTCTCAGAGAGAGAGAGAGAGAGAGAGAGAGAGAGAGAGAGAGAGAGAGAGAGAGACAGAGACAGAGACAGAGACAGAGAGAGAGAGAGAGCCAATTATCAAGCCTGGTATAACTGCCGTTAAGTTCCCTGTTGAATTGTCACATATCACCGTAATGACTGTGGACTATTCCCCATGGCAAGTGGTATGTAATTCATTAGAAATCCAAATGGAAGCTTTGGTGTTGTTGTTGTTGAGTTTATTGAGGAAAAAGGAAAAAAAAAAGCACTTACTGGTGTATTTTCATCCGACCCTCGTAAAGAAAAAAATATAAATTAATCTATGGAGTAGAAGAAAATTATAAATGAGGGGGAAAAAAAGTAAATTCATACACAAGAAAAGACAGATAGGTAGACATATGGATAGACAGATAGAGAGATTGAGAGATCGATAGAGACAGACAGAAAGAGAGAGAATGAGAGTGAGAGACAGACAGAGACAAGAAGAGTCAGACAGGTAGACAGACAGACAAATAGATAGATGATTAGATAAATAGATAGACACGGACAGACATTGTTTATTGCCATTGGCAATACTGTCCTTTGGCAAGTTGGACAATGTATGTACAAAAAATAACGAAGGTTTACAGAGAAATTGACACATTGCTAAGAATAAAAAGAAAATCAATGTTAAAACAACAACAACAACAAAATAATAATAATGATAATTAAATACAACATATTGCTAAGATTAAAAAGGAAAATAAAAAAGCTCGACCACCCAACTTTCTATAGAGTCATTCAGAATCATACACTGTGGAACAGGGTAACTGTTTTTTCGATAACTATAAGGCTTCCGAAGTTAATTTCTTTTTCCGACAATCTCAAGCCAGGGCGATACATTTCGCTAGTGATCTTGTTCTTACTTCGTCATCTATCAAAAGCATACTAGTAAGGTTCATGTTCTTTAAGTTTTCAACGTTAAAAATTCAGCATTCTTTCAAATTTCTTCATGATACTAACACATAACAAGAGAGGCAAGGCCTTCAAGACTCACTTGTGATAAATTAAGTCCCCTAGCATTAATTACAGAGTAATTTTCCTTTTTTTACTATCTGCACCAAAACGTTTGCAAAATACATAAAAATTCCATGCTTAGCAAAAGAAGTTCCTGTTTGAACAAAAAAATGATAATAATGACTCCTCTTGTTGTTGGGTCAGAATATCAGATCAAAGTGCCAAGTTTAGAGAATACAAAAAATATAAATATAACAGTAAATGCAGTTTGCATATAATAAGCCTTCATTTTTTATTTTTTTGTGCCCATCCCAGAGGTGCAATATTGTTTTAAACAAGATGACTGGAAAGAACTGAATTTTTCCTATTTTTATGCCTAATTTGGTGTCAACTGACAAAGTATTTGCAGAGAAAATGTCAATGGTAAAGTTTACCACGGACACACAGACACACACACACACACACACACACAGACAACCGAACACCGGGTTAAAACATAGACTCACTTTGTTTACAAGTGAGTCAAAAAGGAAATGAGTTTCATCTTCAACTGAGGCACCACACATAGGACAAGGGGACCGTGCGGACGTGTCAACCGATAACCATTCTTTTTGTTAGCATTTAGGCTTAAAGATCCAAGTCTGAACCGAGCCAGACTTGTTCTGAGCCATTTACAACTTACTACTTAAATGTATTTTTCTGTCTGAAAAATGTTCTTAAAAAAATAGGAACCACAGAGATAGACAGACAGATAGGTAGATAGATAGATAGATAGATAGAGAGAGAGAGAGAGAGAGAGAGAGAGAGAGAGAGAGAACACTGAACAGTGAAATGTTTAACGTCATTAGCTGTAAAGCTCTAGTGACATAGTCGGTACAAGTCAGAACAAAAATGGTGCAAAACATAGAAAATGGAACAGAAAGGAAAAACATGATCAAAGCAAAATAAATTACTAAGGGATAAGCGGCACTTTGGTACTTTGTCATTTGCTTAAAAAGTCCATGTGGCAGGCGAGTACTTTGCCTTTTTCCCCCCCAAGTCGTTCATCTCCAAGACTTGATCAGTACACAGAAAAGTACATACAATCTGTATAATAATTATTTAAGCATGTGACATCGACACACATCATATCAATACGACCGCATGACAAAGTACATATAAAACATATGATATTTATTTAGAGAGAGAAAGTGAGAGAGAGAGAGAGAGAGACAGACAGACAGACAGACAGAGCAAGTTGTTTCAATTTCGGTTTCTCAAGGAGGCATCACTGCGTTCGGACAATTCCATATACTCCACACAACATCTGCTAGGCATGTGCCTGACACCCGGCATAACCCAACGCAGCTAGTCAGGCCTTGAGTGCATGCATAGATATTTGTGGACCTATCAGAGTGCATTTCTTCTCCATAATTTTGCCAGAGGACAACACATATGTTGCCATGTGTTCTGATTTTAGTGTGTCCAGTGCGTGCCTCACAGTTTTCAGTTTCAGTTTCAGTAGCTCAAGGAGGCGTCACTGCGTTCGGACAAATCCATATACACCACACCACATCTACCAAGCAGATGCCTGACCAGCAACGTAACCCAACGCGCTTAGTCAGGCCTTGAGAAAAGAAAAAGTAATTAAGTAATAGATAAATACATAAAAAAAGAACTACTACTACTAATAATAATATGTACAAGTCGCAAAAACTTGATGAAGTCAACTATAAGCGTAAAAAAAAAAAAAAAAAAAAAAAAAAAAAAAAAAAAATCCTGTAATCCACGTCAGCGTTCGGTGGGTTGTGGAAACAAGAACATACCCAGCATGCACTCCCCAAGTGTGGCTGCCTACATGGCGGGGTAAAAAACGGTCATACACATAAAAGCACACCCGTGTACATACGAGTGAAAGTTGGAGTTGCAGCCCACGAACAAAGAAGAAGGAGAAGTAGTAAGCAAACAATTGAAACACAACATTAGTGCAAACCACAAACCTACTGCCTCACAAAGGACCTCGGCTCATCGTCTCATCCGAATGACCGGACGTTCAGTTTGATTTTCCGGTGAAACTTGGGAGAAAGGGCGATACTGGGATTTGAACCCAGACTCTCACGGACACTGTATTGGCAGATAAGTGTCTTAACCATTCTGCCACCTTCCTCCCTGAGAGAGAGAGAGAGAGAGAGAGAGAGAGAGAGAGAGAGAGAGAGAGAGAGAGAATGCCAATGACAAATGCTTTATTGAGGGTAGAATGGATAAGCTGGAAGCTTCTTTACACCATGCCCTCACACACGCATACACACACATACGCACAGTATGATAAAATGAAATAAGTGTGAATAAACAAATCAAATAGATAATAATAGACACATAGACGGATGAATCAAAGACTACAATTAGGGAAACATCATGAAAATCATACAAAACATTGCCACATGAAAGTCTTCAAACAAACACATGTGTGTGCACATACAGGCATCACAACATGTACTTGAACACACAAGCACATAGTTATGCACACGCATACTTACACTGCGCCTTTTTCCTGGAGAGAGAGAGAGAGAGAGAGAGAGAGAGAGAGAGAGAGAGAGAGAGAGAGAGAGAAACAGACACACACACACACACACACACACACACACACACACACACACACACACACACACACACACTTTCGACAGAGTAAGGGTTAGTACATTAATCAACATTCCGTGGTTCTAGAAGCTCAAGGACAAGAGGAAACAAAAAAAAGAAAAAGAAAAACAAAACAACAATAACAACAACAAAAAAAGAACGAAAGAAAAAAGAAATGTTACAGACGTCGTGTAGTAAACACTGTGTTTGTGAATCAGCAGCCCCTGTAAAATGTGACTATATCTCCTTGGAGAATGGTTAAATGTCTGGACGAGGTGCGTGTTTAGGTGGTAACCAAGTACGTACTGTTCTTCCGAGTGAAAGAAAAAACAACAAACAAAAACAACAACAACAAAACCACCAAACCACCACCACCAGCAACAACAAAACATTGACGGATTAATTGACAGGCCACGCCAGCCTGTCTGCTCCATCAGTGCCAGAAGATTATGTCTTGTCTGCTGAGCACGACTTTCAGTCTGCTGCGGGTCAGTCACTGGGTGGAAACTACTCACTATTTCGGGCAATCACTTGTTTTCCGATTTGGTCGCGTTTAAATTTTTTTAGTTTTTTTTATCTTATTTTCAAAACCTCTTTCAAAGTAGATTTTGGAAAACTCTGCCCAAACCCCCTGCCCCCCCCCCCTCCTCCCGCAGCATCATTCCCTTTTTCTATCACCGATATTGACGGGCGCAACAGCCGAGTGATTAAAGCGTTGGAACTGAGGGTAACGAGTTCGAATCCTAGTCTCGGCTCTTGGTGGGTATAACGGTGGATTTTTTTTCTCCAATCACCTTGGTCAACCAGATGTGCAGACTTGCTTTTGTCTGAACCCCCTTTACGTGTTTTCGCACGCAGATGGTCAAATAAGTACGTTCATGATTCTGTAATCCATGTCAGAGATCTGTGGATTCTTGAAACAAGAACATACCCGGTATGCACCCTCCCCCCCCCTCGCCCCCCTCCAACTCCCCCCAGATTCAGTTTCGGTTTCTGAGGTAAATGTCACTGCGTTCGGACGTTTCATATACGCTACAGCACATCACGTAGGTAGATACCTGACAGCAGCATAACCCTACGCAGCTAGTCAGGCCTTGAGTGCCTGCATGTTATATATATATATATATATATATATATATATATATATATATATATATATATATATATATGTGTGTGTGTGTGTGTGTGTGTGTGTGCCAATCAAAGCAGATTTCGTTCACATAATTTTGCCAGAGAACAACACTTTGTTGCATCGGTTCTTTTTTTTTTTTTTTTTTCCCAGTGCAGCCAAGTGCGTGCTGTACACAGAACCGAGGTTTCTAGTTTAATTCCAATGACTAGACGCTCAGTTTGATTTCCCCATCAAACATGGGATACAGGGGTTAGTCGGGATTCGAACTCAGACTTTCACGAACCCAGTATTGTAGCAGATAAGCGTCTTGAACTATTCTGCCACCCCCTTGGAGCTGCTGTTCACAGTACCAATACCTAACACACACCCAGTCGTGTTTCCTTTCTCTCACACATTCTATCTAGATGTGTTTCATTTCTCACACACATTGCTGTATGATTGTATTTCCCCCCCCACACGTGGCCACCTAATCGTATTTTCATAGCTCCACCGCCATGCTATCAGGTTGTATTTTCTTTCTGTCTGAATTAGCCTCGTGGTTGCCTGCAACTGATATGATTAAAAAAAAATCGATAACAAATGATTTATATTTCTTTTATCGCAAGGCTTATCGAATTCCAGTTTGTTTGTTTGATACTTCATATTTTCACATGCGGTTTTTTTTTCGCTCTCTTTTATATATATATATATATATATATATATATATATATATATATATATATATATATCAAAATACACTGATCCAGCTGGAACTGGTCGAGGACTCAAACTAGGCGTACGATGGCTCAGTGGTTAAAATGTCTAGCTGAAAAGGTGACTCAGTCCTCAAATGGCGACCACCCCGGAGGCGCGGGTTCAAACCTGCTGAGGGCCAGGAAAAGAAAAGAAAAAAAAAAAAAAAAAAGAAAAAGAAAGAAAAGGCGGCATTACAAGGGCATCCAGGAGTCATGACCTGGGTGCGGCCCAGCCTCCTTAGAGTGTAAGGTCATTAAGGTCGTCATGAAAAATATAGGTTAAGTGCTAACCATATGACATTAATTTAGGCATATTTGCCCGCTTGTTAATTTTTCCTTTTTGCTTTCAAATACTCATTCGATCTGATTTCTAATAGCTGTTTTGGAGTATGCATATCGTAGAAAAAATGACACGACAGGATTATATTATATTATATTATATCATATTATATTATATTATTATATTTAACATTCGTGGTTGTGCTATTCCAGAAAATACTGAAGACTGTGTACGCATTATGATAGTAGTTGATGTTTCTATGGTAGCATTTTATCGATCTAACTATATTGTTCTGCCCCAATATGGACTCATGGAAGAATTGTTTGGAGAAAAATACCTGGTAGATTTAAGACGATTTTCGAAGTTCAACTAATAAATACATGTGTATGTGTGTGTGTGTGTGTGTGTGTGTGTGTGTGTGTGTGTGTGTGTGTGTGTGTGTGTGTGTGTGTGTGTGTGTGTGTGTGTGTGTGTGTGTGTGTGTGTGTGTGTGTGTGTGTGTGTGTGTGTGTGTGTGTGTTGAGAGTGTGATGATTTTGTAGAGGAAAGAGAGATCCACATTTAGACATTTTAACTGGCTGGAGTCTGATAATAATGTGATATGGACATGTCAACTGTACATCAATATCGTGAAAGAAAGATAACAAAAAAATATCCATCACACCATTTAAGTGATAGACAACTTGTGTGGTAGGGGTATTTTAATTAGGAATAAATGGATTCATGTATTAAAACATTAAATGGGATAAATGTTTTTATCTACGTTGTTGTGGATCATTATCCTGTAGGCAAAGTCACTTTTGTAGCCGTGTTATTTATAAACCGAGTGGTCTTATTATAAAGGGGACGGCACGAAAGAATTACTGATTCACTGTATTAACCCTTTCACCGCCAAGCTCGCATTTATGCACATGCTTGGTAGAGGACCCATGTCACTGAAAGGTTACCATTCATTGGTCTGTTATCCATGAACCTACTGCTTCTTAATGTTCGGTGGTAGGATAGGCCATATTTTCTATGCATCTCAGGGGGGATCCCCAGCTATTCTTAGCCAGTGTCTTTTTCTGTGTTTATACCACAATGGAATCTTGTACTCTAAATTGAATGGCGGTGAAAGGGTTAAAGGATAGAAAAGATGCACGCACCCGCCCAGGAACATATAGACGGTCAGTCACACACACAAAAAAAAGGGTTTTTCTTTTGTTTTATTACAATATTAAGTAAAGAAGCAGAAGATAAAGAAGAAGAGGA
>NC_134876.1:47091354-47093854 GCF_041734735.1 Babylonia areolata | reverse complement strand
CAGCGTCGTCTCTTTCGCCGTTCGTATGGAGAGAGTTAAAGTGAGCTGGCCACGGGCGCCCGACCATTGTGTTTTTATTCATCAAAAGACGTGTCCTGAACTGAAGGAAGTCCCAGGCCAGTGTCCCACCAGAGGCTAGGCTTTTCTCAACCTGATTAAGACATGGGCGGCTTCTTTTACATTCTTCTTCTTCTTCTTCTCGTTCGTCAGATGGACACCCCAGTCTCTGCGATGAAGGCAGCTGTAAACTGCAGGTCCTCCACACAGCCGTAGAGCTTCCGGGATCACTGGAGTTGGGTCGAGGGGCCAGCACCACTTCCTGAGCACCTCATGGAAGGGGCAGAACTGCAGTAGGTGATCTGTCGTCTGGCTGTCAGTCCCACAGTGGCACCGTGCTCAGTGACCAATGCGGGATTTTGTGTGTGAATTGTCTTTTGCATTCTACAGAAATAGGTGAGAGGTTTCATAACTCAGAATGAAAAGTCGTGACTGACCACCGGATACACAGGATACATTGCATAAAAAACAACAACAACAACATCTTTGTAATCCCAAACTATCAGTAGGCCTACTTGTCAACCCGAACATTGTCATATTCGATGGTTGTGAAAATACTTTTAAACGGTCATTATGTCATATTCTCTCTCTGTCTCTCTCCCTCTCTGTGAGTGTGTGTGTGTGTGTGTGTGTGTGTGTGTGTGTGTGTGTGTGTGTGTGTGTGTGTGTGTGTGTGTGTGTGTGTGTGTGTGTGTGTGTGTGTGTGTGTGTGTGTGTGTGTGTGTGTGTGAACACTTGCAGCATGCAGTGGTCATTGTGAAGTATCCTGTATTCAGAGAAAAGAACCTTCACAGCAAGTGGAAACAAATAACGCGATTCGGGACACCACTCACAGGATCAGCTGCACAAGAAGAACTTTTCAATCACACAAATTTCCTCCGGTGAAAAAAACAACCACGTTTTTTGTCCTCAACTCCACGTCACTCGCGCAGCAGCTGTTATACGCGTTCATTACTCGCAAAGACCACAGGAAAAAAATATACCCAAATGCCAAAAACAAATAAAGAAACAAAAAACAAGGAACCGTAACCTGATCCCATGGAGCGAACAGCCTATTGTGGCACGAGATAAGCTCCTTTCCTCTCTTCATTACAAGGTCAGTTCCTTCACTCCCGCTTCTCCCTCCTTCTATCCCTCTGCCCCAAACTCCCCCAAGTCTTGAAATCCCACTTAACTGATGTGAACACTAGGACGAAAACACTAGCTGTCACCCCTATGCAGATATTTGTATTTGTATTTCTTTTTATCACAACAGATTTCTCTGTGTGAAATTCGGGCTGCTCTCCCCAGGGAGAGCGCGTCGCTATACTCAGCGCCACCCATTTAAAAAAATTTTGTCCCTGCGTGCAGTTTTATTTGCTTTTCCTGTCGAAGTGGATTTTTCTACAGAATTTTGCCAGGAACAACCCTTTTGTTGACGTGGGTTCTTTTTCGTGCGCTAAGTGCATGCTGCACACGGGATCTCGGTTTATCGTCTCATCCGAATGACTAGCGTCCAGACCACCACTCAAGGTCTAGTGGAGGGAAAGAAAATATCGGCGGCTGAGCCGTGATTCGAACCAGCGCGCTCAGATTCTCTCGCTTCCTAGGCGGACACGTTACCTCTATGCCATCACTCCACAGTGAAGTCGGCAGGTCCACTGAACTTTTTTTTTTCTTCCTCCATTCCCCTCCCATCAAGGAAAAAACCCAAACAAAAACAATAACAAACAGCAAACCCAAACAACCCAAACAAGGAAACACTAAACATATCTGAACCAAGTCAGAAAAAAAGAAAACATCTGAAGGGAACGACATAGCAAACAACGGTAACCCCGGAGACAGCGGGAGATACAGATGACTCCCAGGCATGCAAAAGAAATATTCCTTAGCTTACATGTCACAAGACACACACAGACCGTTTCATCAGTTTGTGTTGACGGAGGAGAGTCATGGCTTCCAAACCCCCTCCCTATTCGTTTGTGTCCCTGTCTGCAAGTGGATGGGAAGTGTCCATGAAGACGCGAATGTTACTGTTTTAAGAGTGGAACGGTGTTTTCCTCGACTGTCCGACTCACGTTTGAAATCTCTAGTTCTCTCCTGCAGATTCATTAGAATGAAGAAAAAAAACAACAAAAAACAACCAGACGTAGAAGTAATGTTAACATGCTGTTTGGTTGATTTAGTGTCATTCAGATTTACTTTCAGGTTTTGTTACCCCATGAAGACGCATCAGCTTGTAGAGAAATCCTTAAATCCTATTCAACATCTGCTAAGCAGGGGTGTAGGTGGTGATTGGGGTGGGGGAGGAGGATGCAGGGAGAGAAATAACGAGACGCATGAAATATATAGTGATGACAATAACTCGACTGTGGGCGAGCGCTAACCACAAACCGTAACATCTTTGTGGGATTCTTTTATCAGCTCCAGGTGGCTCGCTCCCAAGGCTGAGTGCGCACAATGG
>NC_134876.1:47076354-47078854 GCF_041734735.1 Babylonia areolata | reverse complement strand
ATTAGCTCTATGGCCGACTTACACATCTGCCGTTGTTCTAAGAGACACACAAACATATACACATATAAATGTTATTCTCAATACATGTGTAATGTACAAGGTTAACACAGCGTCAAACTGAAAGACACAACATCACTCACATCTTTACGAAACGGAAGTGAGTAACACACGCGCGCGCGCGCGCGTGCGCAAACACACACACACACACACATACACACACACGCACACACACAAACACACACACAACACACACACACACACACACACACACACACACACACACACACACCAAGGGAATAATAACACCAAAGAAAACCCAAGCATGAATGCTACACATGAATGATTCGAGTGAAATTAACACAGAAAAGTATTGACAAAATTCAAAGCACAGATGTAAGAGACAGAAAGGATAGCAAATAAGGAGACAGGTGATAGGGATATGGACAGATATCAGTAAGAGGAGAGGAGATAAAAAAAAATGTGGGTTGGGTGAGGGATGGTTCACAATTTATAATGCATGTGATTATATAATGGTGTGCGTGTGTTTATGTACGTTTGTGCCTGCCTATGTGTGCGTATGTGTTAGGGTAGCTGTTAGATACACATGTATGTTAAAATGTATGTATACAGCGTGTGTGTGTGTGTGTGTGTGTGTGTGTGTGTGTGTGTGTGTGGTCACATTTTGGTGTGTGTATGTAACATAGATATGATGTATTATGTTAACAAAAGCGTTTTTGTAAAGCACCTAGAGCAGATTTCTGGATAGTGTGCTATATAATTATCCATTATTATTATTATATAGAACGTAGACATGACCAGACTTGAATTTGTTTTCGTAAGTTTATATCCACTGCAAGAACACATTCAGATCTAAGAAAATATCCACTGCAAGAACACTTTCAGATCAATGAAAACAACATTCTATGGCGTGATACGTTATCAACTGATTGAGGCATTTTGAAATAGTTTGTAAGGATTGTCAGTGACAATATTACAACAGATTTTCGGTCTGGCTTTCGGCACGCATGTACTGTTCCAAGTTTCTCTTTGATTGTTGTGGTGGAAAATGGTACTTTGAGGTGTTTGGGGAGATTGTTCCAACAGTGCGTGCCGGAGTATGCAAACCCCCTATTTATAAAGGTCTACTCTTGGTTTGGGTAGAACAAGTGAAGCGTTTCGGGAATTAAGGTTGCGAATATCAAAGCAGACAACGGTTCGGTGTTGATAAGTAGGACATTTACCAAATGTAATTTTTTGCTTAAGTATGCATTTATTAGGTGCTTACCCAAGGGAAGTGGCGCTGGTAGTGGGGATGAGAGAGATCTTACATAAAAAATCTTTGACTTCTTAAGTTCCGACATATCCATCATCAACAGCTTACAGCCTTTCAGCCTTACCGATATTTGACATCTCACACACAATGGATATATCAGATCAAAATGACTACACGGTTCATACGTGAAAAGATGCACAGTCGAGTAAAACATACACCAAGTCAAAGTTTCGTTGTTACCTAATTTGGGTGTATTTTAATTGTTCATTTGCAAAAAAAGAAGGTCTTTTAATACTTTGGATCGTTAGTCCTACAAATCGTTCTGAGAATGAATGTGACGATTTGATTTCAGTTCTACCAGCTACTATTGATCAAGCATCAAATCAGAAGAAGAAGAAGAAGAAGAGAGAGAGAGAGAGAGAGAGAGAGAGAGAGAGAGACAGACAGACAGACAGACAGACAGAGACGAGTGAATAGACACACACACACACACACACACACACACACACACACACACACACACACACACACACACACACAGAGGTGGGGCTGGTGTGTGGCGCGCGGGGAGGGGGGGAGGGATAGACACGGGAAATGTAATCCAACATAGAGACCATGCAGCGCGGATGAAATTGATTTTGTTTTTGAGTGTCCCAAGGCGCATGGAATGTTCCATGTCCCTCCATCTCTCTCTGCATACCCCCTCCATCTCCCCCCCCCCCTCTCTCTCTCTCACATCCCCACCCATCTCTGTCTGTGGCAATGTTTATTTTCTTATACATCAAGACAGACAGAGAGAGTGAGAGCAGCTCTGATCTAAAAGAATTAGTTGCGAGAGTTTTTGTTTTGTTTTGTTTTGTTTTTTTTCATTTGTTTTTCTCTCAAAGAATTCGCTGCCGTTTATTTCACCGTATCTTTTGTTGTTCCCTAGTATGATGCGTGTGCAACAGGCATCTGCTTTTTCGTTCTACAAATGCGGTGTAACCTAAGTATATAGAGCAGTTTGTACGTTTTCTTAGTATGATATGTGTGTGTATTAGGCATCTGTTCCTTCAAGAGTATCCAGATGAGGAATTGGGGCTGGGGGTCGGGGTGGGGTTGGGTTGGACACACCCTGCGTAGAGGACAGACCCACATTCCATGCCACGCCTTGGACTGGAACCCACAGGGGAAGCGGAAGAGGGGACGACCAGACACCACCTGGAGAAGAACTCTACAGGCAAAACT
>NC_134876.1:47058854-47061354 GCF_041734735.1 Babylonia areolata | reverse complement strand
TATAGTCAGGCTTTTGAGTGCATGCATATATATATATATATATATATATATATATATATATATTTGTGTATTTATCAGGGTGGGTTTCTTCTACAGAATTTTGTCAGAGGACAACACATTTGTTGCTATTCTTTTTTTTCTTTTCTTTTATTATTATCTTTTTATTATTTTTTTTTTCTACTGAAAGTACGCCAAGTGCATGCCGGAAACAGAACATCGGTTTATCATCTCATCGGTATGACAGGAGTTTGATTTTCCTGTCAAACCTGGGAGAAAGGGCGAGGGATACAGGGATAAAGGGATTTTTTTTTTATAATCTCGACAAGAGTAAGTGTTTTAATAAAAAAAAAGGCCACATGTAAAATTTCTAATGGACTACGTAGTGGAGACAAATATTTGTTTTCGACAAACATTAATCAGACAACAAATTGTAAATGGATGCTTTTACAGGACTGAGGTAGACTTTCCTGTTCTTGTTCTTCTTGTTCATGTCTCCGTCTTCTTCAAACAAAACCAAAAAAAGGCACGTAGTGAAAACATCAACAATTCGCCAATCAGAATGTTTTCCAAAAGCAAAATGTGAAGAAAAGAAAGTAAGAAGAGAAATTCATTCTGAACAGAGTTCAGATTAAACAAAAACACAATAACCAAAGACGGTATTCAAATCATTCAATGATACTGGTTCTCGATTTAGAGAGAAGTAGAAATATCATAAAGAAGTGAGTTAAGATTACCTCCCTCCCCTGCCTTTTCCATGTCTTTAGTTTCTCCAGTTCTAGAGTTATGCATGCGTGTGAATGACTGGTGTGAAAGCTCTTTGATTTGTCTCTGCACAAGATTCAGCGCTCTGTAAATATTATCATTATTATTATTATTATTAAGACAGAAGTGGATTAATAATCAGAGAAATGTGAAGAACATTGTTACATTTGAAGCAACATTTCAGGACGTGGCGATGGTACTGAAAGCATCAGTCACCTCATTCGGCCGAGCTAGTATGACCTCATCTGGGTCGTCCTAAAAACGCGACGGGCGCAATAGCCGAGTGGTTAAAGCGTTGGACTGTCAATCTGAGGGTCTCGGGTTCGAATCACGGTGACGGCGCCTGGTGAGTAAAGGGTGGAGATTTTTACGATCTCCCAGGTCAACATATGTGCAGACCTGCTAGTGCCTGAACCCCCTACGTGTGTATACGCAAGCAGAAGATCAGATACGCACGTTAAAGATCCTGTAATCCATGTCAGCGTTCGGTGGGTTATGGAAACAAGAACATACCCAGCATGCACCCCCCCCCCCCCCGAAAACAGAGTATGGCTGCCTACATGGCGGGGTAAAAACGGTCATACACGTAAAGGCCCACTCGTGTGCATACGAGTGAACGCAGAAGAAGAAGAAGAAGAAGTCCTAAACACGCAAACAAACAAAAAAATAAAAATAAAAGACAAATGTTAGACGCAGCTGCAGAACCAAGAAAAAAACATCAGAAAAACTGCTACACCTCACCCTAAGAAAAATATAACAATGCAACTATTATAAGAAAAGGAAGCAAACAGAAAACGGAAGAAAGGAATCGAAGTGACAGGATCGTGCCCAAGAGAAGAAAGAAAAAAAGAGAAGAAAAAACAAAATAGAAACAAATAAACGAGGAAACTACAACAACCGACCGAGCAAATAAACAAAGCAAAAACCCAAGACAGACAGACAGACACACACACACACACACACACACACACACACACACACGCACATATATGCATACATACACACACCAAAACAAATTGCAAAACTAGATAAATCTTTTTACTGGGGTTTCCAGCTTGGCCAGTCTGAATGATTTTTTTTGATGATTTTTATTTTGTTTCCCCCTCATTTGAATTCGTGTTAACACAGTCCTGATTTGAGTGGATCTCTCTCTCTCTCTCTCTCTCTCTCTCTCTCTGTGTATGTGTTCAATTTGATTTAATGTCTATTCACAGATTGTCATATTAGACATTGTTAGACATATTAGATATTGTTTTGTATTCCTTATGAAAAGCAGCAGAATGTTGTGAAAAGCGTAAAAGTGTAGGAGGAAGGGAACGTTCGAAGGGGTGGGGGACGGGGGTGGGGGGGAGCGTGTTTTCCAATTTCCACTCTCTCTCTCTCTGTGTATGTGTTCAATTTGATTTAATGTTTATTGACAAATTGTCATATTAGACACCCCCCATATCCACCCAAAGAAAGATATAAATAAATGATCACTGGATTAACTGTCATGAATGTGTAAACATAATGATTGATAATTACAACTTGCTTCTAATTTGGAAAAAAAAAGAGCAGAAAACAAAGGGAAAAAAACATTAAAATATAAAGAAAAGATAACAACAAACCAAACCAAACAAGATAGAACCAATACCTTTTCTCTCTCTCTCTCTCTCTCTCTCTCTCTCTCTCTCTCTCTCTCTGTCTCTGTCTCTCTCTCCCATGTACTTTATGGACTAATACAAGAAGAATCGATCTG
>NC_134876.1:47041354-47053854 GCF_041734735.1 Babylonia areolata | reverse complement strand
AGGATACAGGAGGAGTGAGGATAGAGGATAGAGGAGGAGTGAGGATACAGGAGGAGTGAGGGTAAAGGTGGAGTGAGGATACAGGAGGAGTGAGGATAGAGGATACAGGAGGAGTGAGGATACAGGAGGAGTGAGGGTAAAGGAGGAGTGAGGATACAGGAGGAGTGAGAATAGAGGATACAGGAGGAGTGAGGATGCAGGAGGAGTGAGAATAGAGGATACAGGAGGAGTGAGGATGCAGGAGGAGTGAGGATACAAGAGTGAGGATACAGGAGGAGTGAGGATAGAGGATACAGGAGGAGTGAGGATAGAGGATAGAGGAGGAGTGAGAATAGAGGATACAGGAGGAGTGAGGATGCAGGAGGAGTGAGGATACAAGAGTGAGGATACAGGAGGAGTGAGGAGTGAGGATACAGGAGGAGTGAGGATACAGGATAGAGGAGGAGTGAGGATAGAGGAGGAATGAGGATACAGGAATGAGGACACAGGAGGAGTGAGGATGCAGGAGGATACAGGAGGAGTGAGGATACAGGAGGAGTGAGGATACAGGAGGAGTGAGGATACAAGAGTGAGGATACAGGAGGAGTGAGGATGCAGGAGGATACAGGAGGAGTGAGGATACAGGAGGAGTGAGGACACAGGAAGAGTGAGGATGCAGGAGGATACAGGAGGAGTGAGGATACAGGAGGAGTGAGGACACAGGAAGAGTGAGGATGCAGGAGGATACAGGAGGAGTGAGGATACAGGAAGAGTGAGGATGCAGGAGGATACAGGAGGAGTGAGGATACAAGAGGAGTGAGGATACAAGAGGAGTGAGGATGCAGGAGGAGTGAGGATACAGGAGTGAGGATGCAGGAGGAGTGAGGATACAAGAGTGAGGATACAGGAGGAGTGAGGATGCAGGAGGAGTGAGGATACAAGAGTGAGGATACAGGAATGAGGATACAGGAGGAGTGAGGATAGAGGATAGAGGAGGAGTGAGGATGCAGGAGGATACAGGAGGAGTGAGGATGCAGAAGGAGTGAGGATACAAGAGGAGTGAGGATACAGGAGTGAGGATACAGGAGTGAGGATGCAGGAGGAGTGAGGATACAGGAGTGAGGATGCAGGAGGAGTGAGGATACAAGAGTGAGGATACAGGAGGAGTGAGGATACAAGAGTGAGGATGCAGGAGGAGTGAGGATACAGGAGGAGTGAGGATGCAGGAGTGAGGATGCAGGAGGAGTGAGGATACAGGAGTGAGGATGCAGGAGGAGTGAGGATACAGGAGGAGTGAGGATACAGGAGTGAGGATACAGGAGGAGTGAGGATACAGGAGTGAGGATGCAGGAGGAGTGAGGATACAGGAGGAGTGAGGATGCAGGAGGAGTGAGGATACAAGAGTGAGGATACAGGAATGAGGATACAGGAGGAGTGAGGATAGAGGATAGAGGAGTGAGGATAGACGAGGAGTGAGGATACAAGAGTGAGGATACAGAAGGAGTGAGGATGCAGGAGGATACAGGAGGAGTGAGGATACAGGAGTGAGGATACAAGAGGAGTGAGGATACAGGAGGAGTGAGGATACAGGAGGAGTGAGGATACAGGAGTGAAGATGCAGGAGGAGTGAGGATGCAGGAGGAGTGAGGATACAGGAGGAGTGAGGATACAAGAGGAGTGAGGATACAGGAGTGAGGATACAAGAGGAGTGAGGATACAGGAGTGAGGATACAGGAGGAGTGAGGATGCAGGAGGAGTGAGGATACAAGAGTGAGGATACAGGAGTGAGGATACAGGAGGAGTGAGGATAGAGGATAGAGGAGGAGTGAGGATACAGGAGGAGTGAGGATACAGGAGGAGTGAGGATACAGGAGTGAGGATACAGGAGGAGTGAGGACACAGGAGTGAGGATACAGGAAGAGTTAGGATACAGGAGGAATGAGGATGCAGGAGGAGTGAGGATACAGGAGGAGTGAGGATACAAGAGTGAGGATACAGGAGGAGTGAGGATGCAGGAGTGAGGATGCAGGAGGAGTGAGGATACAGGAGGAGTGAGGATACAAGAGTGAGGACACAGGAGGAGTGAGGACACAGGAGGAGTGAGGACACAGGAGGAGTGAGGATACAGGAGGAGTGAGGATACAAGAGGAGTGAGGATACAGGAGTGAGGATACAGGAGGATACAGGATACAGGAGTGAGGATACAGGAGGAGTGAGGATGCAGGAGGATACAGGAGGAATGAGGATGCAGGAGTGAGGATACAGGAGGATACAGGATACAGGAGGTGTGAGGATGCAGGAGGATACAGGATACAGGAGTGAGGATACAGGAGGAGTGAGGATACAGGAGGATACAGGATACAGGAGGTGTGAGGATGCAGGAGGATACAGGATACAGGAGGAGTGAGGAGTGAGGATACAGGAATGAGGATACAAGAGTGAGGAGTGAATATACAGGAGGATACAGGAGGAATGAGGATAGAGGAGGAGTGAGGATACATGAGTGAGGATACAGGAGGAGTGAGGATACAGGAATGAGGATACAAGAGTGAGGAGTGAAGATACAGGAGGATACAGGAGGAATGAGGATAGAGGAGGAGTGAGGATACAGGAGTGAGGATAGAGGAGGAAGGAGAATAGAGGAGGAATGAGGATACAGGAGGAGTGAGGATACAGGAGTGAGTATACAGGAGGAGTGAGGATTGAGGATACAGGAGTGAGGATACAGGAGGAATGAGGATACATGAGGAGTGAGGATACAGGAGGAATGAGGATACATGAGGAGTGAGGATACAGGAGTGAGGATACAGGAGTGAGGATACAGGAAGAATGAGTATACAGAAAGTGAGGATACAGAATGAGTGAGGATACAGGAGTGAGAATACAGGAGGAGTGATAATTCAGGATACACGAGGACTGAAGATACAGAAGGAGTGATGCTACATGAGGAGTGGGGTGAAATGGTGGGAAGAAAGGTGGCGTTTGTGTGTGTGAGGATGTGAGGGAGGGGGGGGGGGGGAGGGAGGAGCTAAAATGGCAACGTGCTTGATTGATTCCATTTTTTTTCTTCTTTTTGTTGTTTGTTTTCCTTTGTTTTTTTTTGTTGTTTTTTTGTTTTTGTTTTGTTTTTTGTTCCCCGTGATTTGATCAGCAGCGACGATAGAGGAAAACTAAGAAGTGGGTGTGTGTTTTATTGACAGTGAGAGACAGAGACAAAGGCAAACATACATACATATAAATAGAAAGACAGAGAGCGAGGGGGAGGGGGGAGAGAAACAGAAAAAAAAACACGAAGGAACAGGAGAAGGAGGCGGAAGGAGAGGAAGAGAAAAGACTGGGAGAGACAGACAGACAGACAGACAGACAAAGAGACATTCTGTTTCAGTTTCGGGTTTCGGTTTTTAGAAGGCATCAATGCTTTGTATCTGAAAAAACAAAACAAAACAAAAAAACCCACTCATCCTCTGCCTGTCTGTCTTTCCGTCTGTCTGGGTCTCTCTCTTCCTCTGTCTACATTTCTGTCTGTCTGGGTCTCTCTCTTCCTCTGTCTACATTTCTGTCTGTCTGGGTCTCTCTCTTCCTCTGTCTACATTTCTGTCTGTCTGGGTCTCTCTCTTCCTCTGTCTACATTTCTGTCTGTCTGGGTCTCTCTCTTCCTCTGTCTACATTTCTGTCTGTCTGGGTCTCTCTCTTCCTCTGTCTACATTTCTGTCTGTCTGGGTCTCTCTCTTCCTCTGTCTACATTTCTGTCTGTCTGGGTCTCTCTCTTCTTCTATCTTCCTTCCTGCAGACCGATCCGGATAATTATGTTACGCCATGTCGGCTTTATAAAAAGGGGAGTAAATGCCTGAACACTCGTTGTCTGTCTGTCTGTCTGTTTGTCTGTCTTTCTGTCTGTCTGGGTCTCTCTCTTCCTCTGTCTGTCTAACTCTCTGTTTTTCTGGGTTTCCTGTCCTCTGTCTTAGTGTCTATCTTTCGGCCTGTCTGTGTCTCTCTGAGTGTCTTCTCCATTCTTTCACACTCTTTGCCCTCTCTTCCTGCTTTCACTCTCCTTCCTCCTCCTCCTCCTACTCCTCCTTCTCTTCCTTAAAACCGTTCATTCAAGGCTTTTACATTTCTTTCCCGAGAAGGTCCTTAAAGCTGTTTGAAATACTGCTCTATCTTGCCCAAAGCTACGACATCAAACATGTTGACTGAACGTCAAAGAGATCGTTTATTTTGTGTCAATTTTAGCCGATGCTTCTTGGGTTTTTGTTGGTTTCTTTCTTTCATCTCTTTGTCTTTGTTCGTTATTTGTTTGTCTGTGTATCTGTTTGACTGCCTTCTGTCTGTGTGTCTGCTGTATTTTGTCTATCTCTGCCCCTCATCCCTCCTCTACCCAATGTGGTTTTGATATATATCTGTATACCTGGGACTTTGCAACACGTGTTTGCACGTTCATTTGTCCATTATCAATTCTATTGCATTGTAATGCACTACATAAAAGGCTCTGTACTGTATATGTTTTGTGTTTTACTGCATTGTATTTTACTTTGTTCCCCCCCCCCCCATGCCCCCCCATCTCCGCCCGACAACGGAGCACGACTGCTTACATGGTGGGGGTAAAGCTGTCATTTTGAAGCCCACTCGTGTACATGAGTGTATGTGGGAGTTGCAACCCATGAACGAAGAAGAGGACTCTAAGTTTCATTGTAATGTGATGCATCCTATTGTACTCACGTTTTTACTAGCCAACTTGCTCATGTATCTACGCGCGCGCGCGCGCACACACACACACACACGCTCGCGCGCGTCGCACACACACACACACACACACCAGGAAACACCACACACACACACACACACACACACACACACACCTATACACAAATGAACCATTTGAAAACTAGAGGAGAAAAAGAGGAGACATTCGTTTTGAAATTTTGTTTTGCCATTCGTGGTTCAAAGAATGCTTTTTCTTTTTGTTAGATCCCTTCTCACGAAGAGATTGAAGGAAATGAGTGGGTGGATCGTAGTGCGAAAAAAAAAGGCGCAATGAATATTCACAAAGCTTTAGAAATTCATAATCCATTTTCATCACAAGAAGATTATTTTCAGGTGGAGAAAACCTGCTGGAACCATTTCAATGAAGTGAATTTAGGGCCTGATCTGTTACAGGAAATGCTAACCAGGCGTATAGCTCGCTCAGAAGGAATCGTGCTTTATCTTCCAAAACAAAAAGACAATTTCAGTAGCAGACGTTTAACGAATCTAATATACAAACTACGACTGAATGCTATAAAACAAAATTCACTACAAGAGTGGCTTGCCTTTGTGGCAATCAAATTACCCACATGCAAATAATCTGTGAATGTGATCATTTGAAAATATTCTTACCTCATTCATTTACAAAATCTGCAGTTCCAACTGCTGCCATTGGAAACGTTTGATAAGACAACCAACTTCTGTTTGAAATAGTTCAGACTTTACTATCTGATGCAATTCTACTGGTTGATTAGTTTGTTTGGTGTTTTTTTTATGCGTACATTTTTGCGATGCAAATTCAGGAGGGATGAATAGGAGAAATTAGTGACATGAGGTGGTGGTGGTGTGAAGAAGCGGGTGAATTTTCGAATAAAACCACAATTGTGGAAGGACGTTAAACAAAAGAACAACTACACGCACGCACACACACACGCACACACACACACACACACACACACACACACACACACACACACACATCTCTCGAATCCTTTCCCAGTCCTTCAAGCCCATACTATTCTGAAAACTCTTGCACATCACATCAGGAGGACAGACGTATCACTACTGGTCAATTTCCCCTTTTTTCATTGCCAGGAGGGGAATCAATCCTCATAGCTCTACCGCCCCCACCCCCCACACCCTCCACACCCCCACTTTCACTGTCTCCCTCCCTCCCTCCCTCCCTTCCTGCTACTTCTTCCGCCTCTTCAACTTCTCTGCCTCCCTCTGTCCCTGCCTCTGTCTCTGTCTTTCTCTCGCTCTTTGTCTCTGTCTGTTTCTCTGTCTCTCTTTCTCTCTCTTTCGCTCTTTTTGTCTGTCTGTCTCTCACTCATACACACACGTGCACATTCATAAACACACACACACACACACATATGCATACAGACATACATATAAGCATGCATACAGATACACATAGACACACACACACACACACACACACACTTAAACACACACACACACATAGATACGTACATATGCATACACACATATGCACACGCGCGCATGCGCACGCGCGCACACACACACATACACAAATCTCATTACACCTCCAGACACTTGGAACCGTCTTGCTGGGATTGGATTTCAGAAGATAGTAACAGCACTTTCTGGTGGTACTCTATAGGTGGTACTCTATACTGTTGCCCGATTTCTACTCAGGACAACCGTCGTTTCTCGATGTTGATCTTATTTTTGTATTTTATGTGTGTTTGTGAGCGTGTGTGTGTGTGCGTGCGTGCGTGCGTGCGTGTGTGTGTGTGTGTGTGCTTGTGTGTACATGTGTGTGCGTGTATGTGTGTGTGTGTGTGTGTGTGTGTGTGTGAGAGAGAGAGAGAGAGAGAGAGAGAGAGAGAGAGAGAGAGAGAGAGAGAGAGAGAGAGAGATTCATAACTTGGAATCCATAACTCAGAAACGTTTACTTTAATGTAAGAATTAAGATTTACAAAGATTTTTTTTTCACTGGCTTGCAACACGCACTCTGTACCCTTTTCACTAAAGCACTGAAATCCCATTCAACCTTTAGCTTTGGGACTTTACAGCCTTGGCAGACCCCCCTGTCATGGACCATCGTGCCTGCCTGTATTCTGCCTGAGGCAAGGCAAAATGCCCGAGGGCAAGCAGTATCCAGTCTTCAGGGAACACAAGAGCCTACCAGCGGGTCTACAAACCCGAAGGCAGTTTCCTCTCGCTGCCTGTCAAGGGTGACTGCCCATGAAGCAGAGGTAAATATGGCGGATCCTTTTGCAGCATTTTTCTTTCTTTTTTTTTTTTTAAAGGGAAAACAAGCATGCTTTACGGATAGCACGTGTTTTGCGAACTCTCTCGACAATGTTCCAAGCTGTGATGCGATGAGGAGTGAAACTGAGAGCATACACAGATGGGAATCATCAGGAATTAAGGAAAAAAGACGATGGGTTAGCTGTCTGAGTGACTCGGCGTGTGTGTCTTGAATACGAAGATAACTTATCCTTCAAGGTAAACTGTACCTGTGGGTCCCAACCTGTCAAAGATAACTTGCCTGAAGGCAAAATGAATTTTGTCTTGAATACGGCCCCTGTGTCTACAAACCTGAAGGCAGTTTCCCCTTACTACCTGTCAAGGGTGACTGCTCATGAAGCAGAGGTAAATACGGCAGATCCTTTTGTAGCATTGTTCTTTTGTTGAGGGAAAACCGCCGTGCTTTGCGGATAGCACGTGTTTTGCGAACTCTCTTGAGAGTGCTCTGAAGTGTGGTGGGTGAGCAGTAAAACCCAGAGCGTGCACAGAAGGGAATCACCGGGATTTCTAATTACAGACAATGGGTTAGCTGCCTGAGCGCATCACGCCATCACGCGTGTCTTCAATAGGAAGATAATTTAACCTTCATGTTAAACTGTATCTGCAGGTCCCTACCATGTCAAAGGGTAACTTACCTGAAGGCAAAATGAATTTTGTCTTGAATGTGACTCATATTGTTGCAGAAGAATGCAGAACATAACATTCTGAAATCAACCGAGTTTTTCCTCCAAATAGGCACGTGTAAACGCGGCGGGTAATAATTAATGTGGAAGTAAATTCCCTCTGCTTGTGGTTCATGCATATGCAAGACAATGGAAACCGTTGCAATGAAACGAATTTCGTCGCCTTAGCATTGCTTGAAAGCAGGGTTCAATGAGATAAACCCAACCAAGGGAAAGTGGACATGGTTTGCATTTTGTTGCTTTTAATGTTTCTTTTGTCAGGTGGGTCAAAGTGAAGGGAATTCTGAGTTCCATTTTACAGACGCGCGCGCGGACACACACACACCACACACACACACACACACACACTCACTTACTCACTCACACATTAAAGTATCTCACACACACACACACACACACACACACACACACACACACACACACACACACACACACACACACACACACACCAAACCACATTACAAGTGACATTGAACATGAATATAAGTAAACAATCTGTGGCACAAATACAAACACACACACACTCACACACAAACATTATATATAAACACACACACACACACGCGCGCACACAACACACACACACACACACACACACACACACACACACACACACACACACACGCAAACTCTCCATAAAAAAGAAAAAAAAACCCATGCATAACATGAATAAGCACTCTGGCACACAACAACAACAACAACGACAACAAAAAGTTAAACAACACCAACAACAACATCAACACTGACACCCACAACAAAAAAATAATGAACCGAAATACACCCATAAAAAACAACACATGACATGGTTAAGCAATCTGGGAGCATGTGGCTGTCGTTAACGGTGCACAACATCCAGCCTGTGACAGGGTCTTAATCACGTCTCTGTGCTTTTTCAAAGACGCTCAACAACTGACCCCATTTTTCTGTAAATGTTCTTAATGTCCCCCTTGGGACCAGGCAAAGAGGATTTGGGATCTGCATCCCTGGCAGGTTGGTTGGTTTTTTTTTGTTTGTTTTTGTTTGTTTGTTTGTTTGTTTCTTCTTCGCCTCAAGCCAAAAAGAAAGGAATGGTTAATTCAAAACCACACAATAAACGCAAACAAAAATACCACCATTTTCTAAACCATTTTCTGTGGGAGAGATGTCAACTGAAGATATAGGCCGGGGAAAAATGTGTCTCTGACTCTGTCTGTCTGTCTCTGTCTGTCTGTCAGTCTGTCTCTCAGAACCACATGGGAGTTAACCACCACAGCTAGCAATCTGCGCTTTCTCAATAACTTAGATATTGTGTCCATTTTCCCTGCTTCTCTCTTGCCCCACGCTCTTTAAGTTTGATGTTGATAAGCTCAACTTGAGGATTGCTGTTATCAAGTTCCCAAGATCTAGCCACAGCTGAAGAGCTTGTGTTCCTGGGTAGCACTGTCAGACACGATGAGAGAGAGAGAGAGAGAGAGAGAGAGAGAGACAGAGACAGAGACAGAGACAGAGACAGAGACAGAGACAGAGACAAAGACAGACTTTGAGAGACAGATGGTCTCCATATGCAATCTAATGGTTTTGAGTTTTCTGTAGAAAAAACACATTTGATCCTCTTTAATAACGGTTATAATCCCAGCAAACTACCACGGTTTTTTTTAGGAGGACGTGAAATATTTTTCAAGTCGGAAATCAAATTTCTTGGGATCCTATTTACTTCAAAACTAAACTGGAAGAAACACATTGATTCAATGGTGACTAAAGCAGTTAAAAGTTTAAATTTCTTAAAAATTGTAAGTCACTCTCCTTGGGGACAAGACTCCAAAATTCTTTTACATTTAGCGACATCTCTCGTAAGATCAAGATTGACCTACGGTCAAGAAATTTTCTTTTCTGCCCCGCCGACGTTCCTAAAGAAGCTGCGAATAATTGACAGTAAAGCTGTGAAACTGGCTTTAGGGGTACCTGTGCATACTAAGACCTCAGAAGCCTATAAGCTTGCGGGTATTCTACCACTAGATGAAATCAGAAAATTAAGTTCTGCTAAATATATTGTGAGATGTACAGCAGTGGATGATTTTGAGGAATTAAATATTAGGTCTGATATTGATTTTCCAAAAAATGCACAAAATAATTCAAGTCTACAAACCATTCGCACATATGTGTCAGATATTTTAAATTCTTCAGACATTGATTTGCATGATATGGCACCTCGTGTTCTGGTGCCACCTGTCCCTCCCTGGGAGTTAACAAAAGCAAACGTCAACATATGTGCTTCTGACACAACAAAAGGAGAATCTCCACATATAATAGCAGCATCTGTCAGAATTGAATTAGAAGAAAATTTTGATTATCATTTAAAAGTTTACACTGATGGCTCGGTCCTGGATGATAGCAGTGCAGGATCTGCTTTTGTCATTCCTGACCTAAAAACAGAAAAATCATATTATTTAGGTAAGGGACATTCAATTTTTACAGCTGAATTGGTGGCCATCCTTATGGCTTTAAATCATCTTGTTGATATACCAATCATAATAAGTAATATCCTATTTTGTGTTGATTCTCAATCTGTCTTAAAAGGTTTGCTCCTTTTTGAGAATAATCAAAGAGAAGATTTATTTTTTGAAATTAGGTATTTATTGCACTCCCTATTTGTGAAGGGTACAAATGTTGATTTTTGTTGGATACCATCCCACACTGGATTCCGTTATAACGACCAAGCAGATAGGGCAGCAAAAAGGGGAGCAAAAAATCATATAGATAGTATAAAAGTATATTGCCCATTGTCCTACAAGGAAATAAGCAATATACTAGAAAGAGACTTTTATAGGTGCTTGAATTCAAGTCTAAAACCTCGTCAGTTGACTCTCTCAGACTTTGGTCCGATTCGCAGACCAATTCTGAGCTTAGCTCTCAGACTATTATCAAATTCATTACGGACCAAGTATTGTTCTAATGTCAAGTGTATATGCTTTAATAACCTGACAATTGAGCATATAATTTTTCACTGTAGCTTGATGAAGCCTTTTGTACACGAAAGTGTGTCTTCACAAGTGACTGAGAACGTTGATGTTTTTGACTTTTTGCATTCATTATCAGTTGTTTCGCTTGTCAGTTTAACGACTTCTCTTTTACGAAGTCCTTTAAGTAATTTCCTGTAACTGTATTTAGAGGGTTTTTTTTTTTTTTTTTTTTTTTTGTTTGTTTGTTTGTTTTTGTTTTTCTTTCAAATTTCACCCACATTTTTACCCTCATTTGCCCAGTTTCCCCAAACCCTCCATTCATCCACATCTCCCACCCCTTCTAACAGATAATACTCAGATGTATTCATAAATACTTTTACAAAATGTCTTCAATCACCGATATGTGTGACGGGACATTAAACAAAAATTCCTTCCTTCCTTCCTGGTCTCCATGATTATACTTGTGTACCTGGCCAGCACTGTCAGACACGATGAGAGAGAGAGAGAGAGAGAGAGAGAGAGAGAGAGAGAGAGAGAGAGAGAGAGAGAGAATCAGACAGACAGACAGACAGACATACAGACAGACAGACAGAGACAGAAAGAGACAGAGAGACAGACGGGAGAGCAGGAAGCGACATCAAGAGCCTGCTCGACAAGGCACATTTTCTGGCCCAGTTCCATCTCCAGTCAACAGCTTACACGCCCAGTTCGGTCAAGAGAACATGGAGACTATCACCGTGAGAAGGTGGAAATGGGTTGGATTGGATACGTAAATGCGGTGAGAACAGGTTAACATCATCTGGACAGCCTTCTACTGAACACCAGAAGGTAGAAGCAAGAGAGGAAGGCCAAAGAACTTCTGGCGCAGAACAATCGAAGGAGAAATCAAGACATACCTGGGGTACCATTCAGGGACTGGCCCCAAACGGACAGACAAGAAAGGAGGTTCTTCATTGTTACCCTAGATGCCAGGGGTCATAACGGGCAGTAGGTCAGTTTCAGTTTCAGTAAGTAAGTAAGTAAGATCTAGGTTCATCAATGATGATATCTATAATCATCAAACGATGGATTGATTCATGAGTATCCGCTTCCTCCGAGTACTTTGAATGCAACTTTAACCATCATCAGTCTGGACACGTGGAATCGCATGTGTAAACGTCGAGAAGGTGTCCTTGAGAGGCCCACATTCACTCGTTAGAAAGGCACATTAGAGCAAAAAAAAAAAAAGAAAAAAAAAAGACAGTTTGAACACTTGCAATTGTATCCAATGTCCATTAGCATGAACAGAAAAAGAGAGAGAGAAAAACACAGACGGATAACTATAAAAGAATGGTTTGTGTACGTGAGAGAGAGAGAGAGAGAGAGAGAGAGAGAGAGAGAGAGAGAGAGAGAGAGAGAGAGAGAGAGAGAGAGAGAGAGATGCGGCAGGGGACAAGACCCTCCTCCACCCCCTAAGAAAGGAAGACAACTGCACACACGTCCCCCAACTCTTTTCAGTATTATACATGAACATGGAAATTAACTCAGACTGGTCTTTTGTGTGTTTTGTCTTTTTTATTCTTAAGGTCATCGTACAAAAAATGACACCCCCCAAAAAAAACAACAACAACAAAACCAAAAAAAACAAACAAACAAACAAAACCAAATAGGAAATAAAAAAATCCCAGTGAAGGCTTATTGATTCATGATAGAGGTATCTGACACTCCATGCCCATAACAAAACAGACGATCCTTTCAATCTGCTCGCGGTTTCCAAAGTAGCACCCTATCCGCTGTGTATGTGCATCATTATTGGAACCGATGTTTACCAGAACCGATTTCCCATAAAATCCCCCCCCCCACCACCACCCCCTGCTCTATCTTTGACTGATTATAC
>NC_134876.1:47018854-47036354 GCF_041734735.1 Babylonia areolata | reverse complement strand
GAGAATTGCTTTTAGAGAAATAAACATAGTCAGGTCCCGTTCCCTTGGTGTGTGTGTGTGTGTGTGTGTGTGAGTGGGCGGGGTGGGGGTTTGGGGGGTGGTGGGGCATGCAGATATCATGACAAACTGAGATGGAAAGATAGAGGCGATACCAATCCATGTACAGATAATGATCATGCAAACAAAAACTAAAGTGAAAGGCATGCACATGTAGAACAAAAGTAATCTTTTCATTTTTTTTCATTAAGCAGGAAGTAAAGAAAAATAACGCCACGTGAGAAAGACAGAGAGATAGAAAGACAGAGAGACAGACAGAGACAGAGAGAGACAGACAGAGAGAGAGAGGCATAGAGAGACAGAGAGAGACAGACAGAGAGAGAGGGACAGAGAGAGAGAGAGAGACAGAGAGGGAGAGAGACAGACAGAGAGAGAGAGACAGACAGAGAGACAGAGAGGGAGACCGAGAGAGAGGAGAGAGACAGACAGAAGACAGAGAGAGAGAGAGGCAGAGACACACAGAGAAAGAGAGAGACAGAGAGACAGCGAGACAGAGAGACAGACAGACAGAGAGCGACAGAGAGATAGAGACAGAGAGAGACACAAAGAAAGAGAGAGAGAGAGAAAGAGAGAGAGAGAGAGAGTGCTAGTGGTTGCAGATTATTCGCGGTACGGTTTCCTAATCGAGCGTAAGGCTAGGAATTGAAGGTCTCGATTTCTAGTCACGCAAAAGTCAATGAGTTTCTTGGTTAGGGGTGTTTTTTTTTTTTTTTTTTTACCCCCCCGTGTCCTGCAGGACCTAAGTGGCTGTCTGGGTACTGCTCCCTGGACCGAGGTCCCGTGTGTCAGTGGAAGAGAGCTGCAACACTCTAGCCGGGGAAGGGTGGGGGTAAGGGTGGAGAAAGTGAGCGAGAGAGTCACATATAAACAGTCTTTACGTGCCAGAGAATTGCTTTTAGAGAAATAAACATAGTCAGTTCCCGTTCCCTTGGTGTGTGTGTGTGTGTGTGTGTGTGTGTGTGTGAGTGGGCGGGGTGGGGGTTTGGGGGGTGGTGGGGCATGCAGATATAATGACAAACTGAGATGGAAAGATAGAGGCGATATCAATCCATGTACAGATAATGATCATGCAAACAAAAACTAAAGTAAAAGGCATGCACATGTAGAACAAAAGTAATCTTTTCATTTTTTTTCATTAAGCAGGAAGTAAAGAAAAATAACGCCACGTGAGAAAGACAGAGAGAGAGAGACAGAGACAGACAGACAGACAGACAGACAGACAGAGAGATAGATAGAAAGACAGAGAGACAGACAGAGACAGAGAGAGACAGACAGAGAGAGAGAGGCATAGAGAGACAGACAGAGAGAGAGGGACAGACAGAGAGAGAGGGAGAGACAGAGAGGGAGAGAAACAGACAGAGAGAGAGACAGACAGAGAGACAGAGAGGGAGACAGAGAGAGAGGAGAGAGACAGACAGAAGACAGAGAGAGAGAGAGAGAGGCAGAGACACACAGAGAAAGAGAGAGACAGAGAGACAGCGAGACAGAGAGACAGACAGACAGAGAGCGACAGAGAGATAGAGACAGAGAGAGACACAAAGAAAGAGAGAGAGAGAGAGAGAGAGAGAGAGAGAGAGAGAGAGAGAGAGAGAGAGAGTGCTAGTGGTTGCAGATTATTCGCGGTACGGTTTCCTAATCGAGCGTAAGGCTAGGAATTGAAGGTCTCGATTTCTAGTCACGCAAAAGTCAATGAGTTTCTTGGTTAGGGGTGTTTTTTTTTGGTTTTTTTTTACCCCCCGTGTCCTGCAGGACCTAAGTGGCTGTCTGGGTACTGCTCCCTGGACCGAGGTCCCGTGTGTCAGTGGAAGAGAGCTGCAACACTCTAGCCGGGGAAGGGTGGGGGTAAGGGTGGAGAAAGTGAGCGAGAGAGTCACATATAAACAGTCTTTACGTGCCAGAGAATTGCTTTTAGAGAAATAAACATAGTCAGTTCCCGTTCCCTTGGTGTGTGTGTGTGTGTGTGTGTGTGTGTGTGTGTGTGTGTGTGATCATAACATGTTACAACCAAATGCACAATAAAAGATACAGATGAGTATAGTGGAGACGTATTGGTGGAATAATCGGATCTTATTTCCTTCCTTCCTTCATTCATCATTCATTCATTTATTCATTCATTCGCTCGTTCCTTTATTCATTTGATTGTTTACTTGATTGTTCGACGAATGGGTGGTTTGAAAGATTTTGATCTTCATCGCTCCCCCCTCCACCGCTCAAAGCCTCACACTACCACATCCTGCAATTCCACGTTCAATATTTATTGTGTGTATATTAGGTTCTGTCAGCTGATCGATATTCTGCCTGACTGACTGGTACAGCGACTGTTTATTCGGCTAGTCAAGTGAGCGGTCGGTCATTTGGGTACACAATTGATTGCTGAGTGATAAACTTGTCCGTTGGCCTTTTGATGGCGAATGCACACATGGAATTGGTAGCTTTACTTATTCAGACAAACCGACTTTTTAAGTCATCCTGTGTTGGTTCATTTGGTTCAGTATTGTCCACCGCAGATTCTTTCTCAAAGTCTTGACGCACTTACATTACCATCTTCTCCTGCAGCTGTCTGTCCGTTGTATTCCCTTTTTTCATATACTGGCAAAGGTCCATTCGTCTGACTCTTCCTTCGATTTCTCGCAAGACCGGCAAGACCAAGCAATTGGACCCATACATCAGATTATTTCCAGCCCGTGGCTTTACCTTGACGACAGAAAACGGCCTTCAGAAAACACACAGCAACGCAATTATATCAAATCAGCAGGGCAGGCAAACCAAGAGATAAAATGTGGCGGCAGAGGGGTGAGTGGGGTGGAGGCAGTATATCTCAAGGATCTAAAACAGCACTTTGAAGCCAATTATGGGAAACATACAGAGAAAGGCGAAAATGCAATCATCTGTGAAATTTTCGAATACGAAATCAGGTCTGGAAAAGTCCTTCACTGAACCCCGTTGCTAACTGGTCTGGACACTAATCATACGGATGAGGTAATAAACCGAAGTCCCAGTGCAGCAAACACTTAAAGCAGGTGAGAAGAATACACACGACAAGAAAAAGGGTTGTCCCTTGGAAATAAATCTGAAGAGAATCCACTCATATGTTCGTGTGTGTGCGTGCGTGTGACTGAAGCAGAAACGAACGATTAGCCTCCAAAGGAAGTCGGCTCTGTCAAGGTAACAGCCTGCTGTGCAGATGTCTCCGCGTTTGTAAAGCGCTTAGGGCTTGGTCTTTGACTGTATATGTATCACTACTACAACTACTACTACAACTACTACTAGTAGTAATAGTAGTAGTTGTAGTAGTAGCAATTATAATTACAACCTGAGATAATAAATTTAACACGAGTAGCCGCCCAGCAGTATCTGCTGCTTCATTTAACCGAACCACGACGTTTAAGTGTTGATATTTTCAGTTTCAATTCTAAGTCACATCTCTTCCCGATAAATGTGAGAAACAATAACATCCTTGATCATCTTTACACGCCCCCACCCCCACCCCCCACTCAATCAATTCTCTCCGTGGCTACTGCTCGCCATGGATATAAGCTAATATGTCAACGTAGCTCAGCATGGCTAAAACAGCAATCGGTTATCTTTAAATTTCTTTTCGTTACCGAGCGAACAGTTCATTCAGTTTATTCATTTGGCAGATAGTCTTGTACTAGCCACGGACACCAACACACAACCTTCGTTTATTTGCGACTTTGACGGACACACTGCTTATCCCGAGTATTCACTGAAAGAAGTTGTAATCAACCCATTAATGTCTGAAATTTGCGTAACCTTTAACCGAGTCTCCAGCTCTCACCATGCAACCATGTTATACACATTCGTGGTATCTGACTGACACCGTTCATGTCTTGACGTTCAGGCGGCTTTAGTATACTTTGTCAAGTCAAGATTTATTCAAAACAACAACAACAACAACAACAAAATTCCCCATGGGGGCACATGTAAAAAAACCAATATGGGCAAAAAGGCAGACACAACATGGCGACAATGTATGTTGCAAGGTTACACAGTAAATGACGGACTTGTAATTTAGTAAATGAAATAAAGCTGCCTCTAGAGAATTATCTGAACAAATAAGCAACTAATTTCTAATAACACAAATTACACAAACAATAACTAAACCAAAGTGCGTATAAATCTACCTGAAAAGAATAGTAATATTTAAAAAAATGTTGGATGACATTTAAAAAAAAATCAATTTAGACAGTTTTGCCAGAAGTGACTTATTCTTTATTATAACAAATACTGATGTCATGTTTCTTTGTGTTTGAACAATGGTTTGCAAAGCTGACGATCTTTCATCCCGGTCTTCAGTCTTAAGCTAGTCATTCTCTGCAGGCAAAAGCCAGCAATCTAACAATTACTTTATCAGAATTGCTTCAGATCCACCATACACACACACACACACACACACACACACACACACACACACACACACACACACACACACACTAAGGCTTCAAAACAGTTGGTAATGCCTGTCTTCTTTTCTGCTTTTTCTTTTTCAGTCATCTCAAGCGCAACGGGGGCATGAAGCACACATGGACAATTTCCGCAACAAAGCAACACTCTCCACCGTCAGTGTCTGGTAATTGTTAACGCTGTCCACGTGTTCCATGTTGCGTAATTGTTCAAACACGCTGTGAACTTGTGACATTTCCTGATGGTTCGCGAGAAGCAAAAGCATGCTTTGCTTTGCTCTGATTTGACAGTTGAAGTGTCGATGGGGTGTCCTCTTCGTGTCAAAGACGTAGTTGATGTGAATGTGACATTAAAAAGAAATTTATTCCAGTTCGTTCACCTAGATATTTCTTGTGAACCCTGCTTGCCAATCTAGATGGTTTTCGTGACAAACATCACCAAGATAACGAGGTCTGCATGAATCTTGGTATTCCAGTTTTTTGTCTTGACAGATCTGTCTGAAATAAAATGCCAGCAACCGGAGGCTGTGCTCTTTTGTTCGGGTTCAGATGTCTTTGTTATGTCAACATGATTATGCGTTCTAAGAATTACATTTGGGGCATATAGTTGTCATCGTTTTGATCTATACGCATCTGCGTTTGCTGCTTATACTACCACAACAACAAAAAAAATTGAGACAGAGAGAAAGAGAGAGAGAGAGAGAGAGAGAGAGAGAGAGAGAGAGAGACAGAGACAGAGAGAGACAGAGACATAGACAGAGAGACAGAGAGATGAAGTGTTTCAAAAAGGAGGCTTGTATTCTATCTGATTTTCAGCTTTATCTTTTTATTATTATTATTATTATTATTATTATTTTTTTTTTTTTTTTTTTTTTTTTGGGGGGGGGGGGGGGGGGGTGGGGGGGGGGGGGTGGACGTGGAAACGTGAATGTGAGTAGGTTTCCTGCGTTCAGATGTTTTTGTTTCAGTTCTGTTGGCTGGGTGATTTCTTTTTTTTTCTTTTTTTTCCAGTTGTTTTCTTTCTGTTCCTAAGTATGGATCGTATCTTCCTAACTGAGTGGATGTTCTAGTTGTCTCTCTTTCTCTCTCCCTGTCTCTTGTCAGAAATGAAGAATAAAAACGACAAGGAAAAGAGAAAAAAAGGGAATGTATTAGATGCTGAACAAAAGAACAGAAAGAAATAAACCAGTTCGTTGATTACTAATGAAACGTGTAAAAAAACAAAACAAACAAAAAACAACAACAAAAAACGAATATAATTGATTTGAATTCAAAAGAAGTTAAATTCATACTCTCTCTCTGTGTCTCTCTCCGTGTGTCCGTCCGTCTGTCTGTCCGTCTGTCTATCTGTCTGTCTGCCTCTGTTTGTCTCTGTGTCAGTGTCTGTAAGTCCGTCTGTCCCTCCCCCTCTCTCTCTTTCTAGCTCTCTCATCCATGTCTGTCTCTCTCTCCCTCTCTTTCTCTCTCTCTCACCCATTCTCTCTTTCTGTCTCTGTCTCTCTCTCCCCCCCGCCCCCTCTCTCTCCCTTCACCCGCAACTCTTCCCCCCCCCCCCCCCCAATCAGATCAGAAACAGGGGAGATAATTAAGGATGGCAACAGCTGGAGACAACATCCGGGCAGCTTGGGCGATCGATAATTTTGACGATAATGTCAGTGTGGTGTCAGTTTGCCTGCCACATTTTTTAAAATTGTTTCTTTTTCAGTTCTCTCTGATCAGGGTGTGAACTGTTCGTGCACGTGAGCACGTGTGTGTGTGTGTGTGTGTGTGTGTGTGTGTGTGTGTGTGTGTGTGTGTGTGTGTGTGTGTGTACTAGTGTGTGTGTGTGTACTAGTGTGCGTGTGTTAGTGTTTGTATTGGTGTGTATGTGTGTGTGTGTGTGTGTGTGTGTGTGTGTGTGTGTGTGTGTGTGTTTGTGTGTGTGTGTGTGTGTGTGCGTGTGTGTGAAACTGAATTATTGGTTGGTCCCTGATACTGAAAGAAGAGGTCGGGAAAATAATATAAATACTATCATTATAAAATACTATTGTGTAGCGTGCAAGCTGGAGACAAAGTGAAATCAAGCGAGGTCAATGTTCACGTGAAATAATCTGTATGTCGACTTACCTCCAGGTTTATATATTCCCACCCAGGTCTTTGTTCCCCAAAATGTTAGTGGAAAGTAGAGGTCAGGCAGCGGTCGATACCCAACCAAGATACAGTGCTGCAAAGAAGTGGAAAGCCTAACCCAATCTGAGGACTTTTAATTAATTAATTAATTAATTAATTTATCAAGATATCTTGCTATGGAGCATATTCTTGAAGCCCTATGAGCTCCACAACAGCACTAAAAGCATTCACTCAAACACCCCCACAAACATATACATATCATTTGAAACACAGGTAAGAGAGGAGAGTTAAAAAAAAAAAAAGGTCATGCCATAAAATGAATCAATCTATTAAAATATTTAAAAAGTTAAAAACAAGAAATAACGATAACAATCACAACAAAATTGTAGACAACACACACACACTAACACACACACACACACAAGCACGCACGCACGCACGGACGCATGCACGCACACACGCAAGCACGTACACAGATTAACAAACAAATACAGCAAAGATCTACACATTTACTTCTTGATGATTGTGGGGAGTGGTGGTCAGCGGCGGCCACAGATCTCGATGAACGCAGGCCAGAGAAAAAAAAAATCACGCGGAAGATAGGCCTGGGTGGGGAGGACGGGGGAGGGGGGGGGAGTGGCGGGGGGTGGGTGGGTGGGGGGGGGGGGGGGGGACCTAGACGTGGTTGAAAGTAAATTTGGAGGAATATTTGTATTTGTATTTCTTTTTATCACAACAGATTTCTCTGTGTGAAATTCGGGCTGCTCTCCCCAGGGAGAGTGCGTCGCTACACTACAGCGCCACCCATTTTTTTTTTTTTGTATTTTTTCCTGCGTGCAGTTTTATTTGTTTTTCATAGGGAAGTGGATATTTCTACAGAATTTTGCCAGGAACAACCTTTTTGTTGCCGTGGGTTCTTTTACGTGCGCTGAGTGCATGTTACACACGAGACCTCGGTTTATCGTCTCATCCGAATGACTAGCGTCCAGACCCCACTCAAGGTCTAGTGGACGGGGAGAAAATATCGGCGGCTGAGCCGTGATTCGAACCAGCGAGCTCAGATTCTCTCGCTTCCTAGGCGGACGCGTTACCTCTAAGCCATCACTCCACACAGGGATAGCCTCTCAGCTTTACACCACGTATTCATTTCTTGCGGGCGAGAACACACGCAGGTGCAAAATTGTTCCACGAGACAGGCGGAGCTTTCAAACTTCCGAGTTGTGGAGAAGGGATTCTTTGACGTTCGTGTTTGAGAGAACGCTGCATGGTAAAAAATCTGTCTGCCTCTGTCTGTTTCTCTGTCTGTCTGTCGGTCTCCGTCTCTGTCGCTATCACATCATGAGCACACACAGACACAAAGAGATACACACACACACGCGCGTGCGCGCGCGCACGCACCCACGCACACTTGCATACAAATAAACAAACAAACGCATACCAAACTGCCGAAGCAAAACGAACACAAGACTACGCGAACTGTTATAGATAATGGAGCTGTTGGCACATTTCTCCTTCTTCTCTTTCCTGTACACTGTATATGTGTTTGTGTATGATTTTCGATTAATATTCGTATCTTGCTATGTACTATCCCCCTCCCTCCCAATATTCCTTGACCCCGGTACATTTGGCAATAAAGACATATTCTATTCTATTCCTACTTCCTTTTTCCTCAATCAAATCAATCAATCAAACAATTATCTATTCACACTATTCTATTCTATTCCTACTTCTTTTTCCCTCTCCACTCTTTTCTCCTGTCTCCAGAATATGTGAGGATGCGGAACTTCCAACCCACCTCTGCGGACGAGAGGTCCGTAAAACAAGCACGGCAGTCTGTCAAAGGCGTTTTGCAGGGTTGTCACAGTTCTTTGTCCGGGTGACCCTCTGGCGCCCTTCCGGTTTCAGATTTCTTCACCGATTTTTATTATTGACCCTCCCCCAAGAAATGAGTCGCAGTTCACCTTTCGTATATGTGTCTCTCTGTGTGGGTCTCTCTCTATCGGTCTGTCTGTCTTTATACACACAGACTAACCCACCCACCCACCCACCAACCCACCCACATACACACAAACATACACACACAGACACAGACACACAAACATAAACACAGACACACACACACACACACACACACACACACACACACTTTGTAACTCCAATTGGAGTGAGAGATAGTTTTGGGACGTACGAATTATCGAACTTACAAGTTTGGAGGGTTCTACCTCTATGAACTAGATTTGTTACTGGCAGATCTTGTGCAAATAAGATCATCAATGTTATTTAATGATCATGTAAATCAACTCTGGATGACATTTTGCTGTGTGCGTTTTTCACAGTTCGCGCCATCACTTTGTTTTATTTGATCCCTTACACACTCTCCCGCCCCCGCCACACTCTTCAAAGGAAAATAAAATACTGATAGTGTCTTAACGGGTGTAGCAGACTAAAAAAACACACCAAAAAACAAACAAACAAAAAAACAACAACAACAAAACAAAACAAACAAATAAACAAACAAAAAAAGACCCACACAAAAAAACAAACAAACATCATTAATCCAGCTACGCCCGCGAATGTCGTCTGCTCTTTCTCACGTCGTTCTGATGTTCAGTTCTCTTTTTATCTTTTATTCTTCCCTCACTATTGTTTTGTTTTGGTTTTGCCAGCGTTCTGGTTACAATGATGAATGAATGAATGAATGAAATGATTAAATATATGATTAAGTGAATAAATATATGTGTAGCCCTGTTAACCCGAGTTTGTTTTGACTTTGCCAGCGTTCTGGTTACAATGATGAATGGATGAATGAAATGATTAAATACATGATTAAGTAAATAAATATATATGTAGCCGTATTAACCTGAGTGGTATATCATAAAGGGCACGGTACAAAAGAATCACTGATTATTACTGAATTAAAGAGTATGCAGATGAAAGGATAGAAAAAATCTGCGCACAGGCCATGGACATATAGAGGCCAGTCACAAAAAGGTTTTTTTCTATTGTTTTATTACAATATCAAGAGAAGAGAAGAAAGAAGACAAGAAGACAGTGCAGTAGAATATTAGGCAGCTGACTGTGTGTGCGACACGCAATGTGTGCTCGAGAGCAGCAGCACCTCGGAAAATGACTGGCGGACGCTTAACACTCAACGTTTCCAATTCGAATTTGAATAGTGTTATGCCACAGAGTTACCTCAGCATGGCAATGGATGGACACCGTCGCTGTAGTAAAACTGTCATCCGCTTTTCGGCATGTGTTGCGAGTTGAAATCCCCACACTTACGAACGATTAAACTAAAATCAACTATGCTTCTAAATGATTGAAGTGTGTGTGTGTGTGTGTGTTTGTGTGTGTGTGTGTGTGTGTGTGTGTGTGTGTGTGTGTGTGTGTGTGTGTGTGTGTGTGTGTGTGTGTGTGTGTGTGTGTGTGTGTGTGTGTGTAAACACAACATAACATATTCTGGCAATGAATGATACATAGATTTTGTTCAATAAATGGTTGGAGCGTTTGTCTAAAAAGGGGTTTGCATTTAAATTTGGAATGGCGTCACGCATTATGCGTGAGTCATTGAAGACCGGCGGGTCAGCTGAGAAAAAGGCGTCTGCTATGCAGCTCGTGCGTGAAGCAGTATTTGAAGCCAGCTGAGCGCTTGCCTACATATGAATGAATACAAGAAAAAAAACAAGAAAAAAGAAAAAAACAAAAAAAAAACCCCCACCCAAAAAAAAAAAAAAAAACAAGAAAAAACAAACAAACAAACAAAACCCCCGAAAAGATAAATAAATGAAATAAATTTATAGCCTATATACAGCGTACTCTTCATTCTCTTCAGGATGCTGTTCAGCAGTGTATCATAAGTGTAAGTATTGCTGATTTTTTTCCCGCCATGAACCGCCGCGTTCGTATCAACACTGTTCAACAACGGGGCCGCACGCTGAACATTTACTTGGACAACCTACATGGTCACATTTGCATGTAACAATACTGCGGGAAATATAAATTAAAAACAAGAGCATCAACATGTACTTGTGTCCAAATAGTCCAATTTAAAAATGTCTTCAAATTACATCCGGTTTCAGTTTTCCCTAAGTCATCTGGAACAGTACGTGTATGTAAACTCTTCTCAAAACCATACATATTATGGTTACAATTTTCAGTTTAAACTATATCAGGCTCTGTGTGTCTGATCTCAAAGCGGTTTTCATTACATAAAATGGATTTAACACAGTTCAAGGAATGCTGAGAAAAAAAGAAGAAAAAAAAAGAAGTAGAAAATAACCTAAAATAGCGATGTCTGACTCACGTTGCGGGGTAGGGTCAAAATGTTGATCACTGGAACATGGACTGGGCCGTGACCTTTTCTGAACTGAAATATGACGCAAGATCTTTCATCTGTTGATTGGAATTGCTGATGAGAGGTCGGACCCCTTCATCTTTCTGTCATCTTCTGATGCGCTAACCGCTCCGCCGGTGACATTAGCATTCGGATCAGCACTTTCAATGAAGTTGTTAGAAAAAAACAAATAATAATAATAATCGCACTCAATAAAAAATGGTTCAGAACAGTGAAAAAGAGAGGAAATTTTTTACACAGTTTATTTTTCATCACTCAGAATGATTTGGATTTTTTATTTGAAGGAGGAAGGTGGCAGAATGGTTAAGACGCTCAGCTGCAAATATAGAGAGTCCTTGAGGGTGTGGGTTCGAATCCCGCTGTCACCCTTTCACCAAAGTTTGACTGAAAAATCAAACTGAGCGTCTAGTCATTCAGATGAGACGTTAAACCGAGGTCCCGTGTGCAGCACGCACTTGGCGCACTGAAAAAGAACCCACAGCAACGAGAGGGTTGTCCTCTGGCAGAATTATATAGAAGAAATCCACTCTTATACTGGTACACAAATACATAAGAATGCACTCAAGGCCTGACTAAGCGCGTTGGGTTATGCTGCTGATCAGGATGTGCCTAGCAGACGTGGTGTAGCGTATATGGATTTGTCCTAACGCAGTGACGCCTCCTTACTGAAACAGGAACGTTGGTGGTTGGTTTATTTTATTTATTTATTTATTTATTTTTAGGAATGGAGATCGTGTGCTTATTTCATCGTCACTTTGTGTTGTTGTTGTTGTTGTTGTTTTTACATCTAATTTTATGCGTCCTTATTGTTGTTGCTGTTGGTAATGACAGAGGTGGTGGTGGTGGTTTGTCAGTTTGTGCGATTGTGTCGTTTTGTTTGCCTGTCGATTTGTTTCTCTCTGCTTGGCGCTCTGTTTGGGCAACCGTGTGATTGTGATGGAGCGATTTCCACCCAACCCGAATAACATTCATTGACATTATGAACCTGAAAGCAAAATCATTGGTTTGTTTGTTTGCTTGTTTGTTTGTTTGTTTGTTTCTTCGAGCCAAGACGATGCCAATGTTGCGATTCAAACTGAGTGACCTTAAAATGTCGCGACAGGTTTGTTTGCTTTTTTTAATTATTTTTTTTTATATATTCATAATACTATGAATCGTTTCATAATTTTTCATTGGAAATGTCCGTCATTTTACGACATGCGTCCTAGCGCGTTGTCTCTCTGTCTGTCTGTCTGTCTCTCTGACTCTCTCTTTATTTCAGATTCTCCATCTCTCTCGTTTTCTGCCCTCCCTCTCTCTAGCTCTCTCCCCTCCCCTCCAAATCATTTTGTAATTTCACATTGAGAATGCAGGTCACGTTCCAGAGACAGATTTGTTTGTGGCTTTTGTCTCTCACTGTTTCTGTCTGCCTGTCTGCCTTTGTTCTCTCTTTTTTTCTTGCGCTCGTGCGTGCGTGCGTGCGTGCGTGCGTGCGTGCGTGCGTGCGTGCGTGCGTGCGTACGTGTGTGTGTGTGTGTGTGTGTGTGTGTGTGTGTGTGTGTGTGTGTGTGTGTAAAAGCAGTTGTGTTCACTCCATTATCCTAGTGAAATAAAAGAAATCATTTAGTTTCCTCATCGTTTCAGTTCACTCTCTCTGTCTCTGTCTCTCTCTGTCTCTGTCTGTCTGTTTGTCTGTTTGTATGTCTGTCTGTCTGTCTCTCTCTGTGAAAACAGTCTCTGTTTGATGGATACATTGTTTAAGTGTGTATTGATATAGGGTTTCGAAAAACACCCAACTTTTTTTTTTGGTTTCAGTATAGTTGGTATAGATAAGACAATGTTACTACATGGAACCCCGCAGACCCACCCTACCCCATTGCATTGTGTTTTCTTCTTCTCTCTCTGTCTCTGTCTCTCTCTATCTGTCTCTCTCTCTCTGTGCCTCTGCATATCCTCTGTCTATCTGTCTGTTTACCTGTTTGTCTACCTGTCTGTCTGTCTGTCTCTCTTTCTTTCAGTCGATATGTCTTTCTTTCCTCCTTTCTGCGTCACTTCTCCTGTGTCTGTCTGCATGTCTGTTTCTGTTTTGCTCCGTCTGTCTGACTGTATCCGTCTGTCAGTCTGTCTGTCTGATCTCTTTCTCTCTCTCCCCCCCCCTCTCTCTCTCTTCTTCCCTTCTCCCTCTCTCTTTATCACAGTCTCTCTCTCTCTCTCCCTGTCTGTGTGTCTGTTTGTCTGTCTATCCGCCTATCCTTCTGTCTGTCTCTTGCTCTCCCTCTTCCCCCTCTCTCTCTGTCTCTCTATCTGTCTCTGTCTGTCTGTCTCTCTCTCTCTTGTGTCCACTTCCTCTTTCCTCTTACTCTGCATCTTTATGTCACTGCCTCATAACTATGTCTTTCTCTCCGTCTGTCTGTCTGTCTGTCTCTCTCTGTCTCTGTCTCTCTCTGTGTCTCCCCCTGTCTCTCTGTGTCGTTCTTTCTGTCTCTTTCGCTTTCTTTGTCTATGTCTGTCTATCTGCCTGCCTGTTTGCCTGGGTGCCTGTCTGTCTGTCTGTCTCTTTCTCTGTCCTGTTCTCCATTTCCAGTTTCAAGTTGTGAAACAACAACAACAAAACTACAACAACAACAACAAAAAGAGACAAAAAAGAAAAAAAAAAAAAAAAAGAAAAAAAAAGAAAAAAAAGAAAAGAAAAATAGAGGAGATGCCTGACCATCTCACAAATCCATCTTGCTGATAAGGGTCCCTGATCGAGATCCTGATCATGTAGAAAAAAAAAATATAAAAAAGGAAGAAAGAATTCGTTGGTTCAAATTTTCCTTTTACAGGAAGAGGTCGCCAGGTTGTATGGCTCCCTCCTAAATCATCGATGCAAAACCTCCCGTGTCAAACGCTTGTATGAAGCCGTCGTCGATGGAGTTATTTGTGTGATGGCCTGATGACAAAAAAAAAAAAAAGGAAAAGGTTGACTCCATACCTTTCTCTCTCAACCCTGTCTACGCCTCTCTCTCTTTCTCTGTATGTCTCTGTGTTTGTGTCTGTATTCATCTGTCTGCCTGTCTGTATATATCTCTCATATTCTCCCCCTCTCTCTCTCTCTCACCCTCTCTCTCCCGATCTCTCTCTGTGTGTCTCCGTGTCTGTCTCTGTATCCGTCTGTCTGCTTGTCTGTCCGTATGTATATTATATTCTCTCTCTCTCTGTATATATATATATATATATATATATATATATATATATATATATATATATATATATATATATATATATATATATATAATGCACTTATATCTGTACATGCGTAAGTAATTTTGAGAACATTGCTGTTGAGATTATTTTGGCTCTCAGTCTTTTTCTTTCATTCTTTTTCATCTTCAATTTTCTATGCCCAGAAGGCCGGATGTTAATAGGCACATTCTGCTTATTCCCTTTCCCTCTCAAAATAAGATTTTGTTTGCTCGTTCGTTCGTTCGTCCATTCGCTCGTTCGTTCGTTCGTTTGTTCGCTCTCTCTCTCTCTCTCTCTCTCTCTCTCTCTCTCTCTCGTGTGCTTTTAACCTCTTAGTAGGGGCCGGAGCCTGGAGATTAAAGCTTTTGTTCTCTCTCTCTCTCTCTCTCTCTCTCTCTCTCTCTCTCTCTCTCTCTGTCTGTCTGTCTGTCTCCGGCAGTTCATAAAAGAAAACACGTTTAAAAACAAAATGTTAAAAACCAAACCCAACAACTGAAAGACGATTCAAATTATACAGTTTGTATATTGTTTGCCACCGGACTCTCACTAAATACACAGATGGTTGTTTCAGGCACATGTACACAATGAACAGATTGACAAATGCGTTAGAAAAATTGATGTTTCAGCCACACACTTTCTGTCATTTGTATTTGTATTTCGTTTTATCACAACAGATTTCTCTGTGTGAAATTCGGGCTGCTCTCCCGAGGGAGAGCGCGTCGCTGCACTACAGCGCCACCCATTTTTTGGTATTTTTTTTCCTGCGTGCAGTTTTATTTGTTTTTTCCTATCAAAAAGGATTTTTATACAGAATTTTGCTAGGAACAACCCTTTTGTTGCCGTGGGTTCTTTTACTTGCGCTAAGTGCATGCTACACACGGGACCTCGTCCGAATGACTAGCGTCCAGACCACCACTCAAGGTCTAGTGGACGGGGAGAAAATATCGGCGGCTGAGCCGTGATTCGAATCAACGCGCTCAGATTCTCTCGTTTCCTAGGCGGACGCGTTACCTCTAGGCCACCACTCCGCTTTGGTGGTTTTGTATGGTAAAGCATGGATGTGCAAGCAAGCAACCGACGTATCGGTGGAGCTCCTTACATGGGCTGTAGGAATACACCGCTGTTGGGTTACGCTGCTGGTTGGGCATCTGCTTTGCAGATGTGGTGTGGCGTATATGGATTTGTACGGACGCTGTGGCGCCTCCTTGAGAAACTGAACTTTTCGTCGGTTAGTTACTTATTCAGTCAGTTAGTCAGTAAATTAGTCAGTCAGTTAGTTAGCTTGTTAATCAATTAGTTATCTATGTGTTTTCGTTTTTTTTTTTTTACCGTCAAAGTGACGACGATCCCTCGGGCACCGAAACAGGCCTGAGGTTCATCGTGCTTATCATCATTATCATCCTCATCATCATCAGCATCATCATCACTATCATCACCATCATCACCATCGTCACCATCATCACCATCACCATCATCACCATCGTCACCACCGTCATCACCATCATCACCATCACCATCACCATCATCAACACCGTCATTACCGTCATCACCATCACCATCATCACCACCATCACCATCATCACCACATCATCATCATCACCATCATCATCATCATCACCATCATCACCACCACCATCATCACCACCATCATTACCATCAAATACCATCACCATCATCATCATCCCCATCATCATCACCATCACCATCATCATCACCATCATAACCATGACCATCATCATCATCACCACCACCACCACCACCATCACCATCACCATCATCATCATCACCACCACCATCACCATCACCACCATCATCATCATGACCATCAGCATGACCATCACCATACCATCATCTTCATCATCATCAACATCATCACTGTTCTTGTTTCTTTTCCTGGGCATCACCATCACCATCATCATCACCACCACCATCACATCCACATCACCATCATCATCATCATCACCACCATCATCACCATCACCATCATCACCATCACCACCATCATCATCATGACCATCATCATGACCATGACCATCACCATCTTCATCATCATCAACATCGTCATCAACATCGTCATCATCATCATCATCATCACCATCATCACCATCATCATCATCATCATCATCATCATCATCATCATCACCATAATCACTATCATCACCACCATCACCACATCATCATCATCACCACCACCACCACCACCACCACCACCACCATCACCATCACCATCATCATCATTACCACCACCATCACCATCACCATCATCATCATCATCATCATCATCACCATCACCATCACCATCATCATCATCACCATCATCACCATCAGCATGACCATCACCATCACCATCATCATCATCATGACCATCAGCATGACCATCACCATCACCATCATCTTCATCATCATCAACATCATCACTGTTCTTGTTTCTTTTCCTGGGCATCACCATCACCATCATCATCACCACCACCATCACCATCCCCATCCACATGACCATCATCATCATCACCATCACCATCATCATCACCACCACCATCACCATCACATCCACATCACCATCATCATCATCATCATAATCACCACCATCATCATCACCACCATCATCACCATCACCACCATCATCATCATGACCATCATCATGACCATGACCATGACCATCATCTTCATCATCATCAACATCGTCATCATCATCATCACCATCATCACCACCATCATCATCACCATCATCACCACCATCATCATCACCATCACCACCATCATCACCATCATCATCACCATCATCATCATTATCACCATCATCATCACCATAATCACTATCATCATCACCATCACCACATCATCATCATCACCATTATCATCATCACCATCATCATCATCATCATCATCATCATCATCATCATCATTGTTCTTGCTTCTTTTTCCCGGGCTGTGCGAAACCAGTAATCCCGATGGGGCGTCAGTGAAAAGAGATTAGCTGTCCCATAAACCAGAGACTCTCTAATGGTTCCTGTCCATTCAGTTTGGTATGATGGAAATGCTGCTGATTCGCCCTTTCGGCTTCTTCCTCGTGGTAATGAATCTCTTCTGTTTTTTTCACGTTGTTGTTTGTTTGCGTGGTGGTTTTTCTTTTTTTTGTTTTTTTTGTTTGTTGTTTGTTTGTTTGTTTTTTTGTCCCGTAAAATGTGAACCCGTTATGAGATACCCGATATGGGCATGTTGACAACTGGGGATAACATAATGCAGTTTGCGACAACACAATGCAGTTTCCTAACGACCCTCATTACCACAACGGGGAGACAGAACGAAAGGTCTCATCCGTTCCCGTCAGGCTAACTTCGCACACAGAGAG
>NC_134876.1:46996354-47006354 GCF_041734735.1 Babylonia areolata | reverse complement strand
TTTACATATGGATTAAAAAAGTGTTTTTGATTTGATTAATTTTGATTTGATTGAACGCAATGACGCCCCTTGGGTGTATGAACTTTTCTGAATCTCGCCCCTTCTTCTTCTTCTTCTGCTCCTTCATTTCCTCCTCCTTCTTGTCCTCGTCATCTTCTTTTTCCTTCTACTTCTTCTTTCCTCTTGACCTGTCATATCCTTCTATTCTATTGATACTTGTCGTTTCCCTTCCTGTACCAAATAATGTTGCACACGTGATGTCGTTTTAGGAATGGCTTCCGAGGAACAGCACTCTATCCCTATCCACATAACTGAAATGTATGCGAACGACGGAGAGGCTGATTGTTGGTGGCTGAGGGAGAGAGTGGTCTTGGATTTAAGTGCATTCGTTTTTCTTAACGTTCTTACCAGCAAGGTAAGAATTGGACGTTTTACAGATCTCTCTCTCTCTCTCTCTCTCTCTCTCTGTGCGTGCGTGCGTGCTTGTGTGTGTGTGTGTGTGTGTGTGTGTGTGTGTGTGTGTGTGTGTGTGTGTGTGTGTGTGTGTTTCTCTCTCTGTGTGTCGAGCTTCCTTACACCTCTTTTTTGGCCGTCTCTCTCTTTTCTCTTCTCTCCTTCTCTCCTCTCTCCACCCCATCTCCCACCACAATTTACAAGTAAACCCGAAAATTATCGAAATAGTAATAGCATATCATCGTCAGAAGACCACAGCTTCAAAATATAAACAATGTATTTAAAGACAACACCTTTGTTGTGGCTGTCTACTATTGAACCTATTCTCAGAAAAGAATGAACAGTTTTACTTACCCAGCGGAACACAAAATTCATTGCACAACTTTGACATCTCAATAGTACTTCAAGTTTATAGTTGTACGCTTTTAGCATTTCAAACATAAATAATTTTTTTTAAACCCCCCAAAACAAACAATCCAATTTTCTTTTTTTTCTTTTCTTTTTATTTACTCTTATCCAGACGTTAAAACCAAAGATAAAGCAAATACTTCACAGAAGGAAAAAATGGAATATCTAACCAAATATTCTGAGCCACGACTTCTTCCCTTATAAACATTAAAGAACAAGACTGACTCAAAGGAAACGAACACTTCGATGAGACTACCCCAGCCAGTCTGGTTATTGAAGCAAACCTATGAAGACAAGCAACAGCTTTACAGCAATACAGTCCGCAATACTTGAGATTTCTGGAGCACTGTAGCAACCTAGGCTTCAGAAAGTGAATTTATCAAGAACCCCAGGAAACGTTGCCAAACAGACAGCCTCCCTTTCCCGAGTGCTGGAAGGAATTTCGGACTGGAATAATTGGGGAAATGAAGCAGAATCCCATGATGTCTGTCTGGTAGAAGTTTTAAGTGAGGGGATCAGTGGACCCATGATCTTGTTTTGCTGGAGAATGGCGTATGTATTAGATGCAGTGTTGGCGGGAACTTGTAAAGGCAAATCAGTCTGGAACTCGCTGTGATGCGATTCAGGTAAATACGTGATGGAAAAGTCAGAGGACGAATTTTCCCGTTCATCTGTTTGGGCAACATTACTATCATTCTGTGCCTGTCTGTTTTCATGTTCATTCATAATTATTTTCTTAATTTTTTAATGGATCATGTTTGTTTACATTTGTTTGGGTTTTATTGCACTGCTCCAATTCCTTTTAAAGGATGGTTACAAGTATTATTTTTGAATAGTTGTGTAGAATTTTCGGTTTGGAACCTGTTCATTCATTTGTAAGACACTTTTACACTTTTCATTGTATCTATGTTGAATAATTAAGCTTTCAAAAACTAAAATAAAGATGAACAGATCAAAACAAGGTCTGTGTAAGTTGCAGATAATGGAAACGTCATTTGATTTAATGTCATATGTAAGGGTTCGCTAAAAAAGGTCATGCTGCCTCTAAATGAGAAGAGTAGTTGCAGCAGCAGTGGCAGTAGTAGTGGGAGAAACAGCGGCTGTAGCAGTAGTAGTCGTCGTCATCGTCGTCGTTGTAGTAGTAGTAGTAGTAGGTGTAGCTGTAGTAGATTCATTCTGATTTCCTCATTATTGTGATATTAATGATTAATATTATCAATAGAATCTAGAAGCACTACCACACATACAAAACAATCCTTCACTGCAATGTTCTGGTACAAAACAACTACAAACAGAACATCACCACAAATGATAACAAAAAGGACCACAAAAAACCACAAAAAGCAAACAACAAACAAACAAACAAATAACAACGAAATCCAGAAGGAACACAAGCAAACCTCACGGAATGCAAGCCAATAGTAGGGATCCAGCCCTTCGAAAACGAATGCTTTCGTTTGAGAAGTGCACAAGCCTTGCCTAACAAGGCAATCAGGATAGAGTCAGCCGTGAATCCCCTCGCAGTCCACAGCTTCACCAGACTGGCCAGTCAGGAAACAAAAGGCTTCAGTCTGGACCTTTTCAATGCCCAACACTTGCCCTGTTGTCGCCAATCGCCAATACTACCCGCCCCTTGCTTTGTTTTTCTCTGCCTACACTTCTCTTTGTAGCTATTTCTGTTTTCGGTTTATATGTCTCTGTAGGTACTAGGTGTATGTTTGTCTGTCTCTGTCTGTCTGACTGTGTCTCTTTCTCTGTCTTTCTGTCAGTCTGTTTTTCTGTGTCTCTGTCTGTCTGTCTGTCTCCCTCCCCCCTGTCTCTTTGTGCCACACGAGTCTCACTTCCTCTCTCTTTCAGTTTTCCTCTTTCTGGAGTGTGTGTGTGTGTGTGTGTGTGTGTGTGTGTGTGTGTGTGTGTGTGTGTGTGTGTGTGTGTGTGTGTCTTTCCTCTACCCCATCCTATCATCTGTTTTCGCATCCAACATCCAATTCCCTGTCACAAGGTTTGTAAAAAAAAAAAAAAAAAAAAAAAAAAAATCCAAAAATCACCAAGATAGTAATGACACATCTCCATCAGTTAACCACAGCTATAGACGCAAACAACGAATTCAAGGACAATTTATTTGTTGTGGCTGTCTACTACTGAACCTATTCTCAAGGAAAAGAAACAAGTTTTACATCTTTCTAATTATCAATACAATAGTGTTTTCATTCTATAGTTGCATAGTTCTTCATATATTTAAACGTTGAAGAACAAGACTGACTCAAAGGAAACGAACACTTCGATGAGCCTACCCCAGCCAGTCTGGTTATTGAAGCAAACCTATGAAGACAAGCTACAGCTTTACAGCGATACAGTCCGCAAGACGAGATTTCTGGAGCACTGTAGCAACCTAGGCTTCAGAAAGTGAATCTATCAAGCACCCCAGGAAACGTTGCCAAACAGACAGCCTCCCTTTCCCAAGTGCTAGAAGGAATTTCGGACTGGAATGATTGGGGAAATGAAACAGAATCTCATGATGTCTGTCTGGTAGAAGTTTTAAGTGAGGGGATCAGTGGACCCATGATCTTGTTTTGCTGGAGAATGGAGTATGCATTAGATGTAGTGTCCACGGGAACTTGTAAAGGCAAATCAGTCTGGAACTCGCTGTGATACAATTCAGGTAAATACTTGATGGAAAGTCAGAGGTGTGTTATTAAAACTGCTTGAGGACGAATTTTCCTGTTCTTCTGGTTGGGTAACGTTACTATGATTCAGTGTCTGTTTTCATGTTCATTTATAGCTTTCTTCAGTTTTAATGTATGTGTGTTTACATTTGTTTCGGTTTTATTGCACTGTCCCATTTCTTTGCAGGGATGGTTACGAATATAATTTTTGAATAGTTGTGTAGCGTTTTTAATTTGGAACCTGTTCATTCATTTGTAAAACACTTTTACACGCTTCGTTGCATTCATGTTGAATAATTAAGCTTTCAAACACTAAAATAAAGATGAACAGATCACAACAAGGTCTGTATAAGTTGCAGATAATGGAAACGTCATTTGATTTAATGCCATATGTAAGGGTTCACTGAAAAAGTCATGCTGCCTCTAAATGAGAAGAGTAGTTGCAGCAGCAGTGGCAGTAGTAGTGGGAGAAACAGCAGCTGTAGCAGTCTCTGTCTGTCTGTCTGTTTCCCTCCTCCCTGTCTCTCTGTGCCACACAAGTCTCACTTCCTCTCTCTTTCAGTTTTCCTCTTCCTGGAGTGTGCGTGCGTGCGTGCGTGTGTGTGTGTGTGTGTGTGTGTGTGTGTGTGCATATATGTGCATGTGTGTGTGTGTGTGTGTGTGTGTGTGTGTGCGTGTGTGCGCGCATGTGCATGTTTGTATTAGATAGTATCTCTACCTGTCAGTGTGTGTCTGCCTCTCTCTCCTTCCCTCTACTCTCTCTCTCTCTCTCCCCCTCTACTCTGTCTCCCTACTCTATCCCTCTCCCTCTCTCTCTACTCTAACCTTCCTCTCCCTCTCTCTCTACTCTACCTCTCCCACTTTCTCTCCAGTCTTGTCTTCTTTCTTCCACCCCCCATCCCCCAATGCCCTTTCCTCCCACTCTCTCCTCAGCACACACACACACACACACACACACACACACACACACACACACACACACAGACGTCCATGACTGTCTGCATACCGTCGTGACTGGACCCTTTCGAATCGTGGCAGCCAAACAATCAAAGGCAGCCGATGGCCTGTGTGAGTTCTTACTCTGCTATCAGGTCTTTGGGCTTCTTCAGTTCGGTGGAGAAGAAAGTCAACACTGTCTCCCTTGACAGAAGCTAATGAGCTTCTCTCTATGCCTCTGTCTCGTGACTATTCCTATCTCTTTCGCTAAATCTCTAGGTGTCAGTTACTCTCTCTCAGTCTCTTTCTCTCTGTGTGTCTTCTCTTTCTCTCTCCCTCTATCTCTCCATCTTTCACCTTCTGTTCTTTCTTTTGTCTACCTCTCTAGGTCACTCTGTCTCTGAAATTGCCCAGTTCACTTTCATTGTGTATTTGTCTCTCTGTTTCTGTTACTGTGTCTGCCTTCCCAATCCTGTTCACACTTAGATATAATTTCCCTATGTATGTACCCAAGATCATTCTGTATAGTGGCACCTAAACAATGGCAGTGATATGGTGGCCACTACGAATCTCCATCACTTTCTTTTTTAACAAACAGTAGGATTTTTCTCACTGCTTCTTTGGTCAGCACACTGGACAAGAAATAGACCCAATGAGTCCACCTTGAAAGAAGTTGCTTCTGCCCTCTGTTGCTTTTCTTGCTATTTCTCTATCTGATCTGTTGCTGCCTTTGTCTCTTTTCCTTTATATGTGTGTAGCTGTCTCTTTCTCTGTTTCTCTTTCTTTCTGTTAAACCATTGAACACACACAGAAACAAAGGTACATGCACACACATACACACGCCAATTCACACATGCATGCATGCACACACACGACCCGTCCCCCAACCCTCACACTCTTACTTGCGTACACACGATATTAGCATGCCCGAATGCACACATACGTGTTTGTTTGGTATTATTGCTAGTGTGAGTGTGACTATTTACTTTCAAATGGACTGTCCCTGGAGCCTAGGATCAAGAAAACGTAGATGGCTGTTAAAACTTGCAGATGACTGATCCATCTGATATCTTTAGGTCATGCGTGGGCTTCAAATCACACATCCATACATTTCCACAAGCGGGTTTTCATGTTTCGTTTGTTGTATTTATCCACATGTGTCAAGTCGATGAAGTAGATACTCGCCAACCAAAAATGGAACCTAATCACAGTGGGAAGTGATTGAAGACCCTCTCCACCCTCCACCCCATGCAGGCAGATGTATGTGGAACATACTTGGTAGACCAGACATTCTGATCACGTTCATCGATTTCACATGGAGCCATTCTGTCCAAATTACTTTCAACTGAATCGATGGTGGTAGGATTTCAGTCCTTCACTGATACGGTGAGTGAACTTGCCTCGGGCACGACAGCCATTCTGGTCGATCCCACCTTCACTTTTCCCTGGTGTTTGCCAACGTGATCCAGAATTCTGGGACCTACAAATGGGCAAGAGCACAAGAAAGGAAATTGCACACAACCCATGCCCCTGGAGACAACAGGAGTGGAAATATCTCTGGAAATCTGAGGAAACTTCCTTGAGTGATGGCCTAGAGGTACAGTCACCAATATTTTCTCCCCCTCCACGAGACCTTGAGTGGTGGTCTGGACGCTAGTCATTCGGATGAGACAATGATCTGAGGTCCCGTGTGCAGCACGTACTTAGCACATGTAAAAGAACCCATGGCAACAAAATGATTGTCCCTGACAAAATTCTGCAGAAAAATCCCGTTCGATAGGTAAAACAAATAAAACTGCATGCAGGTAAAAAACAGAAAAAAAATGTGTGGCACTCTCAGTGTAGTGACACGCTCGCCAGCCCGAATTTCACACAGAAAAATCTGTTGTGACGAGAAATACAAACAGCCAAAGGCACAGAGACCAGAGTGAACAGCTCTCTTGAGGCTGGCTGATGCGGGGGGATATGGGAGGCCAGTTTGTTTAACAGAAGGCAGTAGATTTGGCTTTGTCACCTGTGCAAGGTATTTTTTATTACGGAATTGAAAGCAAGATAAAACTGTCTTTGTCTGGCTTGTCAGTCGAAAGGAGTTGATTAAAGAGGACAGGGAGAAAGGAAGGGAAGGCATGTTGTGCCAAATATTATCACTGTGCATATTATATTGTCCCCTCCTCCTTGTCCACATCATCTCCCTTTCTTCTCCTTCAACTTCTGCGTCTTCCTCCCCTCCGCCTTTCATATTCTTTTATTGTGTTTATATTTGTCATTATTTTCCTGCACTGAATAATGTTGTACATGAGATGTTGCTTTAGGAATCGTTAAGGAGAGCACTCTGTCCCTGTCCACATTATTGAAATGTATGCAGATGACGGAGGGGTTGATTATTGGTGGGTGGGAGAGAGTGGTCTTCGAATTGAGTGCATCCTGGTTTTTTAACGCTCTTATCAACAAGGAAAGAATCGAACTTTTTATAGATGTGTGTGTGTGTGTGTGTGTGTGTGTGTGTGTGTGTGTGTGTGTGTGTGTGTGTGTGTGTGTGTGTGTGCATTTCCCTCGCTCTCTGTCTCTGTGGAACTTGACTGTGCTTTTTCTTTTATTGGCCGTCTCTCTTTCCTCTACCCCATCCTATCATCTGTTTTCACATCCAACATCCAATTCCCTGTCACAAGTTTTGTAAAACAAAATCCGAAAATCACCAAGATAGTAACAACACATCTTCGTCAGTTAACCACAGCTATTGACGCAAACAACGTATTCAAGGACAATTTATTTGTTGTGGCTGTCTACTACTGAACCTATTCTCAAGGAAAAGAAACAAGTTTTACATTTCTCTAATTATCAATGCAATAGTGTTTTCATTCTATAGTTGCATAGTTCTTCATTTATTTATTTTATTATTATTATTACTATCATTATTATTATTATTATTTTGCATTTCATATATAAATTAAGCAAAAATGCATCAATTTCTACCTTTTTGTTTACTCTATGACAACATTTTACAGATGAATCTTTGAAGAGAAAAGGGGACGCAAATACTCCAGAGAACCAAACTGGATCATTTGACCAATTATTCTGAGCCATGACTACTTCCTTCATAACCGTTTAAGAACAAGACTGACTCAAAGGAAACGAACACTTCGATGAGCCTACCCCAGCCAGTCTGGTTATTGAAGCAAACCTATGAAGACAAGCTACAGCTTTACAGCGATACAGTCCGCAAGACTTGAGATTTCTGGAGCACTGTAGCAACCTAGGCTTCAGAAAGAGAATCTATCAAGCACCCCAGGAAACGTTGCCAAACAGACAGCCTCCTTCCCCCGAGTGCTAGAAGGAATTTCAGACTGGAATATTTGGGAAAATGAAACAGAATCCCATGATGTCTGTCTGGTAGAAGTTCTAAGTGAGGGGATCAGTGGACCCTTGATCTTGTTTTGCTGGAGAATGGAGTATGCATTAGATGCAGTGTCCACGGGAACTTGTAAAGGCAAATCAGTCTGGAACTTGCTGTGATACGATTCAGGTAAATAATTGATGGAAAGTCAGAGGTGTGTTAGTAAAACTGCTTGAGGACGAATTTTCCTGTTCTTCTGTTTGGGCAACGTTACGATGATTCAGTGTCTGTTTTAATGTTCATTCATAATTATTTTCTTCACTTTTAATGTATGTGTGTTTACATTTGTTTCGGTTTTATTGCACTGTCCCATTTCTTTGCAGGGATGGTTACAAATATAATTTTTGAATAGTTGTGTAGCGTTTTTAATTTGGAGCCTGTTCATTCATTTGTAAAACACTTTTACACGCTTCGTTGCATTCATGTTGAATAATTAAGCTTTCAAACACAAAAATAAAGATGAACAGATCAAAACAAGGTCTGTGTAAGTTGCAGATAATGGAAACGTCATTTGATTTAATGCCATATGTAAGGGTTCACTGAAAACGTCATGTTGCCTCTAAATGAAAAGAGTAGTTGCAGCACTAGTGGCAGTAGTAGTGGGAGAAACAGCAGCTGTAGCAGTAGTAGTCATCGTAGTAGTAGTAGGTGTAAGTGTAGTAGATTCGTTCTCTTTTTTTGTGATTATTGTGATATTACTTATCAATGTTATCAGTAGTTTCTAGAAACACTACCACACCTACAAAATAATACTTCCCTGCAATGTTCTGGTACAATATAACAACAAACAGAAAACCACCACTTATGATAGCAAAAAACACAAAAAAGCACACACAAAGCAAACAACAAACAAACAAACAAACAAACAAAAACAAAATCCAGAAGGGACACAGGAAAATCTGACGGAATGCAAACCAATAGTAGCGATCCAGCCCTTCGAAAACGAATGCCTTCCTTGGGAAGTGCACTAGCCTTGCCTAACAAGGCAATCAGGATAGAGTCAGCCGTGAATCCCCTCGCAGTCCACAGCTTCACCAGACTGGCCAGGTCAGGAAAGAAAAGGCTTCAGTCTGGACCTTTCCAATGACCAACACTTGCCCTGTTGTCACCAATCGCCAATACTACCCACCCCTTGCTTTGTTTTTCTCTGCCTACACCTCTCTCTGTAGCTATTTTTGTTATCGGTCTTGGCCTGTATGTTTCTGTAGGTGTTTGTCTGTCTCTGTCTGTCTGCCTGTGTCTCTTTCTCTGTCTGTCTGTCTGTGTCTCTGTTTGTCTCTCTCCCTTCCCCCTCTCTGTGTGCCACACAAGTCTCACTTCCCCCCTCTGTCAGTTTTCCTCTTTCTGGAGTGTGTATGTGTGTGTGTGTGTGCGCGCGCGCGCGCGTTTGTGTGAGTGTGTGTGTGCACGTGCCTGTTTGTGTTTGATAGTCTGTCTACCTGTCAGTGTTTGTCTGCCTCTCTCTCTCCCCATACTCTCTGTCTCTCTCTCTACTCTACCTCTCCCACTTTCTCTCCAGGCTTGTCTCCTTTCGACCATCCCCCAATGCCCTCTCCTCCCACCCTCTCTCCTCAGCACACACACACACACACACACTCACACACACACACACACACACACACACACACACACACACACACACACACACACATATATATATATATATATATATATATATATATATATAGAGAGAGAGAGAGAGAGAGAGAGAGAGAGAGGTCCATGACTGTCTGCATACCGTCGTGACTGGACCCTTTCGAATCGTGGCAGCCAAACAATCAAAGGCAGCCGATGGCCTGTGTGAGTTCTTACTCTGCTATCAGGTCTTGGGGCTTCTTCAGCTGGATGGAGAAGAAAGTCAACACTGTCTCCCTTGACAGAAACCAATGAGCTTCTCTCTATGCCTCTGTCTCGTGACTGTTCCTGTCTGTTTCTCTAAACCTTTATCTCTCTCTCTCTTTCTCTCTCTCACCTTAATAGAGTTCATATCACAGTTGTAATCACAGTTTCACGAGGTTGCGCTCAGTCGTTTGCTCTTCTGTTCTCCCTCTTATCTCTCTATTTCACTCTCTCTCCAGTTATCTAAGTCTCTTTCAGCATGTCTCTGTCTCCCCGTTTCTGTCGCTGTTTCTGTTTTCTTACC
>NC_134876.1:46981354-46986354 GCF_041734735.1 Babylonia areolata | reverse complement strand
ATGCAGATGATAACGATACCCTTACATATACCCTACAAATACTCACACATCGCTTATACCACCCATCTGACAGATCCATTTTCAGAGGTACACACCTGTACAACATTTGCAATTGCAGATCGTTTCGCGTAGCATTACCATACAGTCCAGTGTTGTTGTGTTTTTGTTTGTTTGTTTGCATCATCTGCACCGTTTCATTGGCATTACTCCCACGCCGCTCATTTAGATTCCCGCATACACAGCCACACCCGGGTTCGTCCGTCACAGGTCCAGCGTCGGCAGTCCGCAGTAAACCATCGATGTTAGGTCGCCAGGAGGCTACACACCAGAGGAGACCCTGCACTGCTGCTGAGTCACTTCGGTGGTGTTCAGTGGTGCCTGTTCTGATTTCACGTATTTAGAACACCACCTACTAAGCACCCCTAATAACGACACTAATGGCTTAGTCGCTGAGCCAGACTGAGTGAGCGTCCCTCCCAGAGTGGAGACCGCCACCACGTTCCTCAAAGAACAGCCCCCCATGAATCTGCCGACACTGAAGACATTGACAGGACTCATCCTAAGCACGGAAGTGGAGGGGTATCGAAACTGAGGTCATCATGAGAGCAGGGCATGAAAGGCCACAGACTTTGAGACATACAGTCCAGTGTTAGCATACACATGTGAGTGACAAAAGCGAGAAACAATAACATCCAAAGATATTATAGATTACGTCTATTAGATTAATGCAAAATAATTTTACACCAATAACACATGATAGTTTTGACTACTGGGGTATTCATCAGACGAAAGAGAAGAAGAAGAAGAAGAAGAAGAAGAAGAAGAAGAAGAAGAAGAAGAAGAAGAAGAAGAAGAAGAAGAAGAAGAAGAAGAAGAAGAAGAAGAAGAAGAAGAAGAAGAAGAAGAAGAAGAAGAATCGTCTTGACTTATCATGAAGGAAAAAAGAAGTACATAGCTGTAAAATCATTGCAGTAAAAATTGTGTTTTTTAATTCATGAAACACTTCGGAATTTGGCGTAAAATAATGTATCGTGGCATTTCTTTTTTTTAAGGACCACAGACCGCTTTATATTAACGTTAATGACACATGTTTGAGCATTTATATTTACCATGTCACTAAGGAAGGAATAAACGTTGGTGTTCGATGCAGGTTAAACATCATCACATACTTATTGAGAATGTTTGAAATAATTTATGTCCATTTCTTTTCTACGTACAGCTCTGTGTGATTTTGTGAACTCAGTACGGCCAGTCCTCTCTTCTCCTCTACACAGACCGCTCGGATGTCCAGTGGGTGTCTCAATGACCCAACCTTTAGCTTCCGTCGTCAGAATTGTGGTATTCTTTGTCAACATTCACCTCTTCAGTATAAGAGCCTTCCGCTTGCAATATTTTGATGATGGTAATTGGAGTGAAACGCTGTTAACGTCGTCTCTTTCGCCGTTCGTATGGAGAGAGTTAAAGGGAAGGGGGAGACTGGGGGAAAGGTGGTTAGGAAAATGGTGCAATATCGGACAACATCTTGAGGTTATTGAACCTCCCCACCCCCCCACCCCCGGAAAAAAACAAAACAAACAAACAACAAACAAACAATAAAATAAAATAAAATACAAAAATAAACAATCGGATAAATGAAGAGAGCATTGAGAAAACGTAGGTTTGAATGCTTTTGAATATCCGACATTGAAGTATTGCTAGAATTATCTTCTTCGCGTATGCATTTGACATCTTTGCCGGATTATGAAACGATAGCATTCGGTATTTATCCTAATGTGCGCAACTGACCTACTTTAACATTCCACTCTGTTTCCGGGTTATGATTTATTTTTTTACGCTACTACACAAAACTTTGCTATTTATTATGCAGGTAGAATTCCATTCCCTGACTTTGCTCCACGATTATGGTTCCGCTTGCTCATCGAAAACTGTCATGGACCAAAGAAGCACTCTCCTCCACCAAACTCATTACTACACCAGCCAACACGACGTCGCTACCAAAATAATCGATTCCAACAAAGAGGCGAGCATACTTCCCTGAGAGAGTCCCTGTGTGCAAAGACAGACGACGCCACAGCTTCAAAGTTGGCTTCCTCCTCCATCAGAGTCGGCTCTCTGAGGGCTGACTCTCTGTTCCTGTAGAAGAACTCTTCTCTCACAGTCCCGAAGGCGGTCTCTTCACGCAAGGGCTGGATTACGTCAATTATTGGGAAGATGCTGGCCCAGTGTTCGGGTCGCTGATAAACAGTCAGTCATTGTTTTACTCTGTGTGTGTGTGTGTGTGTGTGTGTGTGTGTGTGTGTGTGTGTGTGTGTGTGTGTGTGTGTGTGTGTGTGTGTGTGTGACTTAGTTTGAAGTATGTAAATTTTAGCCAGCGTGGTGTGAGATAGTCTGAAATATGTATTTTAGCGAATGTGATGTGAGACTATGTCTATTAATGCTTTTTATTCTATTTTATTTTTTTTCATTCTATCTCATTATTTTTCGTACATATTTTTATGTCACGTAGCCTTAAATTTGTTTTTCTTATTGTAAAGCGCGGTGAGTTCCATTTGAGATGGGGTACTGCGCTATATAAGCCTGCATATTATTATTATTATTATTATTATTATTATTATTATTATTATTATTATTTTTATTATTATTATTATTATTATTATTATTATTATTATTATTATTATTATTATTATTATTATTATTATTATTATTATTATTATCATTTTATGTGTTGTTTGTGATGTTTTTTTCCAGGAGTATCATCAATTTTGAGGTGCGTGGAAGTTAAAAAAGTTATACTTAATTTTTCATTATATTTTCTTTCCTTCTTCCTCTTTACTTTTTTCTCTCTCTCTCTCTCTCTCTCTCTCTCTCTCTCTCTCTCTCTCTCTCTCTCTCTCTCTCTCTCTCCTTTTTCTTGCATCCTGCTTGATCTTCTTATCTTCGTTTATTATTTTGTTTACTTCTTTCTTTCTTTCATTTTTTCTTTCTTCATCTTCGTTTTCTATCTTTCTTTTATATTTTTAGTTGCAGTTTGTTCAGATGAGGACACGCAATGTTTCACATGGTATTATTGAAGATGGAATGTACTTTGTGTTGTTTAACTGAGAAAACAACAACAACAACATCAATGAATGAATGAATGAATGATGTGAATACTTATATAGCGTCTATCCTCGGTGCTTTACAAACACGGGGTCATTTGACCAACAGGCTGTCTATTTTGGTAGAGCCAACTAACGGCTGCCATTGGGCGCTCATCATTCGTTTCCTGTGCCATTCGATCATATTTCAGGCAAGCATACAGACATGTAATATTCTACGTGTATGACCGTTTTTGTTTATTTACCCCGCCGTGCATGCAGCCACACTCCGATTTCTGGGATGTGCATGCTGGGCATGTTCTTGTTTCCATAACCCACCGAACGCTGACATGATTTACAGGGCTCTTTAACGTTCGCATTTGATCTCCTGCGTGCGTACCACACGAAGGGGGCGTGGGGGGTGGGTGGGGTGGGGTGGTTCAGGCACAAGCATGTCTGCACGTGTGTTGACCTGCGAGACCGGAAAAGCTCCATCCTTTACCCACCAGGCGCCGTTACTGAGATTCGAACACGGGACCCTCCTATTGAAAGTCCAACGCTTTAACCACTCGGCTATTAGACCCAACTTCTTACAGTTCCAGGAAAGCCTCAGAAGACTTTTAATGTTTCCATTGAAACATACAATGCTACATGAATTTCACCCAGTAACACATAAGATTGTTAACCTAAAATCCCACACACTACTTTGCAAGCCGTCTGTCATTGGCTGAACATATTTCAGCTTTTCATTTACTTTTTCTCGTGGGCTGCAACTCCTACGTTCACTCGAATGTACACGAGTGGGATTTTACGTGTATGGCCGTTTTTTTTGTTTTGTTTTTACCCCGCCATGTAGACAGCCATAATCCATTTTCGTTTTTTTCCATTTACTGATATGTCAATTGAGGGTGCAGGTGTCAACTTGATGTCTACAAAAGGGAAAATTATTCAGACTCATAAAATGGAGAAACACTAAACGTATGCAAAAGTACTCTCTGAAGAGGTTTCAGGTTTCTTGTTCAGTATAACTGCTGAACAATTGTAACAATTCCTTTGGGCGCTCGCTCGCGTGTACGTATGTGTATGTGAGTGTGCGTATGTATGTGAGTGTGTGTACCTATTTGTATTTGTTAGTATTTGTATTTCTCTTTCTTTCTCAGATTTCTCAGTGTAAAATTCTGGCTGCTCTCCCCAGGGAGAGTGCGTCGCTATACCGAGAACGCCAACCCCCCCTTTTTTTCCCCAGCATGGAGTTCTTTATTTGTTTATCTTATCGAAGTGGATTTTTCTGCAGAATTTTGCCAGGAACTACCCTTTTATTGCCATGTGTTCTTTTACGTGCGCTAAATGCGGGCTGCACACAGGACCTCAGTTTATCGTCTCATCCGAATGGGTAGCGTCCAGACCACCACTCAAGGTCTGGTGGAGGGGGAGAAAATACTGGCGACTGCCGATGTGATTCGAACCAGTGCGCTCAGATTCTCTCGCTTCCTAAGCGGACGCGTTACCTCTAAGCCAACACTGTGTGAGTATGTGTGAATGTGTGTGTGGAAAGAGAGATAGAGAGAGTGAGGGAGATACAGAGAGAGAGAGAGAGAGAGAGAGAGAGCAAACAAAGATCTATCTGTCTCTCTCTCTCTCTCTCTCTCTCTCTCTATATATATATATATATGTGTGTGTGTGTGTGTGTGTGTGTGTGTGTGTGTGTGTGTGTGTGTGTGTGTGTGTGTGTGTGTGTGTGTGTGTGTGTGTGTGTGTGTGTGCTTGTGCGTGTGCATATGTATGCCCATGCAAGTATAAATAAATAAATGAATGAATAAATATATATAGATATAATCATACATATTCATTTATCTATTTTACGTACAATTGTGTCAGTTTCAAGTGACGAGGTTTTGCTTGCTTGCTGTTCTGGACTTACAA
>NC_134876.1:46973854-46976354 GCF_041734735.1 Babylonia areolata | reverse complement strand
TCCCTTCACGCTCGGAAACTGAGTTTAGGCCGTTGGAGAGAGAGAGAGAGAGAGAGAGAGAGAGAGAGAGAGAGAGAGAGAGAGAGAGAGAGATTGTGTGTGTGTCTGTGTGTCTGTTTGTGGGTGAATGTGCACGCGCACGCGTGTGTGTGTGTGTGAGACAGAGACAGAGAGACATAGAGACAGAGACAGGCAGAGACAGAGGCAGAGAGAGAGACAGAGAGACAGAGAGAAAGAGACAGAGACAGAGAGGGGCAGAGACAGACAGAGCCAAAAAGACAGACAGACAGACAGACACACACACACACACACACACACACACACACACAGACGGACAGAGAGAGAGAGAGAGAGAGAGAGAGAGACAGAGACAGAGACAGAGAGACAGAGAGAGACAGAGACAGAGACAGAGACAGAGACAGACAGACAGACAGAGAGACAGGGACAGAGACAGAGACAGAGAGACAGAGAGAGGCAGAGACAGACAGAGACAAACAGACAGACAGACAGAGACAGAGACAGGCAGAAAGACACACAAACACACACACACACACACACACACACACACACACACACACACACACACACACACACACACACAGACGGACAGAGAGAGAGAGAGAGAGAGAGAGAGAGAGAGAGAGAGAGAGAGGAGTCAGACAGACAGACTGACAGAGGCAGAGACAGAGAGAGATAGGAGGGAGGGAGGGAGGAAGGGGTGAGCCACAAGTGTAACTCAATACAGGCAATTAGTTCTAATCAACATCCGCTGGGGGCTGCCTGGACCCGACAAGATTCACTCTTCTTTCCTGGCATCTGCACTTTTTCCTTGCTGTCGACAGATATATATATATATATATATATATATATATATATATATATATATATATATATATATATATATATATATATCTGTATCTCTCTCTCTCTCTCTCTCTCTATATATATATATATATATACATACATACATGTGTATGTGTGTATGTAAAGTCACGAATGTTACGGAGGTACATTGGTCCCTAAACAAAGCTGGGCAAAGAGCCCATGGAGTAAAAGATTGTTAGAGAGAGAGAGAGAGAGAGAGAGAGAGAGAGAGAGAGAGAGAGAGAGAGAGAGAGAGAGAGAGAGAGAGAGAGAGAGAGAGAGAGAGAGAGAGAGAGAGAGAACGAACGAACGAACGAACGAACGAACGAATTTTTTTCGAACGAAATTGTATTTCACGAGGGTAAGGGAATAAGCACAATTGCTTTTTTACGTCCGGCCCTCTGGGGAGGTGGGGGATCAGGGGTGGTGGGGGGAGGAGTGCGGGGGGCAGGGGGGGAGTAAGAAGATCGAGAGAGAGAGAGAGAGAGAGAGAGAGAGAGAGAGAGAGAGAGTCAGAGACAGAGACTGAGATAGAGACAGAGAAAGGATAAGGGCCACGGAACTCAAACAGTACATGTACTTCTATGCTCCTGAGCCCATGTACTCCGTACTACAAAACATGACCTTACACATGTTTGAACACGTGAGCAACTATCCACCCACAGTATCCACCCCCTTCTCTCTGTCTCTCTCTCTCTGTTTAACTATTTAACAATATTTTACTGCAGGGGCATGTCCATCCTTGTTAAGGGATCAATGTACCTAAAAACAATAAAGATTCTCTCTCTCTCTCTTCATGTTTTTATGAACGTATGAGCGATCAGTTTCGCTCAGTTTTATTCCGCGTTATTCTTGTGCATCTATAGGTATACATGTATTGAATATAAATAGATCTATGTACATTATTTGCGCGTATCTTAAAACAACTTTATCTTCTTTACCTTCACCTTCACCTATCCCATAACCTTGTGGAGGGTCGTCGGGGCACCGCTGACGTTTTCCATCGGTTCCTGTCTCTCGCAGCTCTCTGGGAATCTGAGAAATTCAGGTCTGTCCACACTTTGGTGTTGTCCTGCCACATTTTCTTTTACCGACCTCCCTTCCTACTTCCTAGTACAGAACCCTGCAGAATGGTCTTGGCGAGCCTGTCGGATCTTGTGACGTGTCCGTACCATTTGAGATTCCTCCTCATGATGACGGTTAGGAGGTCATCGTGGGGTCCGATGACTTGGGTGATCTTCCGTCGGACAACTGAGCCATATTTTTCTCTGTTATGTAGAGTCTGACTGAGGCTAGCCTTCGGAGATGAAAATTACATGAGCGACACAAGAATGAAATTTGGTCGTTCACAGTCAAGGTTTGATCGAGATTTTCACCCAGTTATTTGGCTGATGTTTGAAATGCTACTGAAGCAGGACCAAACGTAACTGGGTCCTTTTCTGCTGCCCTAAGACGAGTTAGGTCTCCAACGGCTAAGAGTTCAGTTTTGTCTTCATTGAGCTTTAGCTTGTTTTTGTCCATCCATGTTTTTACGTCAGCTACACAAGCTTCCAATTCAGTAATGACTGTTTTGAAATCAGATGGTGGAGCGCCTTTTTGTAATTCTGTGTCATCTGCATATTTATGGTAACCAAAT
>NC_134876.1:46958854-46961354 GCF_041734735.1 Babylonia areolata | reverse complement strand
TATATATATATATATATATATATATATATATATATATATATATATATATATATAGAGAGAGAGAGAGAGAGAGAGAGAGAGAGAGAGAGAGAGAGAGAGAGAGAGAGAATAACGTAAAAAAAAAAAAAAAAGAGAAGAAAACATTACTGATGGCAACTTGTTCGTTAGTCATCGGACTTCAGTTGACCAGATAACCTAAACCACGACTCAGAGTCTAACAACGAAGACAGAGAGGCAGAAGACTGGCTTCATGTATGGTTTAGACCTGAGATCCTGTGACCAATAAGCCTACGTTCACATAAAGCCCAGCCCAGCCAGAGCTGACAGCAGCTCACCGAAAAACTGTGCGCACATCATTTTCCACTTTCCCGCCATGTGATGGAGTTTCCCATCGGACCGACGGATGAATAGGCAGGCAGGCTTATTTGTCGGTGTGTGTCTTCATGTCGGAGAAGAGGCCGATTCTGGATGCGCAGTACTTCACACAGGTGTTGCAAGGGAACACGTGCCTGACCTAGCACAGGTGACCTTTTTTCTTTTCTTTTTTTCTTTTTTTGTGAAGAGGAGTTGCGCAGTCCCTTCCCCACTCTCTCGCCTACTGACGCTCACAGTCCCACAGGTGTAGATACTGCCACGTGTAGGACGGTCTCGGCAGGTGCAGGTTTTTTCTTCGGAGTTCCGTCTCCTAGGAGGACTTCCAGCGAAGGATAAGAGCTCCCCCTGCCCTTTGGTCATCCTCTCCCGCCTTCACAGCCGTTGGGAAAGACTTCATCCTCCACCTGGTCCGTCGTTGGGAGACTTCACGTGCGGCAGGTAGTACTGGGTTACATGGTACCAGTAGCAAGGGCTATGCCCCTGACCTGCCATGTATACCGGCGGTAAATGTTCACATCTGCAACGCAACAACAGTTTATTTTTCTTTCTGCAAACCGCTTAGGACTCCAGCTGAAAAGAAATTAACAACGACACCAACACCTAACCGCAAACCCAACCTGCCACCCGACAAACAGCAAACCACTGTTGTTTTTTTCTTTTTGATTTCCTCCAGACGACAGAGAATCCCTTCTAACCGTGACGGGAGATAGCAACATTTTCATGTCTTCAGGGAATTTGCTGCTGTTCATCGGAGCAGAGAACTGCTGACTGCTCATATTCATGGAGTGTGTGTGTGTGTGTGTGTGTGTGTGTGTGTGTGTGTTTGTCTGTGTTGTGTGTGTTGTGTGTGTGTGTGTGTGTGTGTGTGTGTGTGTGTGTGTGTGTGTGTGTGTGTGTGTGTGTGTTTTAGACTGTCTTGCTTCGTTCATATGTGTGTGTTTCCTCGTGTGACACGCCTGCCTCCTATGGGTTTTCTGTATGTCTTTTCCTTTCTTTTCACATGAGAGTCTATGCGCTCGCGCGTTCTCTCTCTCTCTATCTCTCTCTCTCTCTTTGTCTCTGTCTCTCTCTTCTCTCTCTCTCTCTCTGACGCATGCGAACAAACAAATTCATTCACACACACACACACACACACACACACACACACACACACACACACACACACACACACACAATCTCCCCACCCCCACCCACTCCCACCATGTTTATGAAACAAAAATTAGTGTGCAGCTGTGTCACATAGTCTCAAATCTCCATAGTGTTATCAGTTAGCGTCGTGGTTTTTTACCATTCATCACAAATTAATCATGAAATATTGAAATCCGATATAAACGTGGACGTGCTTTTTTTTCTGGCAGCGGACATTTAAAAAAAAAAAAAAGCTGTCACTTATCACGCGTACGTTAAACGGTTTGAAAGGAAAGAAAAGGGTACAGAGAAGCAGAGAGATACTGTTTCAATTTGAGTTCCAGTTTCATGGAGGTGTCAGTGCGTGTGTCCGGACAGATCCATATACGCTATACATCTGGTAGGAAAAATCAAGAAGAAGAGAGACACCGAAATTGTCAGGCACACAGACTGACTAGACACATTGAAGGGAAGAGAGATCCGCGTTCATTTCAAAAGCTGCAGCAACAATTTTGTAGCGAACCTTTTAAAACGCGGTTCAATCAGTATCAGGAATTGAAAAGAATCGTTTATGATCAGCAACATATTTTGAAATAATTGTGCTTTTATTCTTGTGGTGCCGGGGAATAAGTGAGAGAAGAAGGAGTGAGAGAGAGAGAGAGAGAGAGAGAGAGAGAGAGAGAGAGAGAGAGAGAGAGAGAGAGAGAGAGAGAGAGAGGGTGGGATGGATGGATGGATGTGCGAAAGTATTGTTGTTTGCAGAAAAATAAACACAGCAGTTAGATCATGGTTTGAACTGTCACTGGGGGTGTGAAGCAATGAAAAAAAGAGGATGAAAGGAACGAAATAAGGAAAGAATAGATAACTAGAAATAATGATAAAGATAATATTTCATTCAGTGGCAGACTGTGAAGCACACAAAAATGGTCGTAAGATTTTTTTTTTACAATCATCATGTTTTAACGTGCATTAAAAAGGCTCTTATACCTAAACAATA
>NC_134876.1:46938854-46953854 GCF_041734735.1 Babylonia areolata | reverse complement strand
CTGACTGACTCACATACTGATTAATCTTTATTATTATTATTTTTATTATTATTATTATTATTATTATTATTATTATTATTATTATTATTATTATTATTATTATTATTATTATTATTATCATTATTATTTTACCTCTGCTTGTAACACGAGTTATGTTCTACATGGAATCGATTCAAATGATTCCCCGTGAAGAGGTCAAAAGTGGTGTGGGGTTTTCAAGTTTCACATGTTTTATTTTTTCAGTAATGATTGTCTGGAAATGATATAGAGTTTCCACGGAGAAATGTCCTCGGGTCTATTATTTTACCTCTCTCTCTCTCTCTCTCTCTCTCTCTCTCTCTCTCTCTGTCTGCCTCTCTGTCTGGCTGTCTGTCTCAAGCACACACACACACACACACACACACACACACACACACACACAGAGAGAGAGAGAGAGAGAGAGAGAGAGAGAGAGAGAGAGAGAGAGAGAGAAGCTGATTTCATAGTTTGTTTCAATGTTGCTCCTCTTTTTTTTTTCTTCAAATTTTGGATCACTTACAATTTTATGCTGTTTCTATGAATCAAAATTCCCACCTATTATATAATTGCGATGAAAAAGCTGAGACATGTAAGAAAAAATAGATATGGAAATGCAGAAAATAACCCTCACTAAATCCCAATGTCACAAAAAGCCTTTTTTTTTTTTTTTTTTACTATGGAATGAAACATTATAACAAGTTCTTGAAATGTCATACCATGGCATTAACTAATGCATAAGCTACCTCGCTATTGGTGGAACCCATGCCATCTGCTAGACACACTTGTTCGTTTCTCTTTTCTATCGCTCTCTTCGTTTATAACATTTTCCTTTTTCTTTCTGTCATCCTTTCCTTTCTTATTTTATGCTATATCTTTACGATAAATCTTAGATTCGTTTTCTAGGCTTCATACTGGTGCATCATCACTCGATTGTATTCTTTCTTTGCGCCCAAAACATGTGAGGTGTCTGAAGTTGTTAGTTTTTCTGTCCTTGTTTTTCTATGTAATTTTGTTTATAAATGTTATTATGTTTATGTTTAAGCTATTTTCAATTAATCATCTGTCGAAACATCAACGGAGTGTTCAGCATCAGAGACATGTTCTAGGTTTACGTGCATAATATATTATATATGATATGTGCATTAAAGCGGTATAAAAATAGATACATACTCGTTCTCCACACATATGGCAGCGATTGCCGATGGCGGGAGTCTCCAACTTAATGAAGTCATCTCGAGTTGTCAAGATATGCTTACCTAAAACATACTGGTGTCTAGGGGTCAGAAATACATCTTCTCTCGACATGTTCGCGGGCCCCAAAGACTGAGAGTGACGATTTGTCAGCCTCTGGATATGTGCTGACCATTAAAATCTTCGGATTTCCCCACAGAGCTGTTCCATATTCAGAGCAGGATCTAGAGTTCCTTTTATACCTGCCTTACTTTGCTCTCCGCCAATCGCGAAACTTGTCATCATCATTTCAATTAGCTTTTGAGGAGAGATTAGAGCCCGTGGGGGCTGTCTGTGTGTTTTACGGTGTCTCTGTCTTCTTCTTCATCTGTCCCTGTTTTTCGTTCTCTCTACCCTTGTACACCCCATCTCCCTCTGTCTGCCTGTCTGTTTATCTGTCTCTCTGTTTGTCTATCTCCCTCTATCTATCTCTCTGTACGGTGGGTTTCAAAATATTGATTATTAGTTACATGTTTATATTACTAGCGCTTATATAAAACATGTTTTATTTAAACTGAAATTCACACTCAACTTATGATGATCTTGAAAAAGCATATGTTTCATCTTCCATAAAACGTATGGCCAACCCTTTTGAAAAAAGAATCATGTCAAACTTAATAGATACATACTGAACATGTATGATACTGTTAATGCCCCTGTACGATGTCGCAATGATTTACAGAATAATCAAATGTTCGCAAGCGGTGTAAAACAGGGACATATCGCAGGTCTGTGTTATTTCACTTGTTAGTGATCTGACCCATTGACTAATCCATAATATATCCCCATGGTGCCAAACTGAATAATAGCCACATGGGGCTAATCATAGCTTTTTTCCTGATACTTTGTTATTTTCCAAACCAGCAGTTGGTCTTCAGTCTCAATTAGACAGTTCAATGAAACTTAGTTTTAGGCTTGCCTTTTAGAATTCAGCTTGTATAACAAAGCGGTCCCTTCTGTCTATGGTACATAAGTGTATTAGTAACACCTACATGAAAGTTTATTTAACACGCAGATCCTAGCCACGCCTGTTGGAGTGGGAAAAACAAACCAGAATTAAGAGGACAGATAAAGTCTTACAGAGTATAGCAGGCAGGAAGTCAGGCACATAAACATGCAAACAAGAACACACACACACACACACACACACACACACACACACACACACACACACACACACACACACACACACACACACATGCGCGCGCGCGCGCGCGCGCGCGGACTAAGAAACGCGCAGATGCTCAAATGGATACCAATCATACTTCAATCCAGAATCAGTGCAAGAGAAAGAAAGAACGAAAGAAAAAAAAAAGAAATAAAAAGAGAAAAGATGATGTAGTGTCACGTTACCGGTAAAGGTTGAGGACCCACCTACAACTCGACCGGCCCAGCGCAATCTAATAAAAGAAAAATTAAGAAAAAAAAGGGTCTCAGGATCCTCGCACGTTCAATTAAGTGCGGCCAACACAAAGAATTTATAAACAATGCAAAACTTCATTAACTCACTTACACAGACATACTGACAACCGAAACAGCAGTGAGGCCTTAACAATTATTTCCCTTTATCCCCCCCCCCTCCTCCCTCCAAACCTTACTAACCCGCTACCCATTATTCACCTCACTATATCAACCGTCTTTTCGGAATGTAAAGAGAAAAACAAACAAACAAACAACAACAACAACAACAACAACATACAAAACAAAACACCACAATCTCTTGAACTCACACTCAACCCCTCTTGTGGTACTGCGTTCACACATGCAAAACCATGTCTGGCTCACGTTGGCCCTGAGCCCGATGGTCCATGCCACAGACAAACCGCCAAGATGCCGGTAACCACCGAGAGTCCCAGTCCCCGTGCAGACAGGCCATGCACTGAGGTCATCCAGCAAGGCGGCATAAATAAACCCATACAGATAAACTGGACAGCGGCTGCGTGCCTTGTGCTTAATGTGTGCACACAGTTCACTTCTGTTCACGGCGCCCTTGCAGCTTGCTCAGGGAAAGTATTCACAGATTGCGTGTGGGATGCCTCTAACATGGCTGAACATCAATACCCCACCAAAGGGCAGACAAACATCTGTGCCAGTCTGCGCAACAATACCCTGGGTATTTATGTTCTCATTCGTTCGGAAAGAAACAAAAAGAAAGCCCTATTGGCGCTGATCAGGGAGAGTGAATGGGGAGAGAGAGAGAGAGAGAGAGAGAGAGAGAGAGAGAGAGAGAGAGAGAGAGAGACAGAGACAGAGACAGAGACAGAGAGAGTGGTGGTAAGAGTGATTTCAACTCTAGGGCTAAGAGAGTCTGACCACCACCAATATCTCTAACCCCAGCCATACTCTCCCTCCACATGCACCCACTCCCTGAATCCCCATTCTCTCTCTCTCTCTCTCTCAACACACACACGCACGCACGCACACACACACACACACACACGCACGCACGCACACACACACACACACACACACACACACACACACACACGTGTGTGGGTGAGTGGGTGGGTGTATTTTTCTTATGCTTATAAAATTTTCCTGGATGAATAGGATAAATATGATTCAGTTCGATCCGAAAGTGCACTGTTGTGGTTGTGGTTGTGTGTGTGTGTGTGTGTGTGTGTGTGTGTGTGTGTGTGTGTGAGAGAGAGAGAGAGAGAGAGAGAGAGAGAGAGAGAGAGAGAGAGAGAGAGAGAGAGAGAGAGAGATAATGAAAACAGAAAACAAAACATAAACAAAACAAAAAAAGAGGAAATAAAAAGGGGCAAAAAAAAAAAAAAAAAAAAAGTGAAACAAAGAAATTATTCCAATCAAGGTATCGTACCAGTTTCCCCAGGAATCTGATGAGAACTGACAAATCAGAATCACTAAAAACCAACAAAACAGAACGTGAAAATCTAGGGTCGAAAACAGATAATTTATAACCTTGGCAGAAAAAATGAAATTTGTCAATTAAGTGCACGCTGAAGATCTAATATCTAAACCTCACATAATACAAGCATTTTGTTTGTCAAATCTGAACGCTAGGCCTATCCTACTAGAAGGAAAGTGTTGAAATTATAAAAAAAAAAAAAAACTGTTTTGATACTGCTGTTATTGCTGTTATTGTTGTTGCTGCTGCTGGTGATGATAATGACGCTGACGATGCTAATGATGAAATTATTCTGCTACGTCTACTATCAAAAGTAGCACTGTCATAGCCATCGGTATCATTACAACCACACCTTTACCGATTTCAATACTTCTCCGCCACTGCTGTTGCTGCTGCTGCACAATTCACAGCCAACGAAAAAAACAAAACAAAAAACAACAACAACAACGTTATCATCTTAGCCAGAAATCCCAAACAAGCAAGACAATGGAACATAGTAAGTGTCAGTATCAGTATCAGTAGCTCAAGGAGGCGTCACTGCGTTCGGACAAATCCATATACGCTACACCACATCTGCCAAGCAGATGCCTGACCAGCAGCGTAACCCAACGCGCTTAGTCAGGCCTTGAGAAAAAAACAAAACAAACAAACAAAAAAAAAAACAACCAAAAAAAGTAAGTCTGTAAATACCCATAATCCACAGGTTACAGACTGAACAAACACCCCAACAATTCCACCCCGAACCCCCATATTGGGTCCCAATTCCTCTGTCCTTCCAGCACCCCCCACCCCCACCCCCAACACACACGCACTGACCCCCGAAAAACAAAAACGAAACAAAACAAAAACAAAACCAAAAAATCCAGAAAACAACCAACTGTTATCAGTGCCCCACAGGCGAAGAGAAGAACTACCCAGGGCGATTTTGCGCACATCCGCACATGACATTCAGCCATGTCACAGTCATCCCACATGCAGTCCGTGAAGACTTTGCCTGAACAATCTGTCAGGCGGCCCTACGCGGAAAGGAGCTGGGTTCAATACTATAAACACACAGCACGCAACCGCTATCCGTTTCATCACACCTGTATGAGTTTATCTATTCGACCCTCTTTCTTCTCTGTTTTGTTCCACACCGGGTCCTGATTGAAGACATGATCAGGATTGATTCGACCATCTCTCTCTCTCTCTCTCTCTCTTTGCGTGCGTGGGTGCATGTGTGTGTGTGTATGTGTGTGTGTGTGTGTGTGTGTGTGTGTGTGTGTGTGTGGTGAGTGTGGTGTGTGTGTGTGTGTGTGTGTGTGTGTGTGTGTGTGGTGAGTGTGTGTGTGTGTGTGTGTGTGTGTATGGTTCGCTAGTAACTTTATGTTGGGGGCTAGTGTATGTGCAATTGCTTTCTGGAATAACCTCATAGTTCATTCCTATAGTATGCAGTGTGTGTGTGTGTGTGTGTGTGTGTGTGTGTGTGTGTGTGTGTGTGTGTGTGTGCGCGCGCGCGCGCGCGCGCACGTATGCGTGTTTGTAAGCATAAACGTTGCGCGTGCTCAATGTTCATGCATGAGCATGACTGTGTTTGTGAGGGGTGTGTGAGGGGTGGGATGGGGGAGTGTGGGACAGGACGGAAGGCAAGCATGGTATCAACAGAGCTTTAATGGATAATTAGAAGAAAAAGAAGAGGAGTAGGAAAAGGCAAGCAAGGAAGCAAGCTGGCAAACAAACAAACACACACACACACAAAGAAGAAACGACCAAAGGGGAGACAGACGTGTCAGAAAAACCGCAAACGAAAAGCGAACAAATAAGCAAAGAAAAAAGAAAAGAAAAGAAGCAAGGAAAAAAAAAGAGAAAAAAAAGGGAACCCTTCCCTCTCAGAAATAAAATAAATCGATACAGTCTTTTTGGGGGGAATTTGTTTGTTTGTTTGTTTTTTTCCCTCCCTCCTGGGTCCACGTAATTGGACATTAGAGCGAGTTTGCCCACTGCCACGTTGGTTCAGTGAAGTCCTCCCGCTAGCCACCCCTCTCTCTCAGCCAGCCTCTCTAGCACGAGTGGTTTAAAAGCCAAACCTCGCCAATAAACGCGGGCGTTTTAACAGCCGAGTCTAATCCCTTCTCTCCTCTCTCCTACCCCGGCCCCTCTCTCTGTGTCTTTCTGTCTCTCTGTGTCTCTCTCCGTTTCTCTGTCTCTGTCTCCCTGTGTGTGTGTGTGTGTGTGTGTTCGTTTATATGTTTGTCTCTTGGTATGGTTGGAGTATGTGTTGGGTGGCGTTTGTGTGAGTGGGTGAGTCAGTTCTATTTTATTTTCAAATATAATGTTTATGGAAGTGTGTGTGTGTGTGTGTGTGTGTGTGTGTGTGTGTGTTTGAAAGGGAGAGGGTAGAGAGTGAATAGAGAAAGAAAGTGTGTGCTGTTCAGTTTGTTGTGAAGGTTGTTTTATAAAATACAACTTGACAAGTGTAGTTATATACGTGTGCATCGTCTTCAGTGCACACACTCAATGTATTTCAATGTTGTGTAATATTCAGTGGTGTGTGTGAATGAATGTAGGAATAGCATTACAATTTCCTGTTTTTTTTTATTGTTCGTTCGTTGTTGTTTTTTCTAACACTGGTGCAATCAGATATTTTTGTCTCTTTATCTCTCTATTGAGCGAAACAACGAAAACAGGGTATGCAAGTGTCCTGTTTTCTGCTGCCCCGTCATCTGCACCGTTTCAGTGGCATTTGTCCCACGCCGCTCATTTAGATTCCCCCATACACGGCCACACCCGGGTTCGTCCGTCACGGTTCCAGCGTCGACAGTCCGCAGGGAATCATCGATGTTAGGTCGCCAGCAGGCCACACACCAGAGGAGACCCTGCACTGCTGCTGAGTCACTTCGGTGGTGTTCAGTGGTGCCTGTTCTGATTTCACGTACTTAGGAAACCACCTTCTAAGCACCCTACTAACGACAATAATGGCTTAGTCGCGGAGCCAGACTGAGTGAGCGTCCCTCCCAGAGTGGAGACCGCCACCGCGTCCCTCAAACCACAGCCACCCATGAATCTGTCGACACTGAAGACATTGACAGGACTCACCCCTAGCACGGAAGTGGAGGGGTATCGAAACTGAGGTCACCATGAGAGCAGGGCGTGAAAGGCCACAGACTTTGAGACTTTTGTTTAAATTGATGATGACGAAGGAGGAGGAGGATGACGATGACGATGTTGCTATGGAGGTCCATTTTGGTTTGGGACTGCGTGACAAGGCTGTACTCTACGTTTCCTGTCATAATGGTATCCCGGCGTTAACCAGGCCCGAGAGATACAGACACTTGCACTGTTGGTCAGGTAATTAGAGCAACACACCCAAAGACGCATCCTTGAAGTGGATGGCACTCGACTGTGTGGTCCCAGTCTCCCCATTTAAGCCCACAGCACACTCAACTCTGGGAAGGAGCCGGCCACGGGCCGAAAAACCCATCTCCGCTGGGACTCGAACGCGCGTCCTCCCAGCCGTCAGTCCGCGATGCTAACCACTTCGCCACTGCGGCTGGTGCAGAGTAGTTTTCTAAATGATCCAGGACGAGTACAATACAAGAGGAACAAAAACACTTTATTATCTCTAAAAGAGACATTGTTGACATGTTTCCAGATAAAGGCGACATTTCAATTAATTAGAGCAGTGCAATCAGCATCCTGTAAGTGAATGAATTATAACATCAATTAACAAAAAGAAAGAAAATCAATACAATTGCCTAAGTCAAAATCCAGGAACACTCCAATCTAAATATAAGACAGGGAACCGGCAATTCTTTCTTCCGTCCTGAGACTGAAATAATCATCGTAAATACTGACGAAAATAGATCTATCCCCTTATAATGAAGAAATCTAGTTTAACGGAACGAAGCTGTTTTTACCGATACGAAAACCAAAATGCTGCAAGGTTGTCGATTGATTTATGTACCATTGTGGTCCAGTTTCTCGTCGACATGGCGCTGGAAAATAAGCGTCCAGTCAGTTTTAAGTTTTCTTCTCCGTATTCAAATCCCACCACTACCACACCACCACCACCCCAACCCCCACCCAACTGCATACCTTCTACCCAGAAATCGTATTTTGGGTAAGGACTTAAGGTTTCCACATGAAAAGGGAAAGTTTACGTGCACACGCAGCGCACGCATGAATCTTTGGGTTTTGTTTGTTGTGTTATACACTCTCCATTCTTTTTTCTCTCTTTCTCTGATATATCTTCTCTCTTTGTGTTGCGTGATTTTGAACCGTTCGTAATAAAACAACAGCACACAACAACATCAACGACAGCAGCTGCAACACACAACAAGCAAACAAACAAACAACAGTGTAATAGTTTTACGCATACAACAAGAGAAATAGAAATCAGCACACACTGACCATTCACATACAGGCATACCAAGCAGCTCACGAGGACTGATTTAAAAGCGTAAAAAGAAAAGAGCGCTGGAACAAATTTGCATCGAACAAATGCCCTTTTTTCTTCTAACTTACGTAAGCATATCATGTATAACCTTTTTTTTTTCTCTCTCGGCATCATTTTCTCCTCTCAAGTTTTCATTTTTCTTCTGAAGAGCGAGGTGGTAGAATGGTTAAGACGTTCATTTGCCATACAATGTTGATGAGAGTCTGTGTTCGAATTCCGCTTTCGACCTTTCGCCCAAGGTTGACTGGAAAATCAAACTGAGCGTTTAGTCATTCGGATGAGACGATAAACCGAGGTCCCGTGTGCAGCACGCACTTGACGCACTTAAAAAAAAATATGATCCAATGCACAAAAGGCGTTGTCCCCTGGCAACATTCTTTAAAAGAAATCCACTTTGATAGGTACACACACAAATATATGTGCATGCACTCAAGGCCTGACTAACGCTTTGGGCTATACTGCTGTCAGGCATCTGCCTAGAAGATTGTGTGGCGTGTATATAGAACTGATCAAACGCAGTGACGCCTTCTTGAGGACTTAAACTGAAACGCCTTTTTTTCTGTTTGTGACGCAGTGCTGTCCATTTCATCCAAATGGCATTATGGCATGGTGCATCTGCTTCACAAATTATGTTTCCATAAGTTTATCGGTCTACACGTTCTCAGGTGTATGGTTCTCGTGAAACTGCAATTGAACCTCCTACCGTTTCTTTCTTTCTTTGGTTTTGTATAATAATTCAGCTGTCTGTCCGTCTGGCTTTCTGTCTCTTTAAAACAGCAGTATCTCTTTCCATTATGATTTCTTCCCTATATTTTTTCTGCATTTCTGTGTTTTGTTCTGTCTGTTTGTCTCTCTGGCTGTTTTTCTTTCTGCCACTTTTTTTCTGTCTGTCTGTCGCTGTCTTTCTTTGTCCCTTCTTTCATATCTTACTCTTACCCTTTTTAATTGTCACTTTCTTAGTTTTCATTTGGGACTCCTGACTGTTATTACAATGGTAATTGGTCATCAGCGTCAGTGTCGTCTTCCTTTTTGTCTTTGGTATCGATATTATCTTTTCTATCTATCTATCTATCTATCTATCTATCTATCTATATATATATATATATATATATATATATATATATATATATATATATATATATATATATATATACTATCGTTGCTGTTATATGTTGCTCTTTCTTTTTTTCTTTTCTTTTTTTTTGGTTTTTTACAAATATGTTTCTATCCCTGCGCCTATGCTGTTATCAATGCCGACATAGAATCTCAAAACTGGGACGAGGGCGATGTGTTTTCAGGTTTTATCAACAACCTTAAAATGCAAGCAAATAATAATAATAAAACTCGAAAAATTCTATAAATGTGTAAGGAATATGAAAACATAAAGGAAGAAAAATGACTTCACCGTGTTATCATTTTGTCATAGCTTGTTTGAACAGATATGATAATGCTCTAGAACTTCTGATCCTAAGGTTCCATTTTGTTCGTTTTTCGTTGTTATTTCTTTCTTTTCTTTCTTTCTTGTTTTCATAAGCGTTTTATACTCATCCACCTCCCCACCATGAAAGAGCAACACAATGGCTGACCGTATAATCTACGCGTTTCAAAGACAGACTGGCGATCTGTTTCATCCTGTGTTATCGTGAAGGTGCTGTTTTTTTTGTTTTTTTTTTGTATCGTTGTATCGTATACTTTTACCTTGGAACTGATGCCTCGGTAACCTTAAACGGTGCAGTTGTGGTAAAGGAATACCCGCCCTTCTCCTATTGTCTCGTAATTCGTGTGCACGTTTCCTCTCTCCTCTCAGCATTACTCCATCGTTTAAAACAGTCATGACCCGTTTCTATCAAAAGTTATTTTCTTTACATTTCTTCTTGGATGAAAGCTAATTCATCATCATCGTCGTAGTCGTCGTTCTCATCCTTCGTCGTTGTCATGATCATGATCATGATCATGATCATCGTCATCGTCATCGTCATCATCATCACCATGACCTTGACCATGACCATGACCATCATCATCTTCGTCGTCGTTGTCATCATCATCATCATCATCAACTTTGAAAATCACAACCACAGAATCATGGTTTTCAACCTCATCATACTTAAATGTCGCCAACACTGAAAATGGCTTTCAATATATAGAAATATCGTTATTCATGCCTACACACTGGAAAAAAAAAAAGAAAAAAAAAAAAAGCCACCAATTACGCAAACACATCATCATGATTTCCCATACTTTGACGTCGCTATTCACACCAATATCAAATCGCAGCGTTGCACACTCAAAAATCTTCACATATTCTAAAACGTATTTATTGTTTTCCAAATTCACATTTTGTCAGCTAAGTCAACACAAAATCACGATAATCGACACTATAAAATTGTTCATTCGCGTGCTAACTCCAACAAGCAGTCAGGATTTTTCACTCCCAAACGTCACCATACACGCTATGACGGAGGATAAGGACGAAGAAGAACAGAACGGATGAGATATAAGAACTGGGCAAATCCCAAAAGGCCTTCAATGATGTCTAGTTTTTGCCTCCCACCTCGTTTGAACCGAGGTAATGAGGCTTGATCACGCTAGTCCATGTGCCCTCTCCAACTCCCCCCCCCACCCCCCCAGTCCCCACCCCCTTCCCCCCGTTCTCATTAAGACCCCATCTCTCCTCCACTTTCCACGTCATCAGATTTGAGGGTCAAGGGTTCAGTACCCTGAGGAAATCCCTTTCCCTGGTGACTATTTCAGGTTCCACCCCCCCCCCCACTCCGCCCCCCGCCCCCAACGATCTTGAGGGCCATTGTTCAGTTCTTCTTAACTGGACCTTTGCCCAAGCTTGCAGCATGTGGATTAGAATCTTTGCTGTCGGTTGATTGAAGACTAGTCGGATGCTGCTTTTGCTGCCGCTGTGCAATGTTCTTCTACTGCAGACTGTCTCCACTCCTGCTTGCCCTTATTTCGGTGAGTTTCACGACAGGCAAGAGTTTTCCATTCCATTCGTGCCAGGATCCACCCCTTCAAACTACACCACCTCCAATGGAGCAAGACCGCAGCCCTGAACAGTTTGAACTTAAGGGCGTCAGACAGTAAGTCGTTAAACTCTACCAGTTTGCATCCACAATTAGTAATGAACATGGACTTCTTCTTTTTGACTCACTTGTGTAAACAAAGCGAGTCTATGTTTTAACCCGGTGTTCGGTTGTCTCTCTCTCTCCCCCCTCTCTCTCTCTCCCCCTCTCTCTCTCTCTGTGTGTGTGTGTGTGTGTGTGTGTGTGTGTGTGTGTGTGTGTGTGTGTCCGTGGTAAACTTTAACATTGACATTTTCTCTGCAAATACTTTGTCAGTTGACACCAAATTAGGCATAAAAATAGGAAAAAAATCAGTTCTTTCCAGTCATCTTGTTTAAAACAACATTGCACCTGTGGGATGGGCACACACAAAAAAAAGAAGCCAAATTATATGCAAACTGCATTTACTGTTATATTTATATTTTTTGTATTCTCTAAACTTGGCAATTTGATCTGATATTCAGACACAACAACAAGAGCAGTCATTATTATCATTTTTTGTTCAAACAGGAACTTCTTTTGCTAAGCATGGAAGTTTTATTTATTTTGCAAACGTTTTGGTGCAAATAGTAAAAAAGGGAAATTACTCTGTAATTAATGCTAGGGGACTTAATTTGCTTTAAACTGATATTTCTCATCTTAAACATTACATTTTGAAATTATACACAATACATAAAATGCTTGTGTGCAGTGTAGAGTGTACAGGGCTTTCACTATGTTCATTCGCCCAAGTGGTCTTTTTCGGAAAATACTAAAATCAATACAACGAGTGGACTTTACAGCCATAATCTATTGGCTGAGCCCTTAAGGTCATGGGCAAAAATCAGTTGCCTACACATATTTATACACATTCAAAGCGCGTGCTCATATTCTTCGCGAACGCGAACGACTCCATTTTGTTTCAAGTTGTTGACCTGCCGGTTCAATCCTATATTCAATGGACAATACACGATAACATGTGATGGAAAGTTGGAGAAGGAGACCGTTAAATATTTATTCAGAGAAAGATTTGTGAACGCCTCATCACTTACTGGATTATGCCCAACACTGCCATAAAAATATCCACAGAATCAGTCGGAATTCACAGTTTAAAAAAATGTAAACCATGCGAGTTAATACCCTTGAATTAATCACGATGAAACGAAAAAAATTCCAGTCTTGACTTTTCTTAAAATGAAGTCCTTTTCACTTCTTACGACGTTTAGAAGTACTTGTACTTGGCTCTACATGTTATTAGTTTAACAAAATACTCAATTTTCATATCAACTTTAAAACTATAAAACTAGAATGAACATAAAAGAGAAATTGAACCGTGTCGTACTACATTCCCGGCAGGTGTAACTAAACATGTACATCTATCTAGATCTAGAGAAAACGGCTAAATGTTGCAGTGTGATTGCGGCGATAGCCACGTCTCCTTTACCGCGGACTTAAATATAATTTTTAATTGCCCTTAAAGATTTTTTGAATGCCCAAGATACACCAGAATAATATGATTTAAACAGCATTCTCATTGCGAATACCGCAATTGATTTACCGCCCTTTAAAAAAAGTATGTTCATATATCAAATTTTAGAACATTAGGTAAGGAGCCACGATAGTGTAATGGGTAAGACAGTTTCTTCTCACCTGAACACGTGGGGTTCGAATCTGGTTAGGACTTTTTTTTTCTTTTTTTTAACCCGAAGTTTTATAACAACAAATACAGAACACATTTTAACGATTAGATTTTTTTAAGTGTATCACAAGTGAGTCTTGAAGGCCTTGCCTCTCTTGGTTTTTTTTAGTTTTTTTTAAGATAATGACTGTTTGTCTATGTTTATTCCTCTCTCTCTCTCTCTCTCTCTCTCTCTCTCTGTTTGCTTGTTTCTTTATTCACTAATTTGCTTTTCCGTTTTGTTTGCTTATCTGCACATTTTGCTTATTGTCTTAGGTCACATTTCTGTATGTTGAGACCAAATTCACAAAACCAACCAAAAAAGAAAATGTTAGTCTTTTTTTAATGTTAAAAAAAAGTTCGACAGCTTCATAGCTTCGGTTTATATGTGTTGCCTTCGTTTCTTTCTTTACTATCGTGTTGTTCTTCCTGACCACCATCTATCACAGAGTGAAAGTTTTACAGACACGCCCCCTCCACTCCATCCTCTCTCCCACCTTGCCCCCCCCCCCTCCACCCTCTCCCCCCCACCCCCCACCGCATGCTCGATCCACCTTTCTGCCCAGCTCATGTATCTGGAATCCATACGACGTTCTTATGTTTTGCCCTTTGGTATTCTCGACAAGGCGATGTCTGTTTGTGAACAAATTACATTATCTTGTCACGTGTATGCGATTTTGGATCAATGCGTGGTGTACATTGTAACAGACTGAAAGTCTGGAGAAAAAAAAGAGTGCACTTCCTGGTCCATTTCTATACCTTACATTAGAAAAAGTCCCTAGAATTATAACCATATCCCTCCCCCCCTCCCTCCGTCCTTATCCTCACCTCTACTCATTTTTCTCCCCGCCCTCGCTCTCCCCCGCACCCTTCCTGTATTAGTATCCTCTGTCACAACCACTACTGATGGGTTATGGGCGGATTGTTTTTTTATCCGATCTCCCAGGCCAACATACATGCAGACCTGCTTATACCGGAACCGCCCTCGTATGTGTACGCACGCAGAAGATCTGATACGCAGGTTAAATATCCTATTATCAATGTCAGCGTTCGGTGGGTTATGGAAACAAGAACATACCCAACATACACATCGCCGAAAACGGGGTGAATAAATAAAAACATTGTCATACACGTAACATGTTACAGTGTGTGTGTGTGTGTGTGGGGGGGGGGGGGGGGGGGGGGGGGGCAGCCTGTTGTGCAAATAATTTCGTGTTTGTGAAGCGCTTAGAATATGGTATATGACCGACATAGTATCCGTACCATATCACCATTGCGACACCCTCTTCCTCCTCCTTTTCTTCCACTTCTTCTTCTGCTTCTTCTTCTTCCATGCAATATTTGTGAGGACAGGTGGCACAACTGACAGACCCTGATGTAGAAAGAGAGAAGTTCATGGTTCGAGTCACGAAACGCCAAAGACTATTTCCTCCCTTCTTCACAAGACGTGGTGGAGTGGGTGCTGAGTCTTTCGGGTGATAAGAAACGTTACAGCTCCGTGTTCAGCACGCACGTAGAACACGAAACAAAAGTCACGGCAGTTTGTGTATGTATGTATGTATGTATGTATGTATGTATGTATGTATGTATGTATGTATTTGTTTCTTTATTTATGTATCTATTTTTCTATTTGTTCTTTCATTGGAGAAAAGTCCACGCTTGTGTCACATCACAGAGAAATTGTGTTGTATTTTGTCTTACGATACGACATTTTTTT